>NW_020654466.1:3154125-3192699 GCF_003589595.1 Hyposmocoma kahamanoa
ATTCGCATTCGCATTCGCATTCGCATTCGCATTCGCATTCGCATTCGGATTCGGATTCGGATTCGGATTCGGATTCGCATTCGCATTCGCATTCGCTTTCGCTTTCGCATCCGCACCCGCACCCGCACCCGCACCCGCATCCGCATCCACATGCACACGCACATTCACATTCATATTCATATCTTTATTTCGAAATTTGATTTAAAGAGAATTTGTAATTTACTGCAGTTACGTAACATAAAATATAAAAAAAACTGTAATTCGTTTCTATCCGTCTTAATAAAGACCTTTTGCAAAATTTAATATGAAATATTTTGAATATACAGCCACGGGTTATTTACATTTTTACCATAATTATGATATAAACACAGTTTAATGAAACGGGTAATCGTAATTTAAATAACAAAGAAATTGGGCAAAAAAAAATCATTATAAATTAGCGAAAAAATAATTGGACCTTCTTAGAATGGACGCGGCTATCGAATTTTTTTTTCTTGTGAATGTAATTAAAATTAATTTTTTGCTTGAGATGTTTGTTATCTTGAGCAGAAATATTAAATGTAAAATGATCGGAATTTACGTTGACTAAGTCTCTTTCATTAATTGTTTAAAATAATTAGGTTTGACGTCTGGTAGAAGCAATTTAATTGAAAACCGATATAGTTTTAGGGATATGAAGAAAACATGTGATGCAATATTTTTAAATGTTTGAAGAAATAAAAAAAAACAGGACGATAAGGGCGTTGTAGCGTGGAAGAAGATGGAGTGATATAGATTGAAAATTGTGTTTAGTTTAAAAATGAAATTATGGAATATAAGTTTATATTAACGTTCGTTATATCAAATGAATTGTTATATGAAAAAATATTATTTCAAATTAATGTTAGTTTAATAATTATTTACATGATACATTTTGCGCATCCGAACTCGTCACGACCAAAGAAAGACTAGGTTAGATATACCCTTTGACGCGTATGAAAGCATTGATGCGTGTTGATTTGTGGAAGGCTGTGATCTCTGCCCCTATGGGAAAAGGCGGGACGTGTGTGTATGTACGTATAGGACCAATTTAAGAACTTTTCCAAATTAGATCCGGTCTGAACTTTGGGAACTATTACTTCCGATTCTTTGATATATATAGTACTATACTATCAAGTTTGAGATCAGATAATTTGAATATTGGTTTATAATTATTATTTATGTAAAGTTTTCTCAGCGATGAGAATTTAGCATCGAGAAATAGAGACGAAATGTCATTTAATTTGTTTGAAAACTATTCTGCCTAATCATAACGGTGACAACTGCGCTCCGATTGGCCGAATTCTAAATAATTGACGGGTGTCGTCATCGTTAATTGTTTCACTTCAAATCGACCAATGTAACTCGAGCTTCGTTATAGTGAACGAAAATTTAAAAATTACATATTTAATATTTAATTACCGATGAAATGTGATACCTTTTGTTTTGTAATTAGATGTTTTGCTGTTTTTCCCACACCGCTGAATGGAACAGCCACCCATTATAGTTAGAGACATTATCTTTATTACAATAAATACAGAATATTTTTGGAATATACGGGGACAGTTGTTAGCGCTGTACTGTTTCAGCTTTCTAATTTGTGATGTCAAACGAGAGTTGATATTTAAAGGTGATATAAGCCCCATTTGAGTGATAAGTTACCAGGAATGGGTGGCCCTTATTTCGTCTCTATTTCTAGTTATATACTCGATGGAATTTAGCATTCAAAGTGAAAAGCTCTTATGTTGTCTGACGTTTGAAGACAGCTTGTCTCGAAAATCGGTCCAATTTAACTTAGACAGGTAAAGTTTGGTTTAGAAAGCCGATTTGTGTAGAAATCTAAGTAATGAATGTGCGTGATATTGTGTCTTAGTGTGTTTGGGTGTAGTTACGGGTTTGATTCTCGTAAGCATTACTCACACTTTTAAATAAAACGATATACAAACATCATGTAAATGCATCTATTTAGGCATGAATACAAAAACATCTTGTGTCAGAGCAGATGTGTGTCGCTACATATATATTTCCCTAATCGATGTGTTTGACACCTGTAAATCTGGATTTCCGTACCTATATATATATATATATTCATATTGTTAAAAATCGTAAAGAATTATTCATTTTATTATATATTTTGTATGTATTAATGTATCAACAATACTTAATATATATATGTATTCGTATATACATTTGATATAATAAATTTATTTTTGTATTTATTGAGTATATTCCATTTCTTTATCAATCTATTTTAGTGCCACCCCAAAAACCAACTTACCTCTCAGATTTTCAAAGGTTAGTTGGAAGAAATCTCTTTATGGGATAAGTTCGCCTTTGTACACAAATATTGAAATTGTTTCTGGAAATCTGTAATTTACTTTGTGGTACAATAAAGTGTTTAAATAAATAAATAAAATAATAATTTAATATTATGTTTGTAAACTTACATTATTATTTATATTGCATACCTACATTAATTGCACTATTTACATTATTTGCATTACATTTTTGTAAATAAATTTGCGTGTGATGCACTTCGTGGCATGGCTTACTGGGCTGCGATCGCTCACCATATGGTACTGGCAGAAAACCAGCACTGTTTGACTTCTCTTAGTCTACAGTATTTATGCTGAGTCAGGGTCATTTCAGCATAAACTGTAGTTATAGGTACATTAAAATTGTATCAGTTCTTATAGTATTTATTTGTTTTTCTCGCAGTATGTTTTTTGTATAAATATATTTGTGTATAAAATTAATAACGAATATTCTACGTGCTTTTATGTTATACTCTGTGAAGTGATTGTAAATGTTTTGTTTCTGTTTGTATTTGTGCTAAATAAACGTGTTATCTACCTATCTATTTTTTTGTTTTTAAACCGACTTCAAAGGAGGAGGTTCTCAATTTGACTAGATTTTTTTCGTATGTATGTTACGTGTTTACTCCGATATGTAAACCGATTTTGATTTTTTTTTGTTGGAAAGAGGGTACCTCAGCATTGGTCCCATTTATATTTGAAGAAAAGATTCCACCTCTAAGGGTGCCAAACTAAGGGATGAATCCGGTAACCGATTTCAATAAAACTTAGCAAACAGATGTAATTCCACGAATTTGAGGTGGGTTTCTTTTTATAAAAGAATTGTTATGATATCAAGTGACGGAATGAACAAGCCCAACTGTTTCAGTGCTATTAAACATCTGACAAAGAAGAAAAAAGGCCATATCGCACTGCTATTACAATAGTGTTGTAACTCAAAATATGTGAAATTTAATAATAGGGGTTAAAGTATGAAATTGCCGATTTGTACTGAAAATCTAAATTGTTTATTTTTTAAATTTTTAACAAATTTATTTAATCAAAATAGTTGCCATTATTATCTATACATTGCTGCCATCTAATGGGAAGGTTATTAATGCCTTTGCGATAGAACTCCGACGATCTAGACTGCACAAACTGTGTGAAAGCATTTTGTACTGCCTCCTGGGAAGAAAACTTCTTGTCACGTAGATAATTGTCCAAATCACGAAAAAAATGGTAGTCCGTTGGAGCAAGGTCTGGTGAATACGGAGGATGACGAATGGTTTCTAACTGCAGTTCCTGAAGGGTCAAAATGGTTTCTCGTGCTGTGTGAGGTCTCGCGTTGTCGTGGAGCAATAATGGTGAAGATCGATTCATGAGTCGGGGCTGTTTTACTGCTAGTTTTGTCAACATGGTTCGGAGTTCGGCACAATAGACGTCTGCCGTTATTGCTTGACCAGATCGGAGAAAACTATAGTGAATAACACCATGCTGAGACCACCAAACAGTTACCATTACCTTTTTATTGGTAAGTTTTGCTTTAGGACACTGTTGTGGCATTTGACCTGGGGTCAGCCATTGCATTTTTCTTTTCCGGTTATCATAAAGAATCCACTTTTCATCACATGTTACAATTCGATCCAATATTCCTTCATTTCTGTACCGGTTCAACAAGGCAACACAAGTTTCAACACGCGTTTCTTTCTGCAGATCAGTCAAATCATGAGGCACCCATTTTTCGTATTTTTTTATTTTATTGATTTGACGCAAGTGAGTCAATATTGTGGCTAAGGTAACGTTAAACCATGCCGCTAATTCCTGGGTAGTTTGACTAGGATCGGCTTCCACTATCTCTCTTAATTCATCGTTATTCACCTGTGTGGGCGGTCTTCCTCGTGACTCGTTCTTTAAGTCGAAATTTCCATCACGAAAGCGTTTAAACCAAAATCGCACGGTGCGTTCATTAGTAGACCCCTCTCCAAACGCAGCATTGATATTGCGGGCTGCTTCTGCCGCGTTAGTTCCGCGTCGGAACTCGTATTCAAAAATCACTCGAATTTTCGCAGTATCCATCTTTCTTGTCTAAATTGAATAACAAAAACAATTGAAAGTCGATATTCAAATGTTTCAAATTTAAAAAAAAAAAAATCACAGAAACCATTTGAAAAAAGTTTCATTCGAAAACCTCAAACAATGAAGATTCTATGAAAATTCAAAGAACCTATTGCAATAAAACGGCAATTTCATACTTTAACCCCTAATATTAATAAATAAAATAAAATAAAAATAAAAATCTTTTTTATTTTCAGACACCATAGGTCCATAGTTTGTTAGTAAGCAACCTTATACTATATTAGTAACAAATGACTGTACGGTGAATTTATTCATCCATTAAAATTTTTAAAATTGAAATGTCAAAATATTCAAAATACATAATATAAAAGTCACTGAAATAATAATGATAATTTAGTCGAAAGTAAAAATTTAAAATACTAAAATTTATAATTAATAAAATAACAATTAAAATTCAAATTAGCTAATATTATATTTACATTACTGAACGTAAAACTTGATTCTCTACACTTCAAAAAAAACTTACATTAGAATATTATAAAAAACAATCAAAAGACATCTACTCAACTCATAATGAGACACACTCTATGTGAGCTAGTTCAGGCCAAAATAATCCTTATTCAAAAACATGAAATGATGTTTTCCATTTTATTGTTAAATATATTTGAGAAATTGTTTAATTGTCTATAATAAACTATAACATAAATTTTAATGATTTTTTTTTGGGGGGAAGTGAGTAATTCGTTTATCATCGATTCTGAAAAGTCCTCTTTTTGAGTTAATACACTATTGTATTAACACTGCGATATGTGCTTGTAGTTGTGGTTGTCTTTTTGTGTGTCCATGGCACCCGCCACACAGGTCAAAGTCAAAGATTATTTATTCCATAGGTAAAATAAATGTACACTTGAAATCGTCACATTTAAGCTACTGCTCGTTCACTACGCTGACCTCTCTGAGAAGAACGAGCAAGAAACTCTAGGGACTTGCTCTTTTCAAATAAACTTAAATGCTATGGAATACACTTTGAATCAAATTTGTGTGGATTCTGGAGCCATGTCGTCTTTCCATACATCTTTATCTAACACGTAGTCTTCAATTTTGTAATATGATTTTTCGATCAAAATATTTTTAATGTAGTTTTTAAACTTAGGAAATGATAAACTTAATATGTGCTCCGGAATCTTATTGTAAAAACGTATACAGTTCCCCATAAAAGAGTTCTTTACCTTGGTTAAACGAAATCGTGGTACCATGACTTTGGACTTAGCTCTAAGGTTAATATTATGGATATCTTCTTTCTTATTGAAATTATGTATATTTTTACGAGCATATAAAATATTTGAGTAAATGTACTGTGATGCCACAGTCATGATACCAGTCTCCTTAAACTTTTCTCTGAGAGAAACCCGAGAGCCTAGACGGTACACAGAACGAATCGCTCGTTTTTACAATACAAATATGGTTTGAATATCTGCCGCTTTACCCCACATGAGAATCCCGTAGGACATTATACTACGGAAGTAACTAAAGTAAACTAGTCTAGCAGTACTAACATCGGTAAGCTCACGTATTCTGCGGACTGCGTATGCAGCGGAGCTTAACCTGCTGGCCAGGGAAGATATTAGGTTATTATAAGATATAGGGTTTCTCTAGTCCAGGGCTATGTTGAGTGTGTGCGTTATTATGTCGAGTGTGTGCGTTATTATTATTAGTTTCACCAGTGCCCTTAACCTTCGAAACCGAAGCGCAGTAATCTGTAGTCCACTAACTAAAACGCGGCTATGAAAAATGGTGAAATAACCGTCTTAAATAGCAAAAAATAGACCGCATAGTTCTCTTTTAATAATCTCAGTACAGAGTACTAAAAAAACCGACCTCAAAAGTACGTGGAATTACGTCTATTTGCTAAGTTATAGTTGAAATATCCCCTAGTTCGCCACTATACAAGACTTGACACTGGAGGTAATAATAATCGGTTCTCACTGCTCAAAGTATATTGAAAGAAAAACGCCTTGAATTGGAGGAATAGCAAAATCAACCATTAAAATAATTGCTCCTAAAGTTAGGCGCTAATTATAAAAATGAATCTTCATGCGTGAACAGCCACCCTTAAAGGTGGATGATTTTCTCCCAACAAAAAAGATCATGAAAATCGGTTCACAAATATCGAAGTTATCGCGTAACAGACATACAAAAAAAGAACATACAGTCGAATTGAGAACCTCCTCCTTTTTTGAAGTCGGTTAAAAACAGTCAATATTAGTTAGCGTGTTCGACTTATCGGAACTTACCCTAACGATAGACGGGGATTTTTATGATATCTCAAAAAAATATTTTAGTACGAATTACTTCAAATATAAAACTTTGAATTAATTCGTCCTAAGATTCGTTTAAAGCTCGTTTGAGTCGCTAGATATTAACAAGAAATATGAAACGTATAAATCAAAAAGTTCCTCATTTTTCAAATCACTGAAGAAAACAGAACCCTAAACGTTTATGAATAAAAAACATTTTTACATTATTCTTCAAGTTCATTAGGTCCCTTTTATGTTAATTAAAGATATAAAGTACTTCTCCGTTCATTGGTAATTAATGCACATATTAGAATAAATTATTCAAATATATCTTATAAACATTTTCTTATAAAATACGCGTGAAATAATGACTGTAACTATTTAATATCAATATCTAGAAATAGGCAGTATTTATTTACCCACACTTTAAACAATAATTACATATACAGCAAATGTACTATATGTACATGTGATACTGACCTTTAGTCTGTATTTAGGGACAGGCTAACTACGCATTTTAAATAGTAATTAACAGTTCTAGTATTGTAGAATATAGTAGATATTGTATGTGTATTCAAATGTAGTCAAATTTAGTAGCAGTAGATCTGGACGGCGCTACATCGAATTGACCCTCTATTGGGCATTGGCAAAACTAGTTGCTGACTAATATATTTTCTGAATTTCGTTAATTTGTTAAAAATCGTTGACTATTAATTTATATATTTTTTGGCACGTTGTGCAAAATGGCGGTTATGTCGCCTCGGCCCGCACGACATTTACAACAAATAAAAAAAAATCTGCAAATTCTCTCTGTAGAAAGTAAGTAATTGGTGTTTTTATTGTTATTTATAAAATTTCTTTCTTTATTCTTTTATTTTTCGAACTTACCAAAGCCTGGAACTAAATTATTATTGTGGCAAAATACTTGCCAATGACTTATTGTAGTCTATCTTTTTTATAAACTATGTTGCCATTCCCCTTAGAATATTCAATAAAAACCAAAATGTTCTAAAATTATTTTTCAAGTTATCTAGAACCTCATACTTACTTAACGAAACCCACAAATATATGATAAATGCTTTATTTAGTACCTAGCCCAATAAAGTGTTAAAGACTCATTAAGTAGTGGAAATTCAATGGTTGGAATTTATTTCTTTAGATGGAAAACAATTAGTTAACCTTGAGATTTACGAGGTTTTTTAGGCCGTGCTGAGAATTCGTAAATGTTATTGAGGATTCAAAATGAAACAATACAAATCAAAATCCTTCTAGCGCACACAAAAACAATCCAAAAATATTGACATGACAATAGGATTTAGTAGCAGTAGAGCTCCTTGTGAAAGAGTTCGTCCAGGGAAGTACTGTCACCTTATCTATTTCTGCCGCCAAGCAGTAATGTCAGCATTACTGTGTTCCGGTTTTGAAGGGTGCTGGTGAAATTACAGGCACATGAGACTTGTCAACGTATGTCTCAGGATGCCGGGCGCCGTGGCAGTGCACCTCAGATCTTTGCAACTTAAAGCTCTAAATGGCACTGCAACTGTTACGGACAGGCGTGTAGCTTACCATCAAGCCCACGACTTGTTCGTCCCATCACTTGATATTATGAAAAAAAAGTGTGTTAATGCATTGTTTTTACGCTGTTGTTTTTAATTTTCAATTCATGTAAAAATATATTATCAAATTTAATTATTTATAAAACCATTGTGTAATTATGTCAGCGTTGTGAAATTAAATGTATATAGTGCAGTGTATAGCAAATGTTGTGCACTTCTGTAATCGTCAATCCAAGCCTTATGTCTAATTTTTGTTGATTGTCAAAAACATATGATGTTAACGTGCCTAATATAAAAGAAATCTTCTTTTAAAATTCCGAACGGATTAAAAGATGTAGGAAAGAAAAGTAAATAGCTATATTTTTTATTTTAATTACAAAACTTTGCTTCTAAATTCACTACACATATAGAGCAAATATTGTATAACTGCCTCCGTGGCCGAACGGTTACCATGCCGGGCTGCCACGCAGTAGTAAGGTTCGATTTCCGGGCCGGGAGAAATATTTACATGGCCTGCATTTATTTATCTCGTGAGTTTGGGTATAATTTGTGGTTGTTTTTGTGCGTCCATGGCACCCGCGAAACAGGGTTTCCCTAGTGTTGAGTGTGTGTTATTATTATAAAAAAACAAAAAACTATGGAACAAATTACAATAGAATAACGCCGGGATTATACAGGTATATTAACAAGTACAGTGAAATCACATTCAGTGACGACACGACTGTAGTAGATCGACACGGGGTAGAAGTGGTCGCCGTGTAGCCGTATGTGTGTTTTCGAATACATGTATTGCCATCTATTGGTGGCGCTTGGTACTAACACTGATACGAATCGGACATAGTGCGTTTACGCTCTTACTCTGCAAGGGCATACTTCATCTCAAAAACAATCTCTAAAACAAATGCATTCGGTTGACAATTAAATAATAACGTTCCCGATTTCAAACAATTCGCCTATTCACTTCCAGACTCAATTCGTTAATTTCGCGATTAATTAATAATGTTCGTGCATTGCAGCTGTTCGTTTGTCCATTTATAACATTATATTTCGAACCATTTCCAGGTCGAAAACACAAAAGACAAATCCTCGTAGAACTAATTTTAAATGTCACATGGCAATTTCGCAGAGAGCGAGCTTGCAGTTTACTTTCCAAGTCGTTAACACAAAAAGCCTCTCTTGTTGATGCGCGCTCGTTTCTAAAGCATTAACCATCGAGTTAACTCTTTAACTTCAAGCCGAAGATCATCGCGTAATCGCATCACGTCTGATGACTTTAATTAAACTGAAGACATTCAAACGACAACAGCGTCGCCGTCGCATCCACCCAGTTATTTGTGTAATAATTACAAACATTGTATGCGTGTGCGTGTGCATTCGCCTTTGCGCGTGCGTTTGCGAGTGTATATTCATGTGTGTGTGTGTGTGTGATTGTGTTTGCTATACGATTGAAAGTTTAAAAAGCCAGGTATTTTTTATAATATCAAGTGACAGAACGAACAAATCGTGAGCCTGATGGTAAGCTAGACGCCTGTCCATAACAGTTGCAAGACCACTCAGAGCTTTACATCGCAAAAGATCTGAGGAGCACCTCACCTCCCACCAAACCTCCCTCCAAAGACCGACCCAACGACCGGTTCTGCGCTGCTTGCATCCAGCGGAGTCCCTGCAGCGGAAAATATACATAATTTCGTTAAGAAAGAAGATATCCATAATATTAACCTTAGAACTAACTCCAAACCCATGGTACCACGATTCCGTTTAAGGTTCGATTCTTTTATGGGGTCAGATTCCGGAGCATATATTAAGATTACCATTTCCTAAGTTTAAAACTTACATTCAAAGTATTTTAATTGAAAAGTCACATTACAAAATTGTAGACAATGTGTCAGAAAGATGTATGGAAAGATAACGTGAGTCTAGATTCCACACAAATATGATTCAAAATGTATTCTAAGACATTTAAGTTTATTTGAAAAGAGCAATCCCTAGAGTTTCTTGCTCGTTCTTCTCAGGGAGGCCAGCGTAGTGAACGAGCTGTAGCTTAAAAAATGACGTTTGGTAGTGTAAAAATTTTACCTATGGAATAAAGAAGATTATTGACTTTGGCTTTAGTTCAGAGAATGCTATGACTGGTGTAGCTGTTTGGAAATGGCGCCTGTGGTTCAAATAACTATTGGTACTATCACTACGTTCTTCAGATGCCGATTCGGGTTATTGCTGTTGTAATTGTGTGCTCACCTGTTCTATAATAATTTTTTCGGATGTATTGTTTTTGGTGTATTATGGACGTTTATTTAGAGATTATGTGTTTAGAGAGTTTTTCTGCTATTGTAGCATTGACTTACAATTATATTGACGTCGGGTCCGCGCTAAAAAATGTCCGAACTTATAGGGCGTTAAAATCGTATACAGAGCGTCATTCACGCTTTAGTCTTCGTTTGTTCGACTGACAGCGAAGCAAGCAAAATTAGACAGTACTGCGATGACATTACAATTTAAATTCAACGTTTTAGCTTTTTCGTATTCCTTCACATGTCACTACGTTTAAATAGGTTGACTTGGGACATTTTTTCGTGGTTTTTGTATTAGACCCGTAGTCCATTTATTTGTAAGTCAATGTATTGTAGATTATAAAATATGAGTGTTTGGTACGGCAATATCTATTATAAATCCGTATTTGTCAATCTTGTTTATTAACGTCATATCTGGTTTATTGTAGTGAAAGGTTTGGTCAGTCAGAATATAATTTGATTCTATCATTTTCAAGTGTGAATTGATAATAAGGCTTTTTGGCTTTATTATTATTATTACTAATAAGTTATTCGCAAACTAGAGAATTCCCTGAACTACGAATACCAGAGCAATGGAATTCACTCCGGGACAAACCAATCAATTGAGAAAAGTTCATTTCCTAAATAAATTTCTCTCCACACCCAGTATCCGCAGTGCAAACGGCTGGACCACTGAAGTCTTCAAATACCTACATTCAGTTTTAGTACAGCTATGTAAACATTTACTAAATGTTAGTATCACTAATACGATTTGATTAGTGATTTCTAATTAATTAATTTATCGATTAATTATTGAGTTCGTAGATTTTCGCGATTGTTACACATAGGATAACTATTATCTTTAATCTGAATCGCGTATATTTAATATTTGAAACAAACTGTGGTTTCGAGCTCTTTACTGGTCCCATGGTCACGGCAGACTGAGATAATAAAGTCAACAATCAGTTACGTTTAATATTGTACTGTAAGCGTGTTTGTGCACTACATCCAATTCGTATTCGTTCCAAATTCGAGACTATACAAACCTAGAAAACTCGGGCCCAGTTCGGATGTCGCTTGGGCACTAAGTCCGATTGAAATTCGACAAAATACGAATATAGCCTGTACTGAAGTATACTCCTAGCGATAAATTGATCCCTGTGACATTTCGGACCGTCATTTATTTATAATCCGTCGGATTCGGAACTGATAGGAATTGGATGTAGTGCGCCATCGCTCCAAAGGGTCCGAAGTCTTGATTTGTTCAAAAAAACAAATAAACGCGATTTTTACTTTTTTTGTCGTGCTATGTGCCGTGACGAATCTGCCTGTCCATAGGAACTGCAACTGCAGTGCCACTCAGTATTTTAAATTGCAAAAATATGAAGGGCGTTTTGCCACTGCGTGCGTCACCCTGAGACATAAGTTGACAAGTCCCATATGCCTGTAATTACACCAGTACCGTTACCATTCAAAATCGGAACTAGATAAGGTTACTTACGGGTACTTCCGTGGACAAACTCTTTCACAAGCTCTACTGCTACGAAAACTACCATAATATTCATATTTAACAAAAATTCCACCTCTAAGGGTGGCAAACTAGGGCATGAATCCAGTCTCGCGCACTTTCCGGTAACCGATTTCAATAAAACTTATCAAATAGATGTTATTCCACGAACTACCTCAGTGGCAGAACGGTTGCCTGGCACACGGATGTCCCAGGTTCGATTCCCGGGCCGGGAGAAGCAATTGTATGACTTACAAGTTATTTCTCTCGTGAGTTTGGGTGTAATTTGTGGTTGTATAAGTGTGTCCATGGCAACCGCGACCCAGGTTTTCCCTAGTGCGGGGTTATATTGAGTGTGTGCGTTATTATTATTATTAACTACTAAGGTCAGTTTTTTTTATAAATATATTTTAATTATATGAGTAAATGAACTTGCTCTTGATAACAACCTAGCCCTGGAGCAAGGATAGGATGTAAGATGAAACAAGCTCGTCCAGAAGATGCCTATTCAGTCACAGGCAAGGAATTCCGTTGCTGTGCAAAATTATATTTATTATTTCACCAACAACTAGCAACACTGTGAACATAGTTTTGTCTGGCATATTTAAAATGCAATTGTACGCGACTCGTTGCGGTTTCTGTCAACAGCTTGCGGCCAAATTGTTTAGAGACCGCGCCGCGTCGTACTTTGTGTAGGGATCTAGTTTCAATGTCAGCCTTTTGTACGTACACATCTTTGTTTTAACCTTGTGCACAACGTGACCGTTTATGTGAATGCTGCTGAATTATAAAACATTTTTTTAAGTCTACAAAAAGGGATTAAATTTAAGTAGACCATACGTTGGTTTCCTCAGAAACAAAGACGTTCTCTCAATTTACTCGCAAAATTGAGAAAGAGGAGAAATGTTATTAATCATTACAGTGCGGACAAATCTGAAGAACGCGCCGCGGATGCGCTGCATGTGCGCTGCACACGTGCAGTTACGTGCGCCTCTGTGATCACATCTCATGCACGACTAGCAAGTATAGATGACGCACGAATGGCACGCGAATAGATCGCAATCACATTCGCCAGATCTGTACGCGCCCTTAGAAGAATAGTTTTAATAGCAGTAGAGTTCCTTGTGAAAGATTTCGTCCAGGGAAATACTGCTACCTTGCCTATTTCTGCCGCCAAGCAGTAATGTGAGCATTACATTTACATATACATTAGGCGGTTTAATAACACGTCGTACCAACCGCTGCCCCATCAGCCGCCATCGGGCGCTTGTCAACGTCGGATCTGTATCAAACTGTATCATACAACAATAAAACCTGTACTTATATTCACACTTGCCCATGCAGTTACATATCAATTAGGTTATTTTAGATGCACTATTTACACTTTTATATACGTTATTTCAATGTATATATGTATCAATGTATATTTATGTATCTATCCAAACATTTACAATACACAGACATCTCTCTTGCGAGTTTTAATAAATCCTCAGAATGGAAAGTGGGTGGAATATTTCGTTTTGTGCGGTTACGCGGTCGCGGTTGCGGTGTGACGGATGTTTGAGACTTTAGAACGTGAAACTTGACTCAGATAATAAATGCTGGTCGGCCATAAGCCAGATTACGTGACGAAAACGTAAAGGCATGTACTGCATGTGAATAGGATTTTACAGACGATAACAACTGAAAGAGAGAGAGAGAGAGAGACAAGAAATAAAAACATTGACAATAAAAACTAGTGCCAAAGAAGAACGACACAACAAAGAATAAATAACATCAGCAGGCTGATTTTAATTTAAATTGGAATAGATCCTATCGGGTAGCCCATCCGAATCTCGAAATCAGATGGGTTTCCGAGCGAGAAGATGAGCCTGATTCCTACTAGGTATATCTTTCTAACACATAGAAAATGATACTAATTTTCCGGATTTACATCTCGTATATTTGTGACGTGTCAATGTATTAACAAACCAACGTTTCGGGCCCTTCACAGGTCCTGACCATGGAAAAAAAAACAAACATTTCCTATAAATAACATCTGATTTACGGGTATTATAGTTACGGGTACTCACTTGCGAGTTTTGTAACCACTTAGTTAGCGTCTGACGCGTGTTATATGTCGCGAAAGACAGTCCGCCATTTTCTCTTTGTATGGTACGGTTGTGCCATTCTTTCGTGAAAATTCTCTAAAATCTTAGAAAAATGCCTTACTGTGCTGTTTTGAAGTGCAAACATGATAGCTACACCAAAATTATTACCCGTGGTGGTATTTCATACCATCGGAAAGTGTTATTTTAACAAATTTTATTGTATTTCGCCTTCAGGCCGAATACCGAATATTCGGTCAAACTATTATGATCTTACGAAAAATGGCGCGCAAACCGCATTATAGCAAAGATAGCTATGCATACATATATATAAGTTAAATTAAATTAAAAAGGAAATTTTATTTTCAAGTTTATGATTCAAACTTATGACATCTTAACGAAGAAAGTAATTGCTTATTTCACTTCAGTTTCATTAACTTTCAAAAACTTAATTTTATTTTCATTACCAAATAATAAGACTAGGTTGATTTTGTTAGCGTGTATTTAATCATGATTTTATGACAAAATTACATAATAAGTAGGTAGTTTTCATTTGATTTCTTACTTTTATTTTGATCTCATAGAAGCTAATTGTAATAATTTACTGTATATTCTTATGTCTTTCTCCTGTTTTAGGTGTTCGGCCGAATAGCGATTTAATATTCGGTATTCGGCCGAATAGAAAAAAAGAGGCCGAATAAGCCGAATAGTAACCGAATATTCGTTGCAACTCTAATAAATTTTCAATTTTCTGTTTATCGAAATATTTTTTAAGTTACAAGAAACGAACATAAAGCTTATACCCCTGCAATATGGTCGCATCATGTTCGAAGAACTTAATTAGTAATTCCAATTCATCGTCGTTCAACAATGATTTGCTAGATGGCAGCACATTGATTGAAATTTCAATATAATATTAAAACCATTGACTTACAACAGTCAATGATTAAAACGTTGTAACTTGTAATAACAGGTATTAATGATATTGAACTTTCAACGATTATGCCAACAGGTTAAACTGTACAATTATATTAACAATCCAGAATTTGTTACTTATTTTTAAATTGAATGAAAGTATGACCAATAAATATCAAGATTTTGTATATCGGTTCCGATTCACTTATCACTTCCGTTGTTTTTTTTTTCCGTGGTTGTAACCGTAACCGTTGCATGTTGTGTTATCAAAAATCATAGTGTGTACGTGGTTCGCGAGCTTGCCGCGAGCGGAACGCGTGTGGTTCGCGGTGAGCCGACAATAACCAGGTACTCATTCTAGCGAGTGAGGGTTGTTTCACGCGTACACACTAGAACCTTGCTTCTTTATCTGCCACGTTACAGTTACAGCTCTCTTAAGAGGACTTGTATGAAAAGATTTGCATACGTAGTGGTATTGTTTTTATCAATTTGTGTCTTCACAGAAATTTGAAATATGAATTTTTATTTTTCTGTACTATCAGCAAAATCAAACATGATTCATATTAATGTGAAATGAAACTCTAAATGAGTGTTATTAAATGAGAAACTCATTTAATAACTTGTATTTACTTTTATGCGAATGGTACACAATTACAAATCTTCGGGGATAGTAGTGCAGTAGTATGCGTGTAGTATTGGTAAAAAGCGTGTATCTGTACCAATTTCACAGGAGAGGGATTTAACGTTATTACTTTGTTATTTCAATGGCTACGACTTCCATTTTTGCACAGTAAACATTGATTTATGTTGTTTACGGACTGATAACAATAGATTGTCGTAAGTCACGCTAATTTGGTTGCCACGACATTTACGGGGATTTGATGTGGTCACTAAATGACCGAAATGGATAATCAAATGCTAGTTACGCATAATTCTGTTACGCATAATAGTAAGTAAGTTACGCATAATATAATATGTAAGAGTGAAATAGCAATATAATGGACGATATTTTTATGATTATCAAGTAATAAGGCGAACAAATCGTCCGCTTGATGTAAGTTATAGCCATAGTTATAGTTATAGTTATCTAATAAATTAAAAGACGTAAGGTATTACTAAAAACACATAATTAAATTCACAAGACTACAGTTTATGCGTACTAGCGTACAGTAAGGAGAGAGAAAGAACAATAAAAAT
This sequence comes from Hyposmocoma kahamanoa, assembly GCF_003589595.1. Classification (NCBI taxonomy): domain Eukaryota; kingdom Metazoa; phylum Arthropoda; class Insecta; order Lepidoptera; family Cosmopterigidae; genus Hyposmocoma; species Hyposmocoma kahamanoa. Next base: position 3,170,343 of record NW_020654466.1, read on the forward strand.
ATTACAACAGTACAAACGCCAAAGAACGAAAAGTAACGACAAAATATAAAAACTTGTTTGTCGAAATAACCTCAATTTTGGGTTCAAATACAGTGTATCGTCATTGAATGGGTATATAACCCTTTACAAAACTTAGCTTCCAAGCCTACCTTTCAATCAAATTAACTCGGTTTCCAAACTTCCATCCCGCAATAATCTCAATGACAGTTTGCCGATATTCAACGAGTAATTTACATTTGAATATTTTACAAAGCACATTTATGCGCCGTATCATTTCGCATTTAGAGAGGCCGTGAACTCCAGCTGTTACTAAATGTTCACTGTAAGGCTTTTTTCGTACTGAAAAGCGAAGCGAGCATGATGCCGGTTTTCTAATACAACGATATTGCGCAACATGGCACTTACAGCGCATTTCTCAGCCTACTGAATGAACGAACGAATGAATGAACGAACGGCCGAATGAATGAACGAATTAATGCACATTCAAATTTTACAATGACAACTTAGAATAATAACGCATAGAAACCTAGGCCGCACACGCTAAGTGAGGCAAATTGAAGCGCGCCAAAAGGGCGTACACGAGCGGGCGGGCCTTCAATGCTCAACGTCCACTTGCACCGCGAACAGATCAAGAATTTTAGCTAAAAATGACGAAATGTGCGGTAAATGAGTGTAAAAATACGTCAGACAAACATAAAATAGATACTAACATCACATTCCACAAGGAAGTAACGCGTTTCAACTTGTATTTTTATATAAATATTTACTAAAACCGAAAATTAACCTACTACTGAAACTAGCCTACATGAATTTGATTTTTGCCTCACTTGTGACATGTGATATGAAACTATCATTCTATGCGTTATTATTCTAAGAATGACAACATAAAACAGTAATGTACACGCAGTATACGCTAATATACAATAGGTGATATACAATGAGGCTTGTAGCAATTTTTTCCAAGCAACGTTAGGATACAAATTTAAGAGTTAGAAAAGCGGTGCAATCAATCATTTTATTATTTTCTTGCCATATTTGACATTATTTTACCATATATGATTGCTTATTACGCTTCAACATATCTATAAATAATAAATAATAATAAATAACGCACACACTCAACATAGCCCCGCACTAGGGAAACCCTGTGTCGTGGGTGCCATGGACACACACATAGACAACCACAAATTACACCCAAACTCACGAGAGAAATAATTGTAGGCCATACAACTATTTCTCCCGGCCCGGGAATCGAACCTGGGACCTCTGCGTGGCAGTCCGGCATGGTAACCGTTCGGCCACCGAGGCAGTTAATATCTGATGGCAAGGAATTAGACCAGCTCCCTGCCGGCACTGGTTTACGTAGCAGCTACGGACTCCCCAATCAAGGAATATCTTTTAATGGAAGTGTTTCAAATTACTTGGTACTTGGTGTAACGGGCTGGTGTCCGCAACTCGACGACAAGGCGCCTATTTTGCGTGATAATTTTGTAATAATTTTTTTCTGTTTCAAATTAATACCCAACTGGTGCGAATTCATAAATCGACAATGAAGTGACAAAACCGCCTTGTTTGTCCCTTCTCCCTCGAGACAGTCGTCTTCACGAAGTTACAAATTAATTTAAAGCTGGATACTCACAAGCGAAGTGTAACCGTAAGTGCGCATTTATTCAACACGAATTTTATCGCGCTCACCCCGCGCGGATGCCGAGCGGAGTCCACGTTGCCGCCGTTCAGTGACCGCGTCTAACGGGTCATGGCAAAATACGCTCTATTTATTTAGCCTTCACGTTTTAACTTGAATAAGCGTCCCGGACACCGGACCGCGCGTTTGTATTATTCAGAGGAATTTAAATGTTGTTGCCTACTAAATAGAATTTAAGTTCGCCATTAATGTACATGAAGGCGTTACATGGGTCGAGTACATAACCAGAAATAGAGACGAAATAAGGCCATACATTCCTGGTAACACATTAGCGATACAGCTCTTATAAATATCAACTCCCGTTTGCACTGAAATATAGACAGGCCAACTACTGACCTGTGCGTACGTCTCCGTGTATTCCAAAAAATATTCTGTATTTATTGTAATAAAGATAATATCTCTAACAATGCCGTGCTGTGGTGTGAGAAAAACAGTAAAACATCTAATTACAAAACAAGCGGAATCACATTTCATCGGTAATTAAATATTAAATATGTAATTTTGCAATTTTCGTCCATTATAGCAAAGCTCAAGTTAACTGGTCGAATTGAAGTGAAACAGTTGACGACACCCGTCAATTGTTTCGAACTCGAGCTAGCCAATCGGAGCGCAGTTGTCACAGTAATTATATGGCAGAATAGTTTTCAAACAAGTTAAATGACATTTCGTCTCTATTTCTGATTATATACTCGATGATGTTATGTTACCAAAAATCATAGTGTGTACGTCGTTCGCGAACTTGCCGCGAGCGGAACGCGTGCGGTTCGACAATAACCAGGTACTCATTCTAGCGAGTGAAGACTATTTCATGTACACACTGGAACCTCGTTACTGTATCTGTCACATTAGAGTTCCCTATAAGAGTACCCAGCTTAACCCGTTAATGACCAAATAAATGAATGATAATTTTCTTAGGAAATTTTAACATTTGTAATGGTACAGAAAATATTATTTACGAAAATATTTTTTAAAAATCTGGATTTTAAGGGTGTACTTGTTTGAGTACACTAGTCACCTAAAGCTAAAATTTCTCAAACCACTTATTTTTCTATTAAAGAGTTTTCTGACATTTCTTGCATTCCATTTAGTCAGTTGGATCAGCAAGTAGCACATTGTTGCTTTTGAAATCTTTTTGAATAATATATATCGTGTATATTTTATTATATTATATATTAAATATAGAATTATATTTCGGCCATATTTATATTGTCGTCGTTGGTAATTATACTTACATTTGGATTTTAATAAATGTATTGTGCAATAATGTTCCGCAGACTTAGTTTATTCACAACGGCCAGGGTTGGCTGGAAGATATCTCTTTCTAGAGACAAGCTCACCTTTGTCAGTGCAATAAACAAATATATTATATATAATTTTGTTAATAATGTTAGAAAATAAACTTATAAAAATGGGTAGGTTTATTAACTGTAACTACCTCTATAAAAAGTTTATTAACTGTAAATACCTCGGTAACTGCCTCCGTGGCCGAACGGTTACCATACCGGACTGCCACGCAGAGGTCCCCGGGTTCGATTCCCGGGCCGGGAGAAATATTTGTATGGCCTACATTTATTTCTCTCGTGAGTTTGGGTGTAATTTGTGGTTGTCTATGTGTGTGTCCATGGCACCCGCGACACAGGGTTTCCCTAGTGCGGGGCTATGTTGAGTGTGTGCGTTATTATTATTATTATTATTATGGTTTATTATTTATCTAAAAATGTAAGTGTAGTTATTTGAGTACATCGACTGTTAATAGGTTTAGAAGCAAAGTATTTGCTTCGTTAATAAGATTACAGTTGATATTCAAAATTTGCCATTTACCACGTTTAAAACTATAAAACAAAAACATATACAAAAACACAGAAGCTCCTCCTCGGATGATAATCGCCCATGGGAGTGATACGTTTAGCTTGTTCAGGTTGCTGCTGTCTATGATATTTTTAAATAAATATAGCAAGTGATAAATATCTATTTACGAAGCGCAAACCCTGGACTTTGTTGGTTATTTTTCTCAAGGGATTCTGCCCTAGGAAAAAGTAGTAATGTTTGATAAATTCGACAACAAAATGTGATTTACTAAAAGTTATTATTGCAGATAATATTGTGTATTTAAAACCTTATAAGATACCAAATAACGGGACGAACAAGTCGTGCACCTGTTGTTTAAATCGCAAAGATCTGAGGAACACTGCCACTGGCGCCCGTCGCCCTAAGTTGACTCAAAGTTGAAGTCAGTATCAAAGCATCATTTATTCCTTAGGTAAAATAAATTTACATTTGAAAACGTCACATTTAAGCTACCGCTCGTTCACTACGCTGCCTTCCCTGACAAGAACGAGCAAGAAATTTTAGGGATTGCTCTTTTCAAATAAAGTTAAATGCTACGGAATACACTTTGAATTACATTTGTGTGGAATCTAGAGCCATGTCGTCGCTTCATACATCTTTATCTAACACGTAGTCTGCAATTTTGTAATATGACTTTTCAAACAAAATATTTTAATGTAGTTTCTTTCTGACAAGTCCCATATGCCTGTAATTTCACCAGCACCCTTACCCTACAAAACCGAAACGCAGTATTTCCCTGGATGAACTCTTTCACAAGGAGAAGGAGCTACTTAATTAATTTTCATTTCCTAACAAAAATGGCTTTGAAGATAAACTTGATCTGCTGATACTGCCTGATACTGCCATCTTAGCTATTTACTTAGCCAAGCCGCAATGTCAGCCTTAAGGCGGATTTACATTTATCTGACGTGTTGTGTCGTGACGCGTCAGAACGGTAGCGGTTTCATATACATAACACAAGCCGTCACGACAGATTGCGACACTTTAATACAAATATTACCATATTAAATGTATGAAACTGATATGTTCTGACGCGTCAGGGCACGACAAGTCAAGTAAATGTAAATCCGACTTTTCTGTGTTCCGGTTTTGAAGGGTAAGTGTTGATGAAATTACAATTTTTATTTTTTTATTTTTTTTAATGTATTAAATTTTTTACAAAAAGAAATATATATATAGTTTTAAAATTACGAGTAATACCGCTATCGGTACAACAAAAACCTGAATAGGTTTATCCAAACACCGCGATATAAGCACATGGACTTGTCAATTTATGTCACAGGGTGACGGGCGCAGTGGCAGTGTCACTCGGATCTTTGCGACTTAAAGCTCTGAGTGGCACTGCAACGACCTGTTCGTTCCGTCACTTGATACTAAAAAAAATATTCTGGGGTTTTAAAGAGACATATGGTCTGATATACGTGTTTGAAAATTAGATCTTTTTATTTTTGTTTATTTATTACAAACAAGCAAAGAAAAACATTAAGTATAATATCGAGAACAATAGATAACAACGATATTTATACTATGGGAGATTGGTATATAATCTAGACGTAAGTTCTATATTTCAGTTATGCCTTTTTCTATTTTTTGTGACAAGGGAATATAAATTTAACCTAATCCTTTCACCTCGATGGCAAGCATTATAGTGTACACCTACGATACTATAATACAAACAGCTCCACGTATGGTTTTGAGAGAGAAACTTAAACTAATTAACAGCATAGTACCCGTCGACCTGTCATTTCCTTGTCGCTTCCATTTGAATCGCATTAATGTGCGATGACCTTTATAACATTTTGAACATCAGATCGCGTGTTATGTTACACATTTATCTGAGTGACATTTGCTAAATACACTTGTCGTACAGGAGATATGAATATAACGAATAATTTTAGTATAAATTTTGTGTATGGATGTTGTAGCTTGCTATGAATTTGTCACCGGGATTTGTTTTATAAACTTTATTTATTTTATTATATGACATTACGTTTTTATCAAAATACTTACACTGTTGTGAAAATACTTCAATAATTTGTTATTATTATTGATATAAAGTCGAACCACGGACTAAATTAATAACAAACACGTGTACAAATCCTGGTAGTAAAAACAGCGTATTATTCACCAAATTTACAATCGAAGATAATACTCGACTAAATAAATATTGCAATTAGTGTAGCGACACAGATTAAGATTTAAAATATAATTAAAATTCACATAATACGCACAAATTTAAAATTAAAATATAAATGTGTTAAATCTTTCATAGATTTCTCATAGATGCCGCTACGCCTAAAAAATCGTTGAAAAACCAAATACAAAGACACGACGCAGGCACATAGAAAAATTCGTGAGGTCCGCTGGTTCATTCCGTGGCTTAGTTGGTATAGCGTGTGACACGGCAAGCTAGAAGACGTCGGTTCGAATCCGGCCGGATCGAAGGAATTTTTTCTGAGTGTTCGATCTTTGTATTAATAATTATAACAAAATATAAATAATCAAATTTAATTTCGTGCAGTTAGTTAATTACGCATCTAAGTGATTATCAGAAAAATAAATAAAGAAGCGAATATCATGTAACTGAATGAGTATTGATAGCTTTTGACTTGAGTTTAGTGACAGGTTTTAACTATATACCTCGAAACTGTACTAGTAGATGAATCCACGGACCATTTACTGATTGCAGAGCCGACAGCCGCGCACCGGCTCCGCCCTTTTCATAATAATAATTACATCGTTACAGGATGACAAATCATCGCCGGTGCCCCGCCCATTTTTCGCTTTGACCCATGCAACGCTACGGACGCATCTGCATTACGGGGCCTGTATCTTACGTTTGTGAGGGCAAACTCGTGCGAGTTGTTGAAAAGCCGCCTATTTTGTGACTAATTTCCTGTCTAGCCTTCCTTTTCAAGGTAACAGCGATTAGGAATTATTTAGATATGCAGACAACATCGTCGACATCTACGTCACTTTTCGTCATGCGAGTTAAAGGTCAAATGTGCACTAAGTTTTGACGCAATGACTTGACGTACAAGAATCAATCAAAGTTTAGTAAACGTCACATTTAGAGCAAGGCGAGAACTGTTGTTCTGAAGTTAAGAAAGTAATTATAAACTACTACATTATATACACAAAATGTAAAAACCATACACTAGCTGCCCTTTTCCCAATTATTGATTAATGTGTTCATGCAAAACTAAATTCGTTTCTCAACCTTTGTTTTTATAACGCAATACATTGATTAGGACAAACAAACCTGGTGCTCCGTAACGTGAACAAGAATGCAAATCCAAATACGAATTGTCAAAATTCACCATAGAAATATAAATCTTAAGTACAGCACACAGAGCGCAAATTTACGATATCATAAAACGCCATCCCGAGCAATAAAACGTGCTGCTGTGCAGAAATAAAATGTAAAAAGTGCTTATCTTTCTTTACTCTTTTCTTTTGTAAATGCTCTCTACGCAATGACTTTGACGTTACGATTGTGTACACGTTTACCATACGCATATCTACTCGTCTGTTCTTCAAATTGTACAGGGTATGAAAGGACCGTAACATCACGCGTAAAGCCAAGATGAGATTGGTGGGCTCTTTGGTGTTTTCTATTTTTAACTATGCAGCAGAAACGAATTTTAACTACAGACACTAAAAAGGCGGAACGTGACTGCATTGATGCTTTCGAAATGTGGTGTTGGAGGAAAATGTTGGTAGTCCATTAGACAGATCTTCGCACCAACGACAGAATTCTGCGGAAGCTTAACGTTCAGACCTGCCTAACCACTTTATGTCTCCGTAGGATACTTGATTTCTTTGGCCACATTACCAGGAAAAAAGGGCATAACCTCGAACATCTAATGGATACAAGACGGTTAGGCGGTAAACGTCCGAAGGGTCGCTGTCTCACAAGATGGTCCGACCAAGTTTGTGCAGCTCTCGGCATGGGTCTCCATGATGAGCTACACTGTGCTAAACACCGCCACAGACGGCACAGCGTCGTCATGTGGAGACTTTTACCGCGGGGGAGTCACGACTCTTGGTAATACGGTGTACGACGCGAAGATGAGTTCTTCAGATTAATTCTTGTCAATTCGCCTACCTATGTATACATATACTTATCGAGTTCGTAGGTTTTCGCGATTGTTACACATAGGAAATGAAACTATTTTTCCGGATTTAAATCGCGTATATTTGTTTTTTCAAACAAACCGACGTTTCGGGCCCTTTACAGGTCCCATGGTCACGATTGACTGAGGTTGTGCCTTATTTTTAATTTTACAAAGAAAACATTCCAATTTACTCTATATTAAGTTTTACAAATTATTTTATTGAATGAATTTTTATAAGCTAAACCCCCAATATGTATATAATACCAGATGGCTACAGTAATCAACCTGTATTGGTAAATGTTCGCAAACAGTGGCGACATGTAAGGACACCATCAACATAGTAATAAAAATGGCTACAGTTGTCTTAGCCTGCTCCTCAAACTTTGTCACCTGAGTTTTCACAAAGTGCCTCCACCCAGAACGGCAACTCGACTGCATCTCTCACCTCAAGGGGCCAAGTTGCAACTTGTCATGTGTCTTTTCAGAACATCCTTGTATCTCAAGAACTGGTGGCCTTGCTTCCGCTTGCCGTTCTGGAGCTCAGACAAGAAGATACGCTTCAAAACTCTCGATTCAGACATGCGCGAGACTTGTCCACACCAACGTAGCTGACGCCGCATTAAATATCCCTCAATGCCGGAGACATTCGCCATACAATTTGTATAAATGGCATTAGAATAGACAAAGTAGTTTTCGAGTTATTAAGATACAAATATTTTATGGTAACAGTCATTAAACCTAATTCTAAATCTAAGCGAGAAAAAACAATATCTACGGTAATTAGGCCGAGAGTACCGAAAAGGTTATGGTAATTAGGGTGAGAACACCTAATTTGAGAATGGCCTACCTAAATAAGTCACTCTTGCTTTCAAAAAGACCCAAGTTATATCTTTTAGGGTATAAAGTCTGCAGGCAGGGGATTCCACTCCATAGCCGTTCGCCATATAATTGGTGGCGTATCCTTTCTTAACATAGAGGTGGAATACTACCCTACGGCTAGTACGTGTATATCCATCATTAAGCCAAGTATATTTACATAACTTTCGTGTAATAACGGCCGACCGGTTACCGTGCTGGACTGCCACACAGAGGTCGCGAGTTGGATTCCCGGGCCGGGAGAAATATTTGTAAGACCTACATTTATTTCTCTCGTGAGTTTGGGTGCAATTTGTGGTTGTTTTTGTGTATGTCCATGGCAACGGCGATACAGGGTTTTCCCTAGTGCTGTGCTATGAGTGAATGCGTTATTATGAGTATGTGCAAGAAAAAAGAACTAAACTACCATTACGCTCATAACCCCGACAAATAAGTTGACAATTCCAATGTACCCGTTAATTTATCAGCAACCTTACTCTTCAAAACCGGCAAAAATAGGTAAAGACGATCTCTTTCAAAGGAAGCTCTACTTATCCTTCTCAATGAGCTCCGCTAACACTATGTCTTACTTTTCTCTAATTTTTACGTTTGTTTCACTAACTGTATCGGCGGATGCGACGCGAACGTGCTGCACGCGCACTGCACGCGTGTTCCGCGCGTGCATTTAAATACATACTAATATATGCGGCGACGCGACGCGACAACATCACGCGAACAAATCGCACAGCGTAATGCACGTATGCAGCTCGCGACCCTTTCTCAAACAGGCGCATTTGCGGCACATTTGCCAGATCTGTACGCTCCCCAATAGGTATTATCTAAATTTGACAGAATGGTAATATGAAATCTACTTGAATCACACTTTGTATATAACCGCTCACGCGATGCGCTCATCCTACCGCAAAATGGCGGCTATTTGGTTTCGCAAATTAGAAAAGGATTCAGTTTAAATACAAGTTTATATAAAAAAAATATTATTCTGCATTGCTAAATAATTACCCTCCGTACTACAACAAAAACATCTCAAATAAAATGCAGTAATACACCGCAAATCCTGCACTTAAAAAGCACTAATGAAATTTTTGGTGTACTTGGGTAAGTATGATAATATTCCGTTTGAGTTGTTCTAACGTTAACCATGAAATTACTCCTTAAAGTATAATTTATAAACATTTATATTCAGGGTAAACTTAAAAAATGCTAGTTACGGTATGTTTTCAACAAATAAACACCGAAATCACCAGCCCAAACAATAACACACACGATTGTCGTGACGTATTTTTGAAGTTGTTTATTTTTTTTTAATGACAGACCCAGGCATTAAAAACTTTATGGTTTGCTAGAATAGTTACGTAAATAGCAATTAGTATTAGTTCTTTTACCTGTTATAACTTCGATATCCGATAAATCGGTATAAAAGCATCACCGGCACCTCTAGGTGTGGTATGCGTCTACGGCTGCATGTATCGGTGAGCGGTTATACAATCCATAGTCGTGTGTTGTAGTAAAACAATACGTCATATGTGTGAATGTAAATACACATTCTTCGCGTCAACTATTGTTGATCAACCTATACCTACATTTACAGTCTCCCACACACGGCCTGCTCGCAAGATGATGGATGATAATTTATTTTAGAAACAGTATTGCGTACGGTTTACGATACCGTCGTGGAATATTAAAGATCAAAAGGGAGAAATCTGTGTTATAGGAATATTGTAATAATATAATATATTTGCAGGTACATGAGCTTTGAAGCTGAAACAAAGGAGCTTGTTTAAGGTTCAATTTACATTGTCGCGGGTTTTTAACCATATAATAATAAGCTTTATGTTAATTGAATTAAGGTGCCTATTAGCGATGCATATTACTATTCGATTTTTATAAAGATCGATTCAATTGCATACGATCTAAGGATTTTTTAATCGATTCATTTCAATGCGATTTTTAAGCGAATCGACTCAAAATTAAAGCGAATCGAATCTACTAGAACGTATTCATAATTTAAAGATTCATAATTAAAAAATCTCAAGTACAGAAACGGAAAATAAAGAGCAGGACAGTGGTTTGTACCTTTATTTAGTTATGACAATATTATTGAAAAGTTGGTGAAATTACAGGCATATGAGACTTGTCAACTTATGTCTCAGGGTGACGGGCGCAATGGCAGTGTCCCCACATCTTTATGACTTAAAGCTCTGAGTAGTAATGCAACTGTTATGGGCAGGCGTGTGGCTTACTACCAGGTGCACGTTCGTCCTATCACTTAGTGTCATAAAAAATGCTAAAAATCACGAAATGGTAAAATACGTTGAATATCGTTTTTTAGTATGTATGTTACGCGATATAATTTATCACGGCATTTCTGCACCGATTTTGGTGAGTTGCAGTGCCATGCACTCAGAGCGTCAAATCGCAAAGACCTGAGGGGAACATGTTGACAAGTCCGAGGTCACGCTCACGTCACTGTTTTACGGCAGAAATAGATAAGATGGCGGTACTTCCCTGAACGAACTCTTTCACAAGGAGTTCCACTTCTACAAAAAGCTATGTTTGTAAAAACATGTAAATTAAAACATATGGAATTTAAGGTCTCTCGTATCGAAAAGTATCCGTGATATGGAAGATAGGAGTCCAAACTGAGTAAATTTTTGTGCACTTCTGGTAACATTATTAAAAAGATTTTAAAAAACAAGCCTCAATTATGATGCTTTTTGTTCTATTTTCGAATTACGATCACCTACATAAATTTCAAACGATTGTGATAAAATTACAAGGAAATAAGCGCAGTGAAAAATTCAACGAACAGTTTTTATATTTTATCCGTTCAGCATTTCGAAATTTAAATTCAAATTATTTATTTTCAGACAAAAGATACAATATACAATAGCCAATAATCTCAGTACAGAGTACTAAAAAAACCGACCTCAAAAGTACGTGGAATTACGTCTATTTGCTAAGTTTTATTTCAATATGTTCGCCACTATACAGGACTTGACACTGGAGATAATAAAAATCGGTTCTCACTACTCAAAGTATATCGAGAGAAAAACGCCTTGAATTGGAGAAATAGCAAAATCAACCATTCAAGTAATTGCTCTTAAATTAATGTTAGGCGCTATTTATGAAAATGATTCTTCATGCGTGAACAGCCACCCTTCGAGGTGGATGATTTCCTTCAAAATGAAATGGGACCACTATGGAAGTACCCCCTTTCTAACAAAAAAAGAATCATGAAAATCGGTTCACAAATACCGGAGTTATTGCGTAACATACATACAAAAAAAAGAACATACAGTCGAATTGAGAACCTCCTCCTTTTTTGAAGTCGGTTAAAAAATTTACTCATTGTAATTAGAACATTCGTTATGATTCGTAATTTATAAAAGGAATTCATTAAAATTACATAGAAATATTTAAAATATTATTGTGTATTGTGATTATGACTATTTGTGTTGTGAAAATAATTATTTATTAATTTCATGAAATCGAATTATTTCCTTAAGAATTATTTGATTGCAGGCGACCATGGCGACTATAAAAACTATAATGTGACACCTTCGAGATCGTATTATATCATGCAGTGGCATTATCAAATGTTAGTTTGTAAATTAAAATTAAAAAAAAATATTTTTGTATCTATGTCACAGGTAAGTAAATTGCACTTAACAAAAGAAAATATACGTACAGTTTATTGAAAGTAACAAAGTATAGGTACGAACGAAATACGTAGAACACACTGACAAAATCAATGAAAAAAGCGCCAAAAACATTGAAATTAAGAATTTCAATCTAAAACTAATCTACAGATAGATAATAGGTACATAGGATAATTGCATATTAATTTACATTTCTTCGTTAGCGACTGCAACGATTCACCACAATCACAAGTAAGCTATCTTACATCTGTTTATTAAAAAATAATTAAAAGGAATATTTTAATTTTCAGGTACGTCTTTACATCATTCTATCACTAAATAAGAGGAAATGTAAGTATTATTTTAATTTTATATCTGCATGTAACTAGTGATAGTAACACACCTTGTATTCTTGGCATCGAGCAATGGTAACCTATCACAAACTCGAATTTTTTTTCCGAAATAATGTTTGTTCGAATTTTCATTACATCGAAAACCGAATTATAACGAAACCGTTGTTCTTTCAGCATACCTTGGATGTTTATCGCAAAGACACGATTAGGTTCGGTTAGGTTAGGTTAAGTTGGTTTTAAAAGAAAAAACATTTTCCTCTCAAAATTACTTTCGAGGTTATGAAAATTCGAGCAAACGTTATTTCTGGAAAATGTCATTTCGGACTACCGATAGGTAACCTTGAGCAATAAATTGTTAGCATTAAACCAATAAACTACCTTTGAGAGGGTATTGTTAATATGTTAAACGGTTATGTTTTATGGGATTTTTCATAAACCGCCGCAAGCAACAGGGTAGTATCATGTGATTAGAGAAATTATGTAGTATAGTAAAAATGTCCCCAAAAATTAAGTAAAAGTGCAGCCATTAACGAAAATACAATATGATAATAACATGAATAAATACATAACATAATAACAGCACAAGACTGGACAAATGTTGTAAATAAGATAAGAAATTAAATTAATTAAGACTTTTTGAGAGATGTACTACATTTTGACAATCTACTAGAGACACAAATAGTTGTAAATTTAAGTGAATCGAGCACCAGCTCGAATGAAGAAGACGCCGATGATGCCCTTGTACACAATACCTTTAGAAAAAAAATGTATTTAACACTTCCTATCGAGTTCTTAGGTTTTCGCAATTGTTGCACATAGGAAATGAAACTATTTTTCTGGATTTAAAACGCGTATATTTTTTTTTTCAAACAAATCAACGTTTCGGGCCCTTTACAGGGCCCATGGTCACGGTTGACTAACACACTACAACACTTCCTGTTTTCTGATTTTTCCACTTTAGCCTGCGTGCAATTTTTAGTGATCTCACGAATACTACTAAATTAAAAAACGTATGCCACATTTTACTATCCATTTATCTATGAAACAGTTCTATCTACATAAAAGTTACATGAAACATAAACGGATGTCAAATAAAAATAATGTCCCTGACCAACAGAGACGGGCAAGCGCACGGGTTTCGACCCTTTCGGCGCTTTGTTTATCGGATTAAAACCCATTAACGCTGGCAAAAACTGTTTACAACCAAATATTTCTTGAAAATCGAGTTTTGTTCAAATTTGATGATGTTATTACAAAATGATGCTTAATGCTTTGTGATCTTCAGTTCTACAGTAGACAATTCGATTTGCCTCTCTATGGAATTAATTCGCTTTGAAAATTGCATAGACACAAAGTCGATTACATATAATCGTTAGATCGTACGATTTAAGTGAATCGAGTTTCATGAGAATTGAATCGTAATGTGCATCTTTAGTGGTGAGAATTTTACATCGAAATTTATTATGAGTATACAAAATTACGTATTCGCCATTTCTGCCCACGATTTTGGGCAAAAATTGGTAAAAACTTTGCGTAAAATCCCGGGCGTTTTGATTGGTTTTAACCTACTGCCCGTCTCTACTTACGAATTATAATGGAATTCTCGGACACGTACAGACCCTTCCATAATGTTCGACCCATGTTCACACAAAAGCCTTCTCAAGAACCGAACCGCTTACCCCGAGATGTTCTGAAACTGACACATTATAATAACAAAAGAATTTATATGAACACAAAATAGTGGACATGCAAAAGTTACTCACATTTTTATTTTGTGTTGTTATTCTATTTTTTAACGCACAATAATAGTGCTTTATGCAATATTGGCGTAATGAAGGTCCTTAAAGTCGAGTACCTTATTTAGGCCTAAGTAATAGGTACGAGATTTTCAGACCTAGTTATGTAATGATTGAAAAAGTGTTGTATACACTTTTTCCACGAGTAAATAAAATAATGAAACACAACCAATATTTCTATTTTGTATATTTTGATAACAATCCATGACAACATTTTAACCCATTTATTAGGATAGGCAAAAGCTCCTATATGTATATAGGAGTCTAAATATACGAAGAGGCTGTAGCCTCTTCGTATATTTAGACGAATGCCAAACAAACGCTACAAAGCAAAAAACCAAAGAGATAGAATTAGAATTGGCCAAGTACCGTTTATATTGTAACCAATATTTTTTTTATAAAGAATTATGGCCCGGTTGCAAGACTTTTAAGCCAATTTAACCAATCAGGAGGCAGTATAGCGTTTGAGTAGCGTCTTGGTAGGACCAATTTGGAAACTAAGTTTTCTAAAGTGAGTCTGGCATAGGTATTCTTTGTAGTAGTAGCCTGTGAGTGAATTGTTGCTCCAGTACTCGTAGTACTTATTGGGAATTCTCTTGTTTGAGACCATCTTTAAGAGCATCTTTGGTGTTATAGGCCACATCTGCAAAATGACTCAGGCTCAGGCTACACAGAAAAGCGGTCCAAGGGCGGACCTGTGGCAAACAAATGCGTACCGGGCCGAACCATACCGCAGTCCCAAGTGTAGTTCGCGGAATAGCAGCCCGAAGACGGCCAATGTGACGGTGACCTATCACAAACTCGATTTTTTCCGAAATAACGTTTGTTCGAATTTCATTACACCGAAAACCGAATTGTAACGCAGCTGTTATTCTTTCAGGATAAGGATGTTTATCGCAAAAACACGATTAGGTTAGGTTAAGTTAGGTTTAAAAGAAAAAACATTTTCCTCTCAAAATTACTTTCGAGGTTATGAAAATTCGAGCAAACGTTATTTCTGGAAAATGTCATTTCGGACTACTGATAGGTAACCCACTGTGACACCAAAAGCCCCGCAACCGGTTCGCCTGTTTGTCATAGCGTTCGACCCCGCACCACGCCACCCCGCCGCGTGGCCGCCACGCGTTTCAGTGTGAGAGGATTTATATGAACTCATATATTAAAGTCAAAGTCAAATAATCTTTATTTCATTCGTAAGGCAGATTCCACCGAGAGGAATGAGCTAGAAACTCTAGGAGTTGCTCTTCGTAAAGTGGGTGATAGACGTACGAGGTTAAAAATCGCGGTTTTAAAGTTTGCGTTCTTACTTCGGTCGTCGACATACGACTGATTAAGTAGCTTATAAAGTTACGCGACGTCCACGGACGAGGTCTTGTGTTATTTGGGAATAATATCATATTAAATTTTTGAAATTGAAAAAGAAGACAAAATCGGCAAGTGTGGGCGAAAAACTGGCTTACGAAAAGAGAGCATTTATCACATGTAAATTTAGTAAGAGAGTTACGTGAAGAAAAGAAAGACTTTCGTAATTATTTAAGAATGCCCGAGTCGTTGTACGAAGAACTCTTGCACTTAGTTGCACCTATATTAGCTAAACAAGATATCTACATGTGAGAAACTATTTCATTTGAAACAAAATGGCGGCTCGTGACTAGCGACGCTGACAGACATGCAAGCCGAGGGCGACGAGCAAGATTTGAAACAAGTTTGATCGCTGATGGACTTGCGCGGCAGTTTTAAAATTCGCGTACTTTGGGTGACAGTTGAGTGAAAAAGGTCGTCGAGCCACAAGTACGCGTATTTACTCGTACGTCTATCACCCACTTAAGTATACATTTATCATTTATAATATGGTGAGGTGGACTTGTTCAACACCAGTACAAGAAAAGTAAAATGCTTACTCAGTGATATGTTTTTTCTTCAAATATGTGGATACTGTAACGTTTTTAATTTCGTTATTTTTATTTATTATGTTTTTTTTCTTTAAGTCGGCAACTTACTTTGAAGTTTGTTTCTATCTCTTTAAATAATTATCTGTGGAAACTTTTGATTAGCATACATACACTGGCCTGTCAGGCGTGTATTTATACTTTATTCTATTCTTGTTACCTAGCTGTAAGTTTTCCAAAAATAATGAAAATAAAATATAAATAAAATAAATCTCAATATTTAATTTAAACATCTCATATTGAGAACACCGGAAAGTTTATACGGGTCACTACCACGGATTTTATTCATCTAAGTCCGCAGAAGTTGTATAATAATAACTGTATACCATTGACTTATAAATAAATGGACGACGGGTCTAATACAAAAACCACGAAAAAAAGTCCTAAGTCAACCTATTTAAACATAGTGACATGTAAAGGAATATGAAAATGCTAAAACGTTGAATTTAAATTGTAATGTCATCGCAGTACTGTCTAATTTTGCTTGCTTCGCTGTCAGTCGAACAAACGAAGACTAAAGCGTGAATGACGCTCTGTATACGATTTTAACGCCCTATAAGTTCGGACACTTTTTAGCGCGGACCCGACGTCCATATAATTGTAAGTCAATGCTGTATACCTTTATTATAAAGTTTTTGTTTCACAATAGTTTTATTATTATATACATATATTCGCGGCTACCTCTGTGTGGCCGGAGCATTACTCTCGCCTTAAAAAGGCCCAAGTTATAGCGTTCAGGGAGTAAGTCTGCAGGCTAGGAATTCCACTGCATAGTCGTTCGTCATATAAATATGGAAGCATAACACTTCGTGCGAATCTTTGGAATGTCCATACCATAGGGGTGAAACCCCAGCCTACGTCTAATCCCCCGATGACGCAAAAAGGTATGAGGAATTAAATCGTGGAATTCCATTGCAAACTCTCCGTGATATATACTGTTTTGTTCCATGACTTCGTACAAAATGATATAGATACAATATAGATACAACATTTACCAAAAATAAACAAGTATTTTTTTCACTACCTGACACTTTTTAGATCTATATTTGATAGTACAATACCTAGCTGTAAATATTGCACATCGGGAAATTCCGGAAGCCACGAACATTTCCGAATGCTGTTGCCCCGTCTACAACTTATTGCATTAATAACTGACATATTTATGACAATTTCATATGGTACTTTATTAGTCAATATCCAACATCAAAGTCATTGACGACGTTAATAACGTTTCTTATTTCGTTGTCATAAATACTACAGTGAATTACATATAGACGCGACAACAGCGTTCGGATATATTCGTAGATTCCGAGTTTTCCCGATTGGCTAGATATACGACCTGATACTATAGTATCACTACAGTTGCTTAGCAACGCCTCTCGCGTACTGTCATTCATACAAATAATTTTAATGGTGTGTATTTTCTTTTGCTACCGCACAGAGTTATTTGCGTCGTACACGTGACACAAATATCGCAATAGGTTTCATTTTAAACTAAATAAGTTCTATTTTGTTTGTTGTAAATGTTGGACACCACATTACATACACTTATCACTGTATATATGTATCAAAATCATTATTTAAGTATTCTATACATATAACCGAATACAACACACTACATTATAGAAATATTTATGTAATTTATTTAAGTTTGCTCGTATATTCGCGACACACACGTCCGGTACTCAGTTGGAGTCGTATTCTAGAACTCTACTCAATTCTCAAGTCAGGATTTGAGTATGGTTTAAAGCACTTGAAATCATACTCACGTCCCTGCCATTACGGTCGTATTTCCAGTGCAATCCTGACTTGAGCATTGAGTACAGTTCTAGAATACGACCCACAGTTTTAGGGCCCACTGAAAATCAGCGTCACAGCCTTTTCTCGGTGGTGACAATAGCTGAGTGGGATCCTGTTACATACGCCACAGCCGCGCGCATGACATTCAATCTAACTGTGTTTAATATTTAATGTTTGCTTTGTTGTGTATAATTATATTTATATTCCTTTTTTTGTTATTTTATTTAATTTTTTTGTTTTAATTTAGCTTCATTATTTTTTTTTCTTTCTGTGTATTTTTTTGTTGTGGTGTAGTAATAAATGATTTCTATTCTATTCTACTTTATTCGTTTGGAGCTATTCATTTCAATATTTTATTTTTGTACGAAAGAAAAATCCGATTAAGCTATCATTAAGATTTAGTTTGTAGCAGTAGTGCTTCTTGTAAAGCCCTAATAGCCTAATGCTTTCAAATAGAGGCCGTGGCTTCGAATCGGGGCTCCCATTTTGAATTTCTCAGAATATTATGCGAAAAATAATTTGAAATTCATCATGAGCATTTGAAATTCATCATGAGCTATCCGGTGAAAGAAAATATCGTGATGAAACCTGAACGTACGCAGTGGGACGTAAAAAGAAAGCGCCTTGTAAAAGAGTTTGTCGTTTTAAATACTCAGGAAAAGAAACTATTTTTCCGGATTTAAATCGCGTATATTTGTTTTTTCAAACAAACCGACGTTTCGGGCCGTTTACAGGTCCCATGGTCACGGTTGACTGAGGTGGTACAGTCTTCAACCAGTTATGTATAATATTGATGCAAACCACCCTATTTTTTCACTATAGTTACAATAGTTATTACTTAAATACATTATTTTTAAATTTACAACAAAACATTTCAATTTACGCTACATTAAGTTTTACAAATAATTTTATTGAATGATTTTTTATTAAGTTCAATTTATTATTAATTAATAATAGAAATTAGAATAAACTAAAACATATTAATTAGTAGGTACTGCAGTCTTATGTCTGTTTGGGATTTTTCATTAGAGGAAATACTGGATCCCAACCTGGTGGTACGGAGAAACCATCTTCCCTGTTGAAATTAGGATGTTTTTTAATTTCAATGGCATCGCAGTATCCTGGGTAGATAACGAACTTCTTTTGCAAGGTCCTGGGGTTTGTCAAACTTCATTGAATGTGTAGGTTTATCCATGACATGCTCCCAGACTGCAGACTTGTTTACGTGACGGTGTTTGACATCAGCTATATGTTCTTTGACGTGGGTACAAATACTTCGCTTTTAAATACTGTCACCTTACCTATTTCTGCCGGTAAGCAGCAATATGAGCATTACTACATTCCAGTTTTGAAAGGTAAAGACAGGCTTATATGGCTAATGGGATTTCTCTACTCACGTCTGTTAAGCGCAGTGCAGTGCCCCTCAGATCTTTAGGATTTAAAGCTCTGAGCACCACTGCAACTGTTAGGGCGCATGTATTCGACACGAATTTCATCGCGTGCGCATAGTGGAATCCGCGTTGCCGCCGCCAAGCGACCGCGCGTCTAACTGTCATGGCAAAACACGTTCTACATATTTATTTAGCCTTTACGTTTTAACTTAAATGTGCGTCCCGGACTCGCGGGCGAGACTGGCTTGAATTTGGTCTACGCAGTTCTATTATTCAAAGGAATTCAAACGTTGTTGCTTAGTAATAGAATTCAGATTCGCCATTAATGTACACGAAGGCGTGGTAACCGGGCGGGCGCCACGCGGCGGCCGCGAGAAACTTTCTCCTTCGTTTCGTCGTTTGGTATCATAAAAAAAAAAACGACAAAAGGAGTACATTATAACTGTTATATAAGTTTCCATACTCTTTATTCGTTAAACCGTAAAAAAGATTAGACTGACTAGATTTTTCCATTATAATCGTTTTTAATGCATACCCACCTCTACTTCGAAACTAAAACGCCCATACTACTTATCGTTTTCGATATCGAAATGTTGATCAAAAACATTACTATTATTGAGAAATCGATAAAATACACTCTACATTCACGAGAATAAAGTTGTATTTGCTTGACAACATTAACATAAAGTATATTACGAAGCGAATCTTGACGGTATTCCGTCTACAGTCACGTGGAGGTATGTAAAAGACTAAAGCTTTGACGTGTGATTGTGTATTTTACTTACTACAATGTACTACACGTATTGGAAAACGTTAAATATAACTGCTTATTGAAAATTTCCAATTGAAATCAAAAACAGTAAGAAGGACTTAAAAATAAACCTTGCGGGTCTCGCATAGCGCACAATGTTGAAATACATTAGTTCAGTTCTACCTCCAAAACATCATCAAGAAAGCGGCTTCACAGCAGAGCTGGCAGATGATTAAAAAGTCCAACAAGGACGTCGGTTCCGATTTCTTGTTCGCACATTTTGGTGACAAATTCCTATTTGTATACTATCATAAATAATTTTTGAATTGAAAGTGTTAAACTATAATTGGACGTAGTTAAACAAAAAGGATCCAATTCACATCCAGTCACTTTCGAGATATGGCAGTTTGAAGTTGAAAAGTGTTTCTCACATTCTTGTTTTGGTTCCAGAGATATTTATTTATCCGCTCACGCGATGCGCTCCTCCTACCGCAAAATGGCGGCTATTTGGTTTCGCAAATTAGAAAAGGATTCAGTTTAAATACAAGTTTTTATAAATAAAAATTACTATACTGCATTGCTAAATAAATACCCTCCGTACTACAACAAAAACATCTCAAATAAAATGCAGTAATACACCGCAAATCCTGCACTTAAAAAGCACTAATGAAATTTTTGGTGCACTTGGGTAAATATGATAATATTCCGTTTGAGTGGTTCTAATGTTTACCATGAAATTACTCCTTAAAGTATAGTTTATAAACATTTATATTCAGGGTAAACTTAAAAAACGCAACTTATGGTATGTTTTCAATAAATAAACACTGACATCACCAGCCCAAACAATAACACACACGATTGTCGTGACGTATTTTTGAAGTTGTTTATTTTTTTAAATGACAGACCCAGGCATTAAAAACTTTATGGTTTGCTAGAATAGTTACCGAACTAGCAATTAGTATTAGTTCTTTTACCTGTTATAACTTCGATATCCGATAAATCGGTATAAAATCATCACCGGCACCCCTAGGTGTGGTATGCTTCCAGAGACGCATGAATCGCGTGAGCGGATAAGTTTATATGTTGGATTTTTTTAGCTGATCTAAGAGATTAGACTTTAGGAACGGTTTACCTCTATACCTAACTCATTTTTTGTTAATTTTGTAGATTGGATCCTTTTTGCTTAACTCTAGAAAGATAACAATATTTTATAGTACGTTAAAAGGGAGCAGAGGAAAAACTCCTAATCTTCGATTTGATTTTAGAGGGGTATATCCACTTTTAAGTTAAAAATAAAATATTGTATGAGTAACTACACGACATATTCAAGCATAGACACTAATAAGAAACATAAAACAATAAAGTTTCCTCGATAGATAAAAATCACGAAATGACCTCTAATTTTCACATTTTTTCGATTCATCCTCAAAATGCTACAGGTTATCAGGACAAAAATTAGATAATTAATGTAATTAATTAATTATATTTATGCATGATCGAGAACTGTCACTGCGGATTTTTTTTAATCCCTTTAATTTTAGAGTTATTCCGCTAAAACGAATTAATAATATAATAATATAATAATAATAATATAGTTATTAATACAAAGATCGAACACTCAGAAAAAACACTCAGAAAAAATTCCTTCGATCCGGTCGGATTCGAACCGACGTCTTCTTGCATACCGTGCCAGACGCTATACCAACTAAGCCACGGAACGAACCAACGGACCTCACGAATTTTTCTATGTGCTTGCGTCGTGTCTTTGTACTTGGTTTTTTAACGACTTTTTAGTAGTAGCGCCATCTATGAGAAATCTTTGACAGACTTATCACCCAGTTAGTACCTTTACAGCTATCAGTCCTGGCGAGTGATGTCGCTATTCACTGTATTAATTAATTTTTTATTGAATTGATATTCAATTATTTTTTGTGAAATTACTCCACTAGTTTGTTATAATTATTAATACAAAGATCAAACACTCAGAAAAAATTCCTTCGATCCGGTCGGATTCGAACCGACGTCTTCTTGCATACCGTGCCAGATGCTATACCAACTAAGCCACGGAACGAACCAACGGACAAAAATCTATATTTTGTCCGTTGAAAAAAATTTGGTACTTTTAATGCGCA
>NW_020654466.1:3192799-3249675 GCF_003589595.1 Hyposmocoma kahamanoa
AAAAAAATTTGGTACTTTTAATGCGCAAAATTCAACATCTCCTGTCGCATGTCACGCGAACTTCAGGCATATATTTGTTTCACAAATTTGGGCGGAGACAACGTTAAAACTTTTTTGGCATGCTCCCTCTTAAAGATAACCATACGTCGATTCAACGTGTGAACGTTTAAGTACACATAGTTATGATTGTATGTATATATATATTTTTTTGTCTGTGATAATGTATCACTATTAGAGTCATTCTGCCATGTATAAAAAGAAAAGATTAAAGATTATTAATATTTTAGTTTAAAAAAAATCGATTTATAACACAAGTATGTATTCCTTACGTTACAAAACCAAAAAATATTTAAATCCCTTCTTAGGATTTATAATTACAACTATGAATGTTAGAAAATCAACTTTACGTAATATAATTTTGTATTAAAAATGGAGAATTAAAAAACAAATTGGCCTCTAAGGCTTTTAGGACAAGTGTTCGACTTGAGCTTGGTGCAAATGAGGTTCTTTACATTTGTCGCACATTGACTTGTCATCGTTTTAATTTTTGATAAAAGGCACATTTCCTTCTGTTTGATCATGTACTTTATTATCGCTAATAGACCAATTGAGACTGAAAAAGCAGCCGTTGTATCCTAATGGTTTGATCTACTGCCACTCAAGCAGAGAACGTGGCTCCAAATCCTCCAAATCCGGGATTATCAGGAGAAGGATCACAACCTTCAGGAAACGTGTGAAGTCCCCAACCCGCCTTGGGCCAACGTGGCGGACTGTTTGATGGGGTCGGTTGTCTGATTGGGTCGTGGTGGACTAAAACCCTCGCCTGAGAAGAGACCCGTGCATAGCAGTGGGACGTACAAATAGCGAACTTAGCCCATGATCTTCGATGTCACTTTGTTCATCGTCTTGTAAAATATCATCATCTCTTTCACTATCCGACCACTCGACCTCTTCGTCACTCAATGCTTGTAGTAACCGGGATATTTCTGCACCTTTTACAAAACCTAATCACGCCATTTTGTTATAATAACATAGCCTGTAAAAAAAATATAATGTGTAATTAAAAATATATAATATTTATTCGCACATAAATCACGAAAACCTATTGACTACACGATAACACCAAAGTCAAAAACTAACGCAAAAGATATACCACACATCACTTCGACGTATGGTAGGTATATTATTTAGATAAGTAGAGTCTCACACACAGCGACACCAGCATCTTCTGCAAGCTCTGTGAGTCGACTGAGTTGGCCGGAACGGCGGGTGCACGGTGCTTGATACGAAGGAATTAAACCGATTTTTCAAAATCGAATACGTCATTTCAACGTAGGTTATCTTTCTAGGATTAATTACGTCCATTTATGGATCGACTAGTCAAAGTCATACACAGATGGAACGCTGCTGCCAGAATTTTAAGCACCTGACGCCAATTTCATTCAATAATGCTTGTACCCCTAGACGTTTACATCTTTCTTTACACATAAAAAATAACAATACTTAGTTAAGTCGGAAAATTATACCATCAAAAGTAACTCCACGCCTAATCCTACAAAATCTTTCCCTACCTATTAAGGTCAACTATTATTTACACTCCCGTGCCCAAGGGTAGTTCGTAAAACCTAACGAATCAATTCACATAAAAAGCAATGGTCGTCCTCTGTTATTTATAATAATGATGACCTTTCCCTATCGGGTGATAAGAACGGTCAATGGTCGATGACGTGTATATTGTATATGTTGTTCAAGAAAAATAATAAATTATGTGTTGCTTGTTTCTGCAATTCCTCGTTTACTTGCGCGATTTTCGTGTAGGTACTTGCGTTTTATGTGTTGTGTTTTTATTAATATTTTAGTTTTTAGTTACATAATAACATATATGATTGAATGAAGAAAAATTTTCATAGATTTCTCATAGGTGCTGGTAAGACAAAAGTAGTTAAAACCAAAAATAAAGATTTGCAATAAGCACATAGAGCAATTCGTAAGGTCTGCTGACTCGTTCCTTAGCTCAGTTGGGAGAGCGATAGCTCCGAAGGAATTTTTCTTTGTTTTCGACTTTTGTATTAATAAATTATAACAAAGTAGTGGAGTAATTTCACAAAAATTATTGAATATCATGGTAGTAAATCATCGTGACAAAACAAACAAACAAACTTAAAATTACAATTAAAAAGCAACACTTCTAATCAGCCGCTTGTAGCTGAAGTTACCAGGCTGTGTAAAGAAAAACTTTCATAGATTTCTCAAAGGTGGCGCTAAGGCAAAAAAATATCTAAGAAATTTTTCTTTGTGTACGATCTTTGTATTAATATGATATTTTAGTTTTTAATAGTATAATGAATTGTCCTTTTGATCCAGGGACACTTATGTATGTTTGCTAGTTTTTAGTACGCTCTTTACCACTACTACGTACCCCATAAGCCTCTACAGTCGAATCACAGGCTCTTTATATATATTTAATTTTCATTATTTTTATCTACTAGAGCATACGTTAATGATAAAATTATCAATATGCGTATATTGAAATATACGCATATTGAAAATTTTATCGCTCACTCTTTCTTAACAATTATGGTGAAAGCTGACATCAAAAGACAATTTAGAAACAGCTGTACAATTTGTTGCACGTCGCGATCTGTCATAGGCTAATAGTATTAAATTATATCGCGTGACAGTGTTACATTCAATGACAATTATTTTGTCATATCGTTGAAAGTGGAGCATACTACGTAAAATTCAAGAAACGGACACTCAACAGTACTGTCATAACTGGAATACCATGAACGTTTCAGACGTGGATGCTGTAATCATAATTTATTTGTAATTAATACAACAGTCACTACTACATAACTTAATTATGCTAATATGTAATTAAGTGTTACAAACACACACCTACAAAATATACGAAGGTAAAGCGCCTTCATCGTCAAGTGGTCGTCCAAAAATGGCCGTCCACTATGGAGACAATGCATGTATCGATCGTAACGTCGATCAAGTCGCCACCCGCTGTCACTTGCTGCTTGTCCCCTGCCTCAATTCGCAAATGACTAGCTCATCGAACATCGCTTCTTCTGCTCGATACTTACCTCATTACGTACGAAATATTCTCAAGTGCTTACGTATCTCTTTAGTGCATAAGAATGTGTTTACGCTTTTAAACTAAACGGTTGTGTTAGCCAGTCACCCTCACACATCACAGTTTTTGTGCATTACCTTGATTTATAGCAGCTATGCCAAAAAAGCAGTCAAGCAACCAAACTGGTAACGCGTACAGTCCAAGTAAAGATAAAACGGCCAGCTGTCGGAAGCGCAAGAAGATGTAGAGACTGATTATGCCATCTCGACAGTACACATCATCGTCAAACATTGAAGAATTCAAGGCAGATTAATTGCTTAAGCAATTAATTTAACGTCTAATCTACTCGAGACAAGACGACGTGATATCATTAATTTCAGAGATTGCGTTCCTATTTGACAATTATTATTACTGTTTACTATCTTCTTTGATCGCATTTCGGTCTAAAATGTAACGTACATATGTCCAGATTCTTAGAATTTGTAAAACACCATGCTGTTATCATGATATGGTCTGCTTCCAGCATACGGAATTCCTATTTGCTTCTGAATAGTTGTTTTTCTGTGGAACATGTCAATTCATGTAATTGTAGATGACTGTTCTTATGTTCTTCACGGTATTAATGTCGGTATACCTCAATGATCTGTCCTTTCTGCTACTTTATTCTTACAGCACATTTATAATCTGCTGTTGGGGGTCGGTATCGGACCTCAACTTTGGTCGCAACATAACATTGGCAAAAACTACCGCAAAAAACAATTCGTCGTTTTCAGGCGGTACTTCACTTCTAGACGTCTAGCAAAGGCAAGATCGCTCGTGTAAGAATCGCTAGCACATTTCAACTCTCTGCCCAGTATCTACCTACGCTTTAGCTACTTTGAACTCGGTGAAGAGAAAACCCAAAGAAATTTATTGTCGACAAATCTCTTGGAAGGGAAGCTTCAAATTTGTGACCACTGGAGAAAAGTGACTTGCTTAATTAGTTGCACCCGCACTATTCTTCCTTCACTCGACTAGGAATTCCGAAACATTTCATCCACCTATTTAAACATTGCCAACCATGTTCCTCGAAGTCTACAATGTGGGCTATTCAATTCTAAAGTTATAGGCACATAGATAAACGCGAAACCAAAGCGTACTGTCGTGGATCTCATCGTGGTTTACCATCATGAAATATATTAGTATGCGCGTCTATTTTCTTTTTTAACAATCCATTAATGAAAATCTTAATTGCCTGCGATCAAAACTCTAGGTCAAAACGTTTAAACCCCTCATCCAAACACGTTTAGCAATTCGGACTCAGCAAGACGCAGAGTCGAAGCGTCGCGACGCGTCATGTTTTTCGCCTATAGCATATTCATCTCTATTTTCCCTGTATTAAGGTACAAATTTGTGTTTTGCAAATATGGAATCTAGCGTACGTGAGTCACTTGGGCGCCGTGAAGCGTTAGGCGCCGACCACACTGTGATCCCGGGCACTAATGCGAGCGCTTCGCCAGGCGGTGTAGTTGAAAAACAGGACGCGACGCGACGCTTCGACTCTGCGCCAGTGTGAGTTGAGCCTTACTTACCCTTTAAAACCGGAACGCAGTAATGATCACATTACTGCTTCGCGGCAGAAATAGGTAAGTTGATAGTATTTCCCTGGACAAACTCTTTCACAAGGAGCTCTATTGCTACTTAAATTAATTAATTTACAAATGAGTCAGGCCGCAGGTAACGGTAAGCTTACGGGCGCTTTTGAACATTCGTGTAATACAAGTAATGTCTTTTAAATCCCACCTCAACCTTAAAAGATGCCGACTGTTTGGTATAAAAACCCAAACTATCTCTAAACTCAAAGTTTTCCATTCATATTATATAATATTAGCGGTATTGGCGCTACTTTGAAACGGTAATAAGATCGTGTAACACAAATGCAAATTTATCAAGGTCAAAAATGGAATATGCTTTATTTTTTTTCTTAGGAAACTTTGAATCTAAAAATTAGCTGTGTCGTGGCGACCAGCGCTGTCGACGATCGGGATAAACGAGAATTGAATAAATTTGAATAAAATCTCTTTAGGGTAAAGCTACGATACGTAGAGAAATAAACCTAAAGCGATATCTACACCGACATTAAAAGAAAGTAATTGAAATAAACAACGTTATTTAAAGTGGTAATGAAACTATCAAACACAATGATTGCAACAATAAGCACAATCTTTACAGGAACTAATTTAAATAATGAACTTAATCATTTTGTGATTAATTCTATGAAGAATTCTCCAAACAAAACTTAATTGGAATTCGTTTCAGGCTTTATCAATGCGACAAGCAATTAATCTTTTGTCATTACCACTTTTGCAATTCGAAACCAAGAGCAACAGAACTAAGGAATTGTAAGGTTTTATTTTCTATAGCTACTCATTAAAGGGCAACATTGAATTAGGCAATGCCAAGACATAATCTTCTTGTGAAAGGAAGTATTCCTCATATTTCTGCGTTACGGTTTTGAAAGATACAGGTACTGGTGAAATTACAGGCACATTGGACATGTTAACTTTCTGTCATATGTTGACGGGCGCAGTGGCAGCGCCCCTAAGTCGTCTACGTCTACATATTGTTAATTTTTAAGCATTTAGTAAAATTTTATTAAATTATTCACCATCCGTACTTTATTTTTAAATACCTAGTAACGTGATAAGATATTTATAAAATTGTTATTTACTATAACACAAATTTTCTCAATTATATTTATTTTACGATGTTATTTGCAATTGTAAGGTTTATTCATGTTTTATGAAATTAATTACCTATACAATAACATACATTCTAACGCATGCATAATATGTAAATAACGGCATTAATTGTACCTTAATGGAATAAACTGTTCATGTTTTGTATTTAAAGTTATAATATGTGTGAATCTGTGACGGCTACTATGTTCCGTGTCACGTGTGTTCTGTTGCCGGATCTTAAAATGAGTTGTAGGACTTTAAATGAGACTGCAACATGCTGAGTGGGTCACAGTTTCCTTGGCAGCACAGCACACACGCTTTGTATTCTATATATGTATGAATTTGTACCAAATCCTTGTTGTTATTATAATTATCACAATTATCAGTATTGTTACTATTATCAGTACAGAGTACTAAAAAAACCGACCTCAAAAGTACGTGGAATTACGTCTATTTGCTAAGTTTTATTGAAATATCCCCTAGTTCGCCACTATACAGGACTTGACACTGGAGATAATAAAAATCGGTTCTCACTACTCAAAGTATATTGAGAGAAAAACGCCTTTAATTGAAGAAATAGCAAAATCAACCATTAAAATAATAGCTCCTTAAGTAAAATTTAGGCGCTATTTATAAAAATGAATCTTCATGCGTGAACAACCACACTTAGAAGTGGATAATTTTCTTCAAAATGAAATGGAACTACTATGGAGTACACCTTTTCCAACAAAAAAAGGATCATGAAAATCGGTTCACAAATACCGAAGTTATCGCGTAACATACATACAAAAAGAAAATAAAAACATACAGACGAATTGAGAACCTCCTCCTTTTATGAAGACGGTTAATGAAATGCATGTGTACTGTGTTGATTATTCAAGGAATAAATGATTTCTATTTCTATTTCTAAGTTTTACTTAAACTACTTAAACTTAAAAGCTTTGAATAGTGCTGTCTTTTTTGGAGATAGTGTAAAATGTCAGTCGCTTACAATCAACTAGTGATTGCAGTCGATAAATTTTACATCGACTATCGACAAAGGTGAAATTGTTTCATTTGATTCATAATTGGCCCAATTTACGTCCAGCTATTGGGCACAGGCTCATTTGAATTGTTGATTACTGAAAATTCATTCATACATACACTACATTTAGAGATATGTGTATGAAAACTGCCTCCGTGGCCGAACGGTTACCATGCCGGACTGCCACGCAGAGGGCCTAGGTTCGATTCCCGAACCGGGAGAAATATTTGTA
Organism: Hyposmocoma kahamanoa; assembly: GCF_003589595.1. Lineage (NCBI taxonomy): Eukaryota > Metazoa > Arthropoda > Insecta > Lepidoptera > Cosmopterigidae > Hyposmocoma > Hyposmocoma kahamanoa. The sequence goes on from NW_020654466.1 coordinate 3,199,858, forward strand.
TGGCCTACATTTATTTCTCTCGTGAGTTTGGGTGTAATTTGTGTTTGTCTATGTATGTGTCCATGGTACCCGCGACACAGGGTTTCCCTAGTGCGAAGCTATGTTGAGTGTGTGCGTTATTATAAAAAAAAAATTACAAATAGGAGACATATTTTAAAGCTTTACTTTTTAATTTAATATGCATAATTTAATCCGCCTGTCGTTATCAAAATGTGTATGACTAAAAATTGATTTCGATACTTTGAAAATAAGAATAAAAAATACAATAACGCAATGAGTAATCATTACAACGTCTTAACATTCACATGTCAGTTATTTTTGGGCAAAGTTTTACCTACATTCACAATATACCGATAAAATTGTCGACAACTACTACATGACTGTTTCAAATTTTACGAAAACTGGCGACCCTGCAAATGTAATTTTACTCCACCTTCAAAAAAGACTGACTGTAGGTAGGTCGTTTACAACTTAGCTCGAAATTGGTCACGTGCTTATTAAAACCACAGTGCTCTGTGAGGGGTCTAATAACCATCCAAAAGCTAATCGTGCCCAACGCCATTTACACCTACACATAGAGAGTTAGTTACTCCAGGCGTTAAATTTGGCTTGATTACTTTCTCCTGGTATTAGATTGCAGCCTATGTTTAATAGTTCATTTGGTGCAATATTATCATATAAGTGTACTTTTTGTGAGGCTACAGGAAATGGATTTTAATTGATTTTTTAATAAGTGAGCTATCAACATAATCCTACGCACTGCTACATACGTTTATCCTCCAAGGAGAGGATTATAGACAATAGACTGTTGAGTTACGCCTGCCCGATACAGTTTGTAATAATATTAACGTTTGAAATTATATCAATGAAAAAACGTGGTACGAATGTAATACTCTGATTATTTGTAAAACTAATTATAGGGGCTTAAATATGAAATTGCCGATCGTACTGGCCACTTTGAATTAAAATTAAACTTGCGTGGTGTCAGATTTCAGAGTGAAACTTTTCTCATACGAAAAGTAAAACATTGATTGTTCGACGTGCAATTGTTTTTTGTGCTATATTGAGATATGTATTTTGTGTGTAATACTGTGGGTAAGCAGTAATAAACTAACTACTGAGTAAGACGGACGCTTTATTGCTAACGGACTTTCCATTTGACGACGAGGTCGGAATATACCCACATTTTTTTTTAAATGGCAAATTTTGTAGGAAATTTAAACGTTTTAAAAGTGGGACATATTTTACGGTAAATGAAGCAGTTTATAAAATTAAATATCATTTCAGACAGTAACAAAAGTGCAGTGCTGTTAACGCATTTGTCGGACGAGTCATACCGTTGGTTTCGGAACCTCGTGCATCCGAAGAAACTTGAAGACATAGCTTACAGTGAGCTAGTGAGTGTACTCAGTAAACATTTTACGCCAAAAAGGTCGCTATTGGCCGATAGGGCGAAGTATAAAATCGAAAAAATCTTACAAAAAATTTGTTCGTTTTTTGAAATAAAAATCAACCGCTATTACTTCTCAATTTAGAAAGGTTGGCAGCGTGTATGACTTGAATTTTTTTCTTGAATTACCATTAGACGCACCAATTGTTCGTCCCGTCACTTGAAAAACCTACTTATCCACTGTCCCATCCACTTCATAGGTATTATATTATGATATGTGTATTTAAGTAAGTATTTATAGATATTTCCCTAATCAATGCATTTGATACCTGTAAACCTAAATTTCCTTATCTATACATACTCGTATTTGGTGGCTATTGTTATAATTTAATTTATGTTTGTAAACTTACATTATTATTTATATTACTTACCTTCATTACTTACACTATATACATTGTTTGCTTTATATCTTACACTTTTGCTTGATATATTTGCGTGTGATGCACTTTGGTGGCATGGCTTACTGGGCTGCGATCGCTCACCATATGGTACTGACAGAAAACCAGCACTGTTTGACTTCTCTCGGTCTACAGTATTTATGCTGAGTCAGGACCATTTCAGCACAAACTGTAGTCTTAAGTACATTAAAATTTTATCACTTCTTATAGTATTTGTCTGTTTTTCTCACAGTATTTGTTTTTCTCGCAATATGTGTTTTATATAAATGTGTATAAAATTAATAATGAATGTTCTATGTGCTTTTATGTTATACTCTGTGAAGTGATTGTAAATGTTTTGTTTCTGTTTGTAAGCTACACGCCTATCCATAACAGTTGCAGTGCCACTCAGAGCTTTAAATCGCAAAGATCTGAGAGGCACTGCTACTGCGCCCGTCACCCTGAGACATAAATTGACAAGTCCCATGAGCCTGTAATTTTACCAGCACCCTTACCCTGGAAAACCGGAACACAGTAATGCTGACATTACTGCTTGGCGGGAGAAATAGGTAAGGTGGCAGTACTACCCTGGATGAACTTTTTCACAAGGAGCTCTACTGCTAGTAATAATATAGTCTATGATAGTTTCAAATTCTTGTGATATTTTTTTTGTTACATAATTTTTGTTTTGTTGTGCAAGTAAACCCGTTTTTGGAAAGATGTCACAGTGTCCTGTATTTAGGTCTCTAGGAACAATTCCTTTTAGACATAAGTAGTATCTTTTGTTTGTTTTCTCTTTTAAACGTGATTTGTGTTTTCTAGTGCAATAAATGGTTAATTTAAAAAAAATGTTAACATGAAAAAGATGAAAAGTAAAGTAAATCTTCTACCTTGAACTCATCCAATGAAAGATAAAATTTCATTGACGACCGCACCCCTGAGGCATCGTGAAGGGTTGCAACTTCTTGGATAAGCTTGTTCTGTTAGTCTTCTGATCAACGCATCTGGAAGCTTCAACAAAGCAATCTGAAAGCTCCTTAGCGAGGACTTTAGCCTATTGCCCCTTGGGACAGTGACCATTGGCTGAGGTCAGCTTATTTGAGCCTTTAGCGATTCTCGACTGCTTAGGCAGCGTAACAAAAGTAGTTTGTATTCATGAGTCCAAAAATAAGACCCAAAAGTGTTATAACAAGTTTTTATTGCAACCTATAGAAACAAAGAACAAATTCTAGTTCTGTAGGTGTAATAGCTGTGTAAAACATCAACAAGCGACATAGAAGCTATCGCCACACTAATTAGCCCTATGCACGCGGCGTCAAAGCGGAAACTGGTATAACGTATACAGGAAATAGTAAGTCATCTTGTTATTGTAGCAGTGATAGCCGAGTCGGGAAAACGCTTACCAACTAATGTCGTGGGGAGGGTGCGAAATCGCTTTCCAGTGAATGAATTAATTTACTTTATAAGAATAATAATCATTATTTATTTCAACAGAAACGTTACATTATTTTTTTTGGTTCAATGACCTGTGTTACAGAAATCAGTGTCTTCTCTCATAATTACTTATACTTATTTATTTCGGGCAGTTTATGTATCTGTTATTAATGTAATATCTACGAATGTGTGTGTGTGTGTGTGTGTATGTGTGTGTGTGTGCGTGTGTGTGTGTGTGTGTGTGTGTACGTGTATGAGTAGATGTGCGCACGCACGCTAGCGTGTTTGTGTGTATTTATTTTTTATTTATTATATACTTTTTATATATATTTAGCAAGTATATAATATAAGGCTAAAGTCCATAATTTCACGGTATGTACATTTACATGAGCAGTTCAGACAGTCGACAAACATGTATACAAAGTTGATACTAAATAAATATATGTTAACATCTAATGAACAATATTTAAAATCTTCAAAAATAGTAATCGAAATCCTAACTATCAATATTAATTTTAAAATAAATTTTACGTCGGTTATGAGCGAATAGATAACAGTCTTACATATTGACAATAACACCAGCAACAACCACGTAACATCATCCAACCCTTTCGCAAATGGCGTTACGAAAGGTATAATAGCAACTGCTGAAGATGTCAATCTCGGAATGGATGGCAGCGAACTCATTGTACTCCGACACATACGGGTGAGGAACAATATCCAATATATTTTATGTTTTCAATTATTTTTTTAATTTGAAACTTCTGTTGAATAATATTCATTATAAATATAGATTCAAGATTTTGTATTATCCATAATCTAGTTGAATTTTGTAGGAAAATGTTGGAATTGTGTGAAAGAATCTGAGATGAAAATTTGTGAATATTTATAAATACATATTTAACTTTTAGTATCAACTTGGGTTTGGGGACTTGTACGCCCTTTTTATATATTCTATAAGTTAGAATAACTCATATCCACAATCTCAACTAATCGTCGCCTTTCCTTCTCAAACTAGTATCTTAAAGCACAAATTTCCTGAAATGAAAATATGGATTCTATTTACAAATTTTGCAGGCTTTTTTCACATTACATTTCCTTCGTATTCACATTTACTGGTTTTTACATATTCTCAAAGTAATGCGTCCAAATTGTTTACAAGTTTAAAATAAATAGAAAAGTTTTGCCATCTCCTGAAAAATCACTCTTTATCGGATACGAGTTTGAGAAAGTAAGGCATAGCAATGGAAGGCAAAAAATGGAAACGAAGAAGAAATGCGCCTGTATTTTTCTACGATACTAAGTGACAGGACGAGCAAGTCGTGCGCCTGGTGTTAAGCTACACGTCTATCCATAACAGTTGCAGTGCCACTCAGAGCTTTAAATCACAACGATCTCAAAGAGACATAACTTGACAAGTCTTATGCACCTGTAATGTCACCAACATCCTTACCCTTCAAAACCGAAACACAGTAATGCTTACATTTATTGCTTGGCGGCAAAAATAGGTAAGGTGACAATACTTCCCTAGCCGCAATCTTTCACAAGGAGTTCTATTGCTTCTAAAATGTTAGCCTATTTAATCTGAGCTTAAAAATAACCCTTTTTAAACCGTGCAGTAAATTCCGACACGGCAATAAATTCCATTCTTCAGGTATTCGCATAATAAACGTGGAAGCAAAACAATTCGCGCAAATAGGTGGAATGTCAACGCATTCGAAGACATTTACTAAGTTAATTTTTTAAATTATTACTTACATTACTTAGGGGAAGTGTTATTTTGGGGTGAGAACCGGTAACTGATAGGAAGGAACTCCGAAATGAATAACGAACGTCCTTGTGGGTTCAAAGCTATATTCCGACAACTCTTACTTAGCGGGCGCAGCCGCCAGTACTTTATTCTACAGAATACCCACTTATTATTAACAAGAAGGCTTACAAAAGTTTGTAAAACATGAACCACTTAACTCGCATTCCGGAAACTTAATTTATTTAGTTATTTAAAGGAAAATCAATAGCTTAAAACTAAATTAAATAATATTAATAACAACTGGGAGGCAATTAAAGATCCTCGGAAGTAAAAATATGATAAGGAATCAGGGTGCACAGTTTACATAATTTATGTAAAACTTAAAAAAAAAGAAAAACCACAGAAGTTGTAAGCCTCAGTAAGAGTCAAAGAAGTGCTAACTCAGTGCTCTCATTGCCGAAATCATACTCGTATTGAACAGATCCACATAAAAAGTATTACATAAAATGTTAAAAATATTGCTTGCACGTACATAAACTCGTTTTGCCTGTAATTAGTTCAGACCGGAGGTAGAACCAAAAGTTAATTGTTTCTAAGACACTTAGAGAGAACTCTCAGTGATAATTGTGATAGCAATTACGGACAATCAATAGGGCCCGATGCTATTTTTAATAAAAAGTTTAAGTCACTAATATAACGACGAACCTCCGGTTGTTATATGGGCAGTAACCGTTTGTAATAGAGCTCCTTGTGAAAGAGTTCGTCGAGAGATATACTTATTTCTGTCGTCCAGCCAGTAACGTTAGCGTGAGCGACATAAAGCGCGATATACTGCTATTCTCGCACAGACATCTCGCGCGCGACATAAATGTCGCTCTCACGCAAGTCACACCCTTTTTTTTTTGTCGTGCTAGTCCTACTGAAAACTACGGCAAGGACATGAAACTTGTAAATGTTATTTCTCAATGTGATGGTGGCCCTCACTGTTGACAATTTAAATGTCGCATTCCACCACGCGCACGACTTGTTCGTCCCGTCAGTTGCCATAAAAAAATCACATAAATAATCTGTAAATATTGTACACCTCTCATTACTTAATGGTAAAGGAAAAACATTGTATTTAAACCTTTCACAACTCTTGATAAACTTGTTAATTAACTAAGACGCTCCTTAGAACTAATACGTAGCAGTAGAGCTCCTTTTGAAAGAGCTCGCCCAGGGAATTACTGCCCAAAACCTTACCTATTTCTACCGCCAAGCAGTAATGGTCACTTTACTATGTTCCGGCTGTGAAGGATACGGGTGCTGGTGAAATTACAGGCACATTAGACTTGTCAACTTATGTCTCAGGATGACGGGCGCAGTGGCAGTGTCAGATCTTTGCGATTTAAAGCTCTGAGTAACACTGTAACTGTTATGGACAGGCGTTTACTACCAGGTACACTAGTTCGTCCCGTCACTAGGTATTATTAAAAAAATATATATGATTATCAAACGTGTTAAGCAGTGGAAAGTATAATGTAGACTGAGATATTTGTAGTACACTGAGGGAGGTTTATGTTAAAGTTTAAATGGGAAGATGCGTACAAGCCGATATGATGATAATTTAATTGTCACGTCAATGCTCTTTTTTACTATCATACTAAAATACTCTCTTCTTAAACTAGAAAAGTTAAAAAAAGGAAGGAGGTTTTTTTTTGTATGTATGTTACGCGATTTGTGATTTTGGTGATTTTTTTTTTGTTGGAAAGTAGATACCTCAGTGTTGGTCCTGCATTATTTGAAGGATATAATCCACCTCTAAGGGTGGCAAACCAGGGGATGAATACAGTTTCGCACAATTTCCGGCAATCGATTGCTATTTTTATAGTTTCCGTGTGTATGTACACATAAGTAAAGATTGAAGTCGATTTCTTTTTTTTTTAACAAAAAATATATTATCATGATACTTAGTGACGAGGCTAACAAGTCAGGCGCCTGTTGGTAAGCGACATGTCTGTCCATGGCAGTTGTAGTGCCACTTAGATTTAAATCGCAAAGATCTGAATGGCACTGCCACTACGCCTGTCTCTGGGACATAAGTTAACAAGACCCAATGGCAACAAGTCCCTTAATTTTTCCAACACCCTTTTGATCGTAAATAGTATAATTGCGTGGTGGCTAACTGGACTGTAATGCCCCAAATAAAACCCTCGGGCTTTTTACTTCCCATTACAGCCATGGTCGGCAAGGAGCTTTTTTAATTTGTAGCACCACATACATCCTTACATAGGTCATGTTCAAGTTCAAGCAAGGAGGTAACTTAAGATCTAAATTAAAACATTCGCCTAAAATGTTATGTAAACAGAAATTTAATTAAAATTCAGCCACATATTATTTAAATATACATTATTAAAAATTTCCTATAATTGATTATAATTATTTTCTGTATGAAATTTAGCAAATTTGTTTTTCACAACATTTTACTTCGAGTTGTATTATCTGAAAGAATAATTAGCTGGCCGTCTATTCATAAAAAAAAACCCACCATTTGCAAAACCTATAATTATTGTCTTGTGCACCATTTTATTCGTACAAGTACATATATATATATATATATATATATACACATTGTATTTATTACCTCGAAAATGTCATGAAAAACATTGTATGTATCACGCACGGTAAAAAAATACAGAACTCTAATTATTAAACCTCAACTTCGACGAAGGCTTCTAGTAGACCCTCGTTAGTAATTTCTTATTTACCGTCCATAAAGAATGTACAAATGAGTCAGGCTGTACGTAACGGTAAGCTTACTGGCGCTTTTGAGATACATAAATGCACTTTTGAACATTCGTGTAGTACAAGAAATAAGTTTATTGTTTTCTGATTTCGACGATTCGATAAGCGATCGATCGATTCGCTTGAAAATCGCATTAAAATAAATCGATACAAAAATCGTTAGATCGTATGCACTTGAATCGATTTTCATGAAAATCGTAGATTGCTAGGTATGTATTGAGTGAAGTTGCCTCTTTTCGTATAAATACTAATTTTCAGATAGCAATTTGTAATAAGTATGGAATTATACCAATTTCCATATTTGCCGTTTCTGCCGCGCTTTTGGGTAAAAACCCGGTTAAAACCTCATCTTTTTTTTGTTGGTTAATGGTTTTAGGCTCATCTCTGCTTTTGATAGAAGTTAGCAGATTTATCTGGTTTTAAACGGCAATTTTACAATCTCTGTACTCTACCCAGACCAGATGTGCTCTTAAAGAAACAAATTATTATAATTAACAAACCTTTTTACAAGACTCAAAGTTGTCTTACTGCAAACTGCAAGAGGCCTACGTTAGTGGATAAAACATCAAAGCCGGCCGAGTGCACTTCAAGGCCTCGTACACCACTCTAGATAATGCAGTACGTCATCTTATATAAACGTTATGCGATTATCAAGGTGAAAATAAAGAAACCGACGATTGTCCTGTAGCATTAAAATTGACGGTTGGTATTTGAGTTAGGTTTATGTAATACCGTTGATTTTATTAGTACTTGACAACGTCTTCGATCTCTAAGACAAGAACATTCACAGCAACTACATGTTCCAAACAAAACACTATCAATATTGATCCTGTTTAGTTTTGATGTTAAATTATCTGAAAGAATATCGGTACTGTAGTACCTTGGACAGATGTGACAGCCTTTACCTATTGGGATTGAGCTAGGCAGACAGATAATATTGAGTGTTTGCCAATGATATTTATCCATAGTTGGGGAATTTAGGTTCCCTGGCAAAGTGGCTATTAGTTGCACAATACATTTCTTTTTGCTTTAACCCAGGGGCCTTCCGCTTACTATTTATAATTATTATATTACGAAAAAGAAATTAAGTAAAAGAAAAAATACAGTCTATTTGTTGAAGTACTAGTCTTTTTTTATATTTTTTAAATTTATGTATGGTAACCATAATAACTATTTTATTCACATTATCAATACTCTGTTATTGTGTAGTCAGGACACTCTGTTGCGTATTAATCTATGATTTTGAAGTGTTGTGTCTTCACCGCACATCAGTGAAACAGCGTGTGTTTGAACGTCGCATCTAATACGCTAGTACATAGAAATCGTTGGTATTTGTAAGCTTTTAATTAGTTCAGATCGTATCCAGCAGTGTAACATAATATAGTTTAAAACTGTAACACAATATTTAATTAGATGACCTCGGTAGGCCAACGGTTTTCACAAAAAGCATTGAATAAGGAGGTCCGATGACGATTCTAGAACCAATTACGGACATTAACTTTTCTAAATTTGTTCTAGTCTAAGAGACAATTCCATTGATCTAATTCCTTAGTTTTAAACTATGTAATTGATATGGCAATCTGGTACATTATTAATATTTTTGACATTTTTAAGATTTATTACGTCAAAACCATTTCACACGTACGATTACGTAATCGTTTCTATTTTAACGTTTTCCTACGAAGTGACATTGACAACTGATTGCGATTGGAACTGTCATTCAATATATAATAAATAAACGCAACTTCACGCCATACATATTTACTAGTTATGATAAATATGTCATAAAGTTATCATTATACTGCACGGGATCATAGGGAATATAATGTAGATTCTTTCGTGGTTATTCACTAAATGATCGCCATTAGTTACAGGTTTCTTACCACGGTACTCATACCGTGAAAGAACTCACTCTTTTTGTTTTCCAGATATTTCAGAACAGTTATACGCTCTATGGTCACGAGTTGACTGTCAATCCGTGATCCAAAATCGGAAAAATAAATACGGGGCATATAAGTTCTAAAAATCTTGGTGGATCTCGACCAAATTCAGGAAATTAAAAATTCTGAAACTTTTCAGTTTTGAGTTTGAGTTTCGTTTTGCCACTTTTTAAAACTCCGTAAAAAGCCGTTTAGCTAATAGGCGAAGATGGCTATCTGGGCTGATCTAGTAATCTAGCTATAGCCGGGAGGGTGACCTAGAAAGTGGGGATGCATTTTTTGCATTCCGTCAGAACGAGCAGACTTATTGCACTCATTAGAGAGTTTTATATTTTCCCCTGTTATAGACTATAATAGAGAAATTTCTTTGCCAACGTTTCTATTAAAACGCCTTACGTAATATGACATGGTATTTATATTGTCCACTATAAGGATGATGGTGATAAATGAAACTGGGTTTGTGACAGTCTTGATTGCAATTAGGTTCTTGCTGGTCCAAAATGTTTCGTTTTAAATTATATTTAATTGTGTATTTACAGGCTTTTAGTAATAGATATCCTTCCTGTAATATATGCATCGAAACTCACGGAGAATACAGCGTATTGGTCTCCTTACTTTTCTTTAAAAATAGACGTACATTGGCCATAACCTGATATAGCCGACGATGGTACGTGTTTGTCTAAAAATTGTAAATTATCCTCCAAAATAATAATTAAAACATCTTATTAGAAATTGGAAATGCAACCATTTTTCGGATTTGTTACTGCTATATCAGTTTACACGCAGCCACGGCTGGACATAAGCAACTCCCTCGGTCTTTTACCGTCCGCAACCAATCGCTGCCGTTTCTGAAGTCGTCCGTCTATCTTGCCGTCCTACACTGCATTTGCCTTGACGTGGTCGCCTTACTAGAACAGGTATGCTTCATCGGCCATCAACCTTCCTGCAGACATTTCCGGCCCACTGCCACTTAAGCTATGTCGGTCACTTTAGTTCTCTGACGCGGACTTCGCTAGGAATTCGGTCCATCATAGAAACCCGAAGCATAGCTCGTTCCATCGCAAGTTGAACGACTATAAAGGATCCCTTTATTCCTCCATACAACTGGACTCACAACATGTATCTCTAGTACTATTACATATTATTCAATTAAAAGTGCGGTGAATTCATAAAAAATATAATAGGATTTATTAATCTCTTGTACCACTCAAAACTATCGTTCGAACATATAAATGGCAACACAATAATTGTTTATGGCAATATCTATGCCTCAAATGATATGTATCTAATTATCGAAATTATTTTAAAAATTGATCTAATCGTCGTTTGCTCGTCTGTGTGAAATATCCACTAATTCTTTTATAACTTATTCATTAATTCAGAGTCCATTTAGATATTATTAAAGTATCTAATAAGGTTGGCTAAAAGACTATGTTCCAAGATGTTAAACCCTATTTAAATGCAGATTTGTTATTCGTTTCTATTCTGTGTTTCGTTTGACTCTGGTCTCTGGAGCATTACCATTTTTGTTTTCGATATATTCGTCACTGACTTTTGACTATTCTTTGCGAACATTTTCTCGATATAATCCGATTGCTAGTTATAGTGACAGCTGTCAAATCACGACAAAGCTCGTTTCGCCGAACGCAGTAGGTATCGTATATTGTATAATTGTAGAATTACATTTTTGGGCAATTTCTATTGAAATTAAAAAAAAATCAATTACGAATCCTTTCCTACACAACTTTAGAAATATTTCTACATAGGTTATACCTCGGTACACAATTTGTACGGTAAACGATATACATAAATGTTCTAAATACATTGGTGGCCATAAGATATAAGATGCTAAAACTAGTCCTCTCTGTTCGTCAATGTAACATACAGCATTAGTTTTGCGGTTGGAAAGAGCGACGGCTACTCAGACGGTCTCTGCAAATACAAAGAACCCTGAAGAAGATTGAGTAATCCTGTAAATGGGCACCACCGCCTCTCTGTGTACATAAGAATCTAGCTTTGTAACGACATTCAATGCCTTTCATAGCATAGTGTTTATTGCTGCTGTCTATCGGATTATTTTTAACCTCTGACGCAAAAACAGGGGAGTTATAAGTATGAATGACATATGAAGCCTGTGTCTGCACACTTTGTCTGTCAGGTAGTTTTCCAACGGTGAAGCGACACGAGGCGAGACAAGAATTGAAATATGGCCGACCTACTTCCATCAGAAATTGCCATTAATAACTCTCGCGAGAGCTGTGGTTGTGGATAGAGAAGAATCGGTGTTGTTCACTTCGTCTAGCGATAAATACGCGGTTGAAGACACATGTCCCGTAATAACGGAAGAAAAATCAGTTTTTTTTTTATCACAAGTCCTACAAACCCCCAACTGATTGATATTAATAGCCATTGCGAGCTCGCGCGAGGTCTTGTGGGCACTCGCGAGCCCGCGCGAGAAATCATATTTCAGTTGCAGAGTATAATTACTCTATGTATGTAGCCATACAGTTCAATATTATATAAACTATGTCAATATGTCAATTCTCGCCTTGCCAATCCTCGTCATCATCGTCAATCCAGACCATTTCCACCGAAGGTACGCTAGGAGAGAATTGAAATTTTGCCATACTAATTTCAATCCTCGTCTCGCTTCGTCTCGTCTCGCCTCATCGGTGGAAAAGCATCTTAAGGTAATGTAGTTTCCAAACGGGCGGACTGATCTCAAGGCAGTTTTTTTATTTGAAGGCTAATTTATTCTGCACATCTACACACAGCAACATCTGCTGTCTGTGTGCTGTTTACAGATCATCGGCTCTTTTGCCAGTTAATCCTAGTCATAAAACGAATACCTTTTACTTCGACTTGTTCCATCGATTTGAAGTTTGTTATTGAGCACTACGTAACCCTGTTGCCAACGAAAAGAGCGCATATATCGAATGACTTTTTAAAGTAAAACTCTATGAGCGATATTTTGCTTATGCTTCACCACCTGTCCTTGTTCTTCAATGAAGCAATTAACATATGTTGGAGCAGTGAAGCTATAGTTTTTCGGAGTTAAAATTTAACATAAACAGATGACGCGTGCTCTGCCGGAACTCGGCCGATACTCGAAATTTGGAAGCGGCCGGAAGCCGACTTTTTGCGTATAGTAACTAGTAACCTTGATTTGATTTTGGAAACAGGATAGTCTGCAGACTACCTAACTCCTCAAGTACTTGCGTAGAACTATTTATTATGTCTGAACTTTAAATTGGTTAGGCGAGTTGTTAGCTTACGGATGGTAACTAACTTTTTGGAGTACACGGTTTTTATTTATTTAAACTAAAGATTATTTCATCGAAATACTTCAATATGATAAAAATTTATGCTCTACAGATAGGAAATGTAACAATTTTTTTGGATTTAAATCGCATATATTTGTTTTTTTCAAACAAACCAACGTTCCGGCCCCTTTACAGGTCCTATGGTCACGGCTGACATACCTCAGTCAGTCATTGATTTGTTTGGAAAAATCATCGAGTATATATCCATATCATATACATTCCTGCTCATACATTCCTGGTAACTCATCAGTGATACGTCGCTTATAAATATCAACTCTCGTTTGCCCTAAAATATGGACAGCCGCCAACAACTCACCTGTGTGTACGTCTCCGAATATTCCAAAAATATTCTGTATTTATTGTAATTAATATAATATCTTTAACAACGGCGTGCTGTTCCATTCGCTGGTGTGGGGAAAACAGCAAAACATCTAATTACAAAACAAACGGAATCACATTTCATTGGTAATTAAATATTAAATATGTAATTTTGCAAGGTTCGTCCATTATGGCAACGCTCAAGTTAACTGGTCTATTTGAAGTGAAACAGTTGACGACAGCCATTGACGACACCCGTCAATTGTCTAGCCAATCGGAGCGCAGTTGTCACAGTAATGATATGGCAGAATAGTTATCAAACAAATTAAATGACATTCGTCTCTATTTCTGGTTATATACTCTGAGAAAAACAAATATACGCGCTTTTGATCCGGAAAAATAGTTCTATTTCCTATGTGTAACAATCGGGAAGAACTAAGATTCGTTTTGCTTTACTGCTTTTGAACAAGTAAAAAACTTTATTCTTCATACAATACTTTTACAGTAGCACTTCTCCACTACGTGATTTTTTCTTTTATTTGAACAAACGTATCTGCAGCCAAAAACGTGGTCATTTCATATGATTTCAGGCATTATAACGCATGTAGGGTACAGAGTAATATAATAAGCATTTATTTTGGACAATAATAATATGTCTCATTAGTAACAGACTTATATAAACCATGTTAGTACAGTATCTGTACCTTAGGCCTAGGAGAATTAACGAGCTGCCTCATTAGAGGTTCCTTCACTTAATTAGCAATCCTTTTCAGGATGAATTTGAATAGAATACGTAATGACCATGCAGCTAAATATATAAAGAGGGTTTGCTCGGTTGTTCTCCAACTGTTATAGGCTGGAGCCCCATCTTGAATTACAAATGTCGACAATAAAATGGGTTATAATTCATTTTACTAAACTGGTGAATGTTTAATGAGTACTAATCCTAATACTAACATAATTATAAGGTGTCGTGTTACTAACTTACTAACTTGTATGGACCACATTCTCCGAAACAAATTATTTTTATTTTATTTTATTTTCTATTTTTAATGGTGTTATTTTTTATGGTACTAAGTGACAGTATCCATAACAGATGCTATACCACTCAAAGCTTTAAATCACAAAGATTTGAACACTGGCACTGCCACTGCCACAGCTTACTTAAAAGTTACTACTCACTCTCATACAAAATTGAAAATACTTACACTATAATAGGGTAATTTTTAGGTAAATTTTTTGTACTCAATTTTGGTGACAATTTCTTTTTATTTAAATATTTATAGAATGTCATCATGAAGTATTATTTAATATTCGAGTGTGGTAACCTGAATTATTCTTTGATATTTCACGATGAATACTCAAGTAATTCAATAATAAAAATTGTCACAAAAATTGAGTGCAAAAAACTTACTTGAAAATTACTAAATAGCCTACTAAATCTGATTAATGACACCAGGCGGTCACTACGAGGAAGAAGGAACTCAAGCACGCGCTCAGAGAGGTGAAAATAACGTTGCCCGCCGTGTGCAGTTGTGCGGAACCGAATGCTGGGGTTCTGCAAAGATTGTAATGTAAATTAAAAACTTGTTTTAAGCGCTTATACTGTCGGCCATACATTCAGCGATAGGTACTTATCGCGTAACCTCGAGCGAGTGACGGAACCCAGCCCTTATCCTTCGAAACTGGAACACTGTACTGACTGAACTGGATCCTCTATTCGTCTATTTTTTCCTCATTTTATCTATTGTTGTCATTTGGTCGGTTTGATTTCCAAGTAAGGCAAGCAACTTATTAAAAATCTTTAAATGCAGTATTACTTACTTTTAAAAATAAAATAATATCTTCATGAAGCAAAATATCATATAAATCATATCATAGTAATATTGTAATATTCAAAGTATTTTCTCTCGGTATCACCCAGCATATAAATAAAATAGACAAAGAATGAGATTCTCGTTGTATAGTAGTAAAGATACTCTACACAAATTAGGATTAAAATTACACAAGAAGTATAATTGAACAATAAGTGGTGGCCAACGAGAATAGATTCAACTGCCTCCGTAGACGAACGGTTACCATGCCGGACTGCCACGCAGAGGTCCCAGGATCGATTTCCGGGCCGGGAGAAATAGTTGTATGGCCTACAATTATTTCTCTCGTGAGTTTGGGTGTAATTTGTGGTTGTCTATGTGTGTGTCCATGGCACCCACGACACAGGGTTTCCCTAGTGCGGGGCTATGTTGAGTGTGTGCGTTATTTATTATTTATTTATTTATTTAGATTTTGCCAGTTTTTAACTGATAAAAATAATAATGATTTACCTGACAACCACTTAAACGAATTCCCTGCACTATTGGTACCAGAGTAACGGAATTCCCTCTAGGGCACTACCCAGGTCTTCCAGACCAGAAACAAAATGAGAAAAGTTCAGTTTTCAAATTGGTTTTACCGACAATCAATCCCTCCTCATCTTGCTCTCACAGTGCAAAGAGGTGATCAAACATGAGTGGACCAATATTAATTGGAAAACTGTGGGTTCTAATAATATCAATAACGCCAAGAGTTTTTGGATTAATAAGTAGCCCTTGGTTCAAAGAACCCTTGACTGTTGTTATGATGTTACATTATTTTTAAGAATTCACCACACTTTAACCGGTCAGATGAAAATCGCTCTTATTGCAGGACATCAAGACTACAATCCTGCTCAAGGCGAGTCCGCGTCGATAAGTGTGGTAATCCTCTTAAGCTAAATTTGTTTGTTAGTACAATAAAAAATATAGTCAAACTTTTTTGTTACACCTTCTGTTGTATTATTACAGTAATGTTACTCTTGTTCTAAAACGTCTGGAGTCGCATAAGGTCCAGCCATACAATTTCCATTATCCTTTAAAGTCCAGCATCAATACGACATTGTCTAAAATGTCTAGTGTCCAATAAATTTTAGCATTAAAATTCTTAATGTCCGATCAAATATAGTAACAAAAGAACAACGTCCCATAACGTCAAGTCCCGCAATTTCCAGTCTACTATTAAGTCCAGCATTAAAACAATGTCCAAAATGTCTAATGTCCCAGTCTTACATTGTCTAACATCTTTAAATATCCAATATCAAAAGATCAGTCTCTCAAAATACCCACTTCTCGTAATGTTAACTTTCCAAGATGTTTTAGCGCGCAGCGAAAGGCTAAGCTACGCAATCAAAAGCTCTCCTGCAATCCATTAATTTTAATTTACTCCACACGCGCGACGCGAAGGCCCTAAATAATACATTGCTTTATAAATAAAATAATACAATGTTTTACTAGGGAGTAAGTAAACGAGCCAGTGACGCAAGCATCACGAATCGATAACGACATTTTCAATGAGTTTTCCGCAATATCTAACTTTCATAAGTTACAATAATATTATAAGTCTTTAAATTTCGGCGGCAAGAGATTATCTTTCGGAAGTTACGCTTCGGTCAAAACGTGTAATTAATTCCACAATAATAATGTGACATGTAACCACGCTAATTGTGTTGTTTCAAATTAGGTGGCTTAGGCCTTGCTGAGAACAAGGTAGACCGACAACCTGGTTAAGATTGCGGGTGTCTTGTAAGTGTAGCGGTCTCCGGCAGAGACCTATATTCAGCTGTGGGCGTCTTTCAACTGAAGTATATTGATGATAATGATAACTACTCAGATCAAAACCAATTTTAGAAAAGCTTTCGTCTCCCAAATAGGTCCATTCAAATATCAAACTTAAGAACAGCAGTGAGCCACATTGATCGTCAAATATAATAACCGCTAAATCACTTGAAGTACTCACATTTATGTGTAGTATAAAGATAAACAAAGAAATAACAATGTTTCATGACAATTTTATCAAAATAATGGCTTATTGTAATCAGGCATGCGTAAGGGTGTGGTCATAATTGAAACTAAATTTAAAAACACAAACTTGCACACATTTAACCTCACTGTTTTATTATATAAATAAAATCGTAAATACCACATAAAATTAATTGGAAATAAAAACAACATGTATAAATTTAGCAAATTCATTGCTTTATCTTTATTATTTACTCATGTTTCTACACAATTGTGGAATTCATAATTTATTACAATCATAAAGGTACAATTAAACACTTTCTCCATTCATTCTTAATTCAGAGCTAGGCTTTAGTCGATGAATTGAATGATTATCTTTATTTCTATATTTTTTATTTTTATTTAAAGATTATCTTTTTCCTTATCTGATCATAATTACGTCATCTAAGACTTCTTTTGCCTCTTTCCTTTGATTTTCCATTCCACAAAAGTTTCTAACAAAATTGTCATGACTTACCAGATGCCCAACTTTTCCCTTAGGTTCTCTATTATCTTTGTTTATTAAAGATAGTCTCTTTTACTGCACTTGGCAAAGAGCATCAGCCTAAGGAGAAACCTAAAAAGGAATCGAACTGGGATTGGGCTGTTTCGGCAAGCTAGATGACATCCTTAAATCAGACAAGGTTGTGTGTCTGAAGACCCGCTTGTTTAATTAGTGTATTCTGCGTGTAGACGCTCACGCAGGGGACTGTATGCTGGTTGAGAGTCGCACACAGGTCCATGGAACGCGCCATGCTCGGCATCATCCTTGTAGACCAAGTTCGTACGTTGAGATCTGATGACGGACGAAAGCCCAGGATGCTGGGATTCGAATTCGAACGGAGTTGAGCGGGACCACAAAAAGCGTCAGACGCCTAACTGCAAGGTGAGTCAATGTGTGAAATCAGGCTATGGATGATGATTCCTGCACTATTATTAACACCTTTTCATTAGAAATTTAACTATTTTTCCGAATTTAAATCGCGCATTTGTTTTTCAAACGAACCAACATTTCAGGACCACAGGTCCCATGCTCACGGTTGACCGTGAGTTAATGCGATTTAAATCCGGAAAAATAGTTTCATTTCATGGGTGTAACAATCGCGAAAACGTAAAAACTCGATACCTTCTCCTTGGTTTTATTTTTTTATCCATTTAATTATTCTTCTACATTTTCTGTTTCATTGTTCATCTCTCACTACCCGAAATTGAAATGTAGATATTTAAGAATAAACCACCCTCCGTACGGTTCACTGCTATAAATAGTAACTTTTCAAGCAGTATTGAAAAAGTAATTTTATACAGTGCTATATTCTGTCCCATTTGTTTCAAATGTCTTACTTGATGTGGTTCTATTTATAATTCTTTTTATCCTGTAACAATGTTCCACCGCATTCTTATTTTACCTCCGAATACAGTCGAGTTTGAATGATTGATGATTCATTCGTCTAAAATAACGCTTGCAAAAGAAAGCACACCAAATGAGTAACTTGATGGAATTCATCTATGAACATTTGCAACGACAAACAAGCTGCGCATTGCCAGCCTTTCAGTTTATAACTGTTTTTTTTAATAAATAAAATCATAATTAAAGCATTAAAGTAAGTCCTAGATATTAAGAGTTATTAATATATTACAACGGTAAGTTATTAACATGTCATGAAGATGTAAATAATACATTGATAAAAGAATTTCTTCCCTATCAAATACACGATTGGAGCAGAAATTGTCCATAAATCAGCTTACGTTTGAATAAATCATTATTTATCACTTTTATATCAATCGCAATAGGAAAGTCAAATTGTATTTTTTCTTCTAACTATTGCATTTTTTCGTATGTTAACACCACCAAAATTAGTTCCATATACGGTCTTCCCGAAAGTAGATTTGATATGAACTCTTTCGCCAGATAGACCAATTGCCAATACCAGTACAGCTAATCGGGAGCTATCTTCCTTATTTCGTCCTATTATCGTCCTTGGTTTCAGTTCGCGTCATCGCACCCTGGGAAGAGTATTGCCCATATCGACCTAGACTAACCTGTAATAGCGCGTCAGATCCGCCGTGTGTCGGCAACGTTAAAGGCGCGCGGCGCGGGCCATGGTACCATGAGCCGTGAGAAGCCACTACTATACACAAACCGCTATACACTGCTATTACCACCGTTTGTAATTATATACCTCCACGAAACCTAGACGACAATTTTATGCAAATCCGGTGTCGCGGTGTTAAAATTTTTCTCTCAAATGATGATTATTCCGACCGAATTTTAATTACGGAAGCGTCCTTCGATTCTGCTTCTCAGCACCCAAATTCCCTACCCAACTACGTCCCTCTTTACGTGGTCCATATTCGGGAAGAGTTTTTTATAGTATCAATGCGCCTGATGGTAAGCTATACGCCTGATGATAACTTACTCGCCTGTCCATAACAGTTGCAGTGCCATTCAGAGCTTTAAATCGCAAAGATCTGAGGGGCACAATACATAAGTCGACAAGTCCCATTTGCCGGTAATTTCACCAGCACTTGTCCTTCAAAACCGGAACGCAGTAACGCTCACATTACTGCTTGGCGGCAGAAATAGGTAAGGCGGCAGTACTTCCCTGGACGAACTCTTTCACAAGGAGCTCTACTGCTAATAACATGTTCATGACGATCTCATCATTCTTGTCACGATACGTGCCCACCAAATTGCAATACAATACACACTAAAAACCATCCTCGCCGGCGAGGCCCGTAATTCAAAATGTCCTCGCGCAGATTTTCCTCTATAGCACACTCTTATAGCAGAAACATTCAATATTGTCCTGAGCCAAAATCCGTGCCCACTTAGGCACTTCCAAGCCATTACTTAATTTATTAAACGAGTTAATTTTTATATACAGCTTTTTAGTTTGGGTGCTATGGGCGAAACTGCTAAGTCGCAAGAAAATAAGGTCGTGTGACTACACCCTAATGCTTAGCCCAGGAAAGGAACGTTGCCAGCGTTTTGCATTTATTATCATTACATACATTTAGTCTATCTGTAGCTTTATTTCTTATGTTGGTTATATGTCTTATTATTTAGTGCATTGTTTTAAGAAAAACTTTATTTACGATACAAATTGCAGTGGTCGACCGGTGGGATAACGATTAGTTTTCAGTTGAAAGATTCTGAACCGATCAATAAATATACTTTCTTACTTACTTCGCTGGCTGTAACCCGAAGTGGATTCAGGGATAGTTTCTCAATATACAGTGTTTTTTTTAGAATTTTTAATATCATTTTATTATATTTGACCAACTTCTGCTCTCCCGATTTTTCGTCCCATACAATGAAATCATCCTTGTAAGAAGCTGAAAGCTCTATCAGTATAAAAAAAATTTGATCAATTTTATGCATTTTTATGGACAACTCACACTTGACAAAAAAATTGACTACGCCAAAGTTGTTTTCACAAAAAAAGACTTAATGATTCCTAAGACTTCCTTGTATCTTTTTATGGTTTCGGATTTTCCCGTACTGTCCCATTTAAAAAAGCACTGTGTATAAGCTATTAATTGACACCACTTTGATCTCACATCTAGGCCCAAAATTGTATGGACGCCTATCCGTCTCCTTGTAAGCTACGCACATTGGTGAATATTTAATAACTTTTGCAAACGGTTAAGCAAAACATTGTGGTTGAACCTGGTTGTATTGGGCTTGCGTGATAGACTTCTCCTCTTAGATAATGCCTGTGCTCAAAAATAGGACGTTTAAATGAATAACAGTGGAGATCAAACAGTTATTTTTAATAAAAGCTTGTAAAATCTTATATTAAAGTGCCAACTCACCAAGAAACCCACTTGGGCCAAGTTTCCGGCTTAAAGTCAAACTCGTAAATGGTACAGTTTCAAACACATTACGAGTGTAATTTTCAACATATTGTAATATTTTAGGGTAGGCAAGCTTGGACAAACTGAGAAATGGCCACAAGGGACATTGTTACGTTGAGACGATTAAACAATTTAGAACTATATTTAATGATGTCTTGTGTATATTTATGTATACAAATAAATATATATACATATTGTAAATTTTTATTGAATTGATATTCAAATTATTCCACTAGTTTGTTATAATTATTAATACAAAGATCGAACACTCAGCAAAAATTCCCTCGATCCGGCCGGATTCGAACCGACGTCTTCTAGCTTACCGTGCCAGACGCTATACCAACTAAGCAACGGAACGAACCAGCGGACCTCACGAATTTTTCTATGTGCTTGCGTCGCATCTTTGTATTTGGTTTTTTTCAACGACTTTTTAGTCGTAGCGCCGTCTATGAGAAATCTATGAAAGTTTTATCGCCCAGTTAGATATCTTTACAGTTACCAGCCCTGCTGAGAGATGTCGCTATTCACTGTATTTTAAATTTTTATTGAATTGTTACTTAATTATTTTTTGGAAAATTATTCCACTAGTTTGTTATCAAAGATCGAACACTCACAAAAAATCTGTATTTCCCGAAAAGTACAATTTGGGGCTATTCAAGTCTAAAGAGAATAGGTATTTTTTAGGCAAAACGTACCATCGTCGGTCACATCGTCGCTTAACATCAGGTGAGATTGTGGCCAAGCAAGTGTCTATTATATATTAAAAAAATGTATACCAATAATGGCGGACAAATTTAATATTCTTATAAAAAAATACTACAAATTACGGCTTTCATTCAGGTTATTACATTAAAATTTATTATTATGTGAAAGTATTTAAATTATACCATGTCTATATTACATTGTAATTACAATTTTACTACACTATTAAATAACATAAGTTAATATTACATCACAAATTACAGATTCCATTAAACATTATAATTATGTCAATATTTAAGATAAGAGATGTCAGTTTACTTATTCTACGAGTTATTTTTATCGAGCAATACTTTTACGGAGTAGTAACAACCGTTCATTAACATTATATTTATTTTATGGATAAATGCATTTAGTGGCAACACTTTTAAATCACTGGGTAGCGAGTTAAAAATCTTTATGCCCATAAAGAACGCACTCTTTCTGTACTCGTCAATCGTCAATATGGGACATGTAACAAATTATCAAAATGATATCGGAGTTGATGTTGTCTAACATTTAATTATTTCCATATCTCAAAAATTCTGGGCACTGCTTTACAAATGTGGTTATTTGCTTATAAATGCATGGGGAGTGGCAGCATATTCAGCTTTTTGAATAGAGGTCTGTACGACTCTCAAAAGTGAACTCTACATATCGATCTAATACATTTTTCACCTCACTAGCTCGGAAAAGTTTTCTTTCTCATTAGAAATCTGCGCGCAAAAGCGTTTTTTGCACGTTAACGTGAAAAAAGTTTGTGAAACTTGACGATGGACTGTGGTGCACCCAACTTTTTCTTTCGATGAAAAAAAAGAAAATGACACTACGCGATTTGTCACACGTTACTTATTTATATAATATAAATCCGTTGGTATATTTTATTCTTATTGCTGTTGACATTAAATTGAAAATGATAAGTAACTTGTGTTTATTACATTATTTTAATTCGTGGAAGAAATAAAATAATTTCAATAATCACTTAATCACAATAAATAAAAGTACAAGCAAGAATAAAAATTTATAAGGTGTAAATGCACAACGCATCCGAAGACAAACTTTTTATTTTGATTAAAAAAACTGATGTTTTATAGTTCAACTGTTTTTCTTTCATCTACCATTTTCCTCGCTATAGCGAGGTGAATATTTGTGTGTTTCGCTCGGCAGAAAAGTTGTTTTGAGTCTCGTGCCTTGAAATACTCGATACGCTCAGGAATCTACCTTTGAACCACTCGTTTTGCTCGTGGTTTAATCTTAGCTTCTTTCGCTTGCTCAGGTTTCAAATACAAGCCCGAGTGCGTGACGAGACGCGAGCGTCAAACAACAACTTAACAGCCTTGCATAACAAATAACTTTTTTTTGCGAACGAGACAAAAAAGTCGTACACCTGGTGGTACGCGACACGCCTGTCCGTAGCAGTTGCGGTGCCAGTTTTAAACCACAAAGATGTGAGCACTGCTACTGCGCCCGTCATCCTGAGACATAAGTTGACAAGTCTCGTGTGCCCGTAATTACAAAATCGGAATCAACGATATCTATGTACTACCGGAACGCAATAATGGCCACATTGCTGCTTGGCAGAAGAAATAGGTTAGGCAGTTACTCGGAAAAGACAATTTCTATTCAAGGCCCTCTAGAACACTGAAAAACACTAAAATTAGTGTTTTTGTAGTTCATTCAGCTAGCCTATCAAGATACTTCGACTGCTGCAACGAACAGTACCGAAACTACAAAATGCATACTTTACAGTAGACCAGTTTGCAGTTATATTTTGACTTTGAATAGCAAATTTTAATATTGTCGTGAAAGTGACACCCAATTATGATAGCTAATTCTAAAAAGAAACATAGTTTATAGTAATATGCTTTAATTATGAAATCAGAATAAATCGTGTATATTTAGTTTTTCAAACAAACAAAGGTTTCAGGCTCTTTACAGGTCCTATGTTCACGGCTGACTGAGATAGTACAGTCGTCAACCAGTTATGTCTAATATTAATGCAAACCACCTTATTTTACACTCAGAATTAAACATTTAAAAAATCGAATCTGCCAATTTGCAAAGTATCTAGCGTAGAACAACATTGAAACTGGTAGATTCGATAAATGTTTTCCACAGAAAACCATGGAAAGTGGTACATTCAATAGCTCTAAGACTGGAAGTAAACACGTATACTATCGAAAGTGCCAGTTACAAGTTTGTCGAAATTACATACACCTACAACAATATCGAATCTCCCCTTTTCGATAATTTTTCTTGTCACTTGGATAAGAAAGAACGATACAAAGAACTAATTATTTTAAAAATATTTAGGAACTTGTTACACTAGTGATATTTTAGATCATTTATATTATGAAGGAATATAACAAAATTGCAAATACTTACCGAGTTTATTATATATTTTTTTCATTAGAAGTGGTTTCACCGTGACGTTGTTGTTTATATTTTATAACGAAATTAACCACACATCTACCTCGGCTATTCATTTTTAAACTCCGATTTAAAAAAGCAAAGAGCATAACAAAAAATAAGTAACTAAAACAAGCTAAAAGTAAACGAAAGAGACATGCCCTCACTCTCTCACATCGCATCGCGGCGGATATTAAGGATTCCGTCAGTTACGAACTGTGCGCGCACACCGTCGCCTTAGAACTGTATCGATTGTACCTTATTCGATAATGTTTGTCGCTCATAGTGTGAAGTACTGATAGTATTCAATTTAAAACTTCCCATAATATGATTTTTTTGACCAAACTGAATATTTTTTTAATAGTATAGCTGGCAATCAATCATCTAGTAATTAAGTACGTACTAAATTTCATTACACTAGCTGTAACTATTTCTCTCTGTAATGGCTATTAAATAAAGTTATTAAAGTTATTATTAGTATATCATATACTCTTAAAATTGATGCAATAAAAAAAATTTAGATTTTGCAGTTTCGATACTATTTGTTGCAGCAGTCGACTTAATAGTACCAAACACACCAAATTAATGAATGGATTTTTTTTTGTAATACCATACCCAACACTTCATTGCATTCCTAAAAGTTTACAATGTAGCACGTGGACACCCTTAAATTAGAGCTTTTGGGGCCATCGAGTATACATATAACCAGAAACGCGTGTGTGTGTGTGTTTACGAGTGTTCATATATGTAGGAGAATGTAGTGAATATTAATGTATTTATTATGTAGTTTGTATTTCGCTTGTTCGCCCAAAAGTACTATGCCCTATTTAGGAAGTCTTAAGTCTTATTAGATTTTTGCAAGTGTCAAGGTCCAAGGTTGACACTCAATTGATTATGGCAAGTTTGCATCATGGTATTCTAAAATTCTTTAATTGATGTAGTTGTACAAGTTACATACATACACAAGTCCTGCTCATCCGGCGTCCACATTTTTACCCATTGGGCCATCGTGACAGCTGCATCATTAAAATTATAGCTGCAGTCATTGTACTCGATAAGTTCATAACATGTTACAAAGAAAGAAGTTATTTGATCACCTTAAACAATCTATGTTGTTTATTTCATTCAAATTATTGTATTCAGTACGAATACTAATTTTTAGACATCCCTTCATTGACTTACAAATAAATGGACGACGGGTCTAATACAAAAACCACGAAAAAAGTGTCCCAAGTCAACCTATTCGAAATTTAAATTGTAATGTCATCGCAGTATCGCGCTGTCAGTCGAACAAATGAAGACTAAAGCGGAGTTTGGCGCTCTGTATACGATTTTAGCGCCTTTCAAGTGCGGACACTTTTTAGCGCGGACCCGACGTCCATATAATTGTAAGTCAATGCATCCCTTACATCGTCGCATAACATCCAGTGAGATAGAGGCTACGCGTGTGTCAAATTTTACATAAAAAAAAGAATTGTACTAAAAAACTTTTTCAAAAAAGTTTACGCCAGCCAGTTTTAAAATTTAAAATTCGCCAACTTCCGTTTTGAAAATAAGTTTCGTGATTGGCCGAGCGAATGTTCCATTTAGGTTTTGAGGGCGCGGTATTTCGCACCGGCGAGCAATATTCTCAGTCATTTTTCATCCTATTTTTCAGGCCTATTTCTAAGGCAATTAAAACACAGAGACTAAACGTTTACATCGCATTTAACACGAATGTCGGATTCTTTTTATCAAAATTAAGCCTCTACATAACATTTTCTTTAGAAGATAACGATCAGAAAAAACGAATTAATGTCCATTTTTTTATTCAGATCCTATAAAATTACTTTATATAGGTACTTTGGACATTAAACTTTTTGGATCGAAACTTGGTTTCTATTCCCTATCTCTATTTGGTTTTGCAAACAAACCAACGTTTTGTGGATTTTTTTATTTAATGGTACAAAGCGACGGGACTTCCAAGTTGAGTACTTGGTGGTAAGCGACATCTGAAATCAGCATTGCAATGACGTTGTCCAACCTCAGAGAGAAGAACCCCGAGAAGAAGAATCTTTGTATCAACAATAATTTGTTAATTGACGAATGAATGAATGAAATGCGATATAATAAAAAAAACATCCTGTTTCACTTATTCGTTGTATACTTCCACGTAGAGATGATATTTGTTAACAGAAAAGTCGTATATTAAGTTATAAATATTTATACACTTGTTATCTGTTGTTAATAAAGGAAGGATGGTTCAGCGCATACAATACAAATACAGTTCATAAAAACAACCAAATAGTAAACAAATAAACAACAAACATTACGGGAATAATATTTTGTTAGTAATGACGTCACAATATTAATATTTGCTATGCAATAATAAAACCAATGCCCTAGCTAAGTGGAAGCTGCGCAAACTTTGCTAACGGGTTCTTTTTTAATTTCTTTATTAGTTTCAAAGGCATTAATCATAACAATAAATATGTCTTGAATTCCATTTATAAATACGCCACTACTAGCAAGTAGGTAAGGGCTGTCTGCTGCGTAGACGTAACTTCATCTAAGGTTCCATTACTTTTAATTCCTAGCGATGATTCCGTTTTGTATTTTAATCGCAGTCATGCCACGCGGAACGACGTTTGTTCCTGTTTTGCATATTGATTAATCAAACTTGGTAATATTAAGTAGATGGACAATCGAGAAACTAGCGACGAGGTCCGTGGTACGTCAGATTTTAAAAGTACACACTCGTAAGAAAGTGGAAAATAGTTCTAAATGTTATTTAAAAAAAGGCGCTGATTATATAATGGGAGAACTATTGCTTCTCAGTTAAAATGTCAACTGTTTATTTATTAATTTATTTAATCTAGTTAATAAATAAATAGTTACTATTTAATCTAGTTTTGTTGACAGAAAACTACTTCAAATTTAATAAAAATTTAAAGAACTTTGGCATTGTCACACGTCAGGTCACCCAAGAGACTGTCATTACCGTAGGAGCTCGTAAGTTTTATGGTGCTCGTACGACCAACTTGGTTCCTAGACTTATTAACACGGTATCACTGCATCGTAAACGAAAAATTAATCAAAAAAAAAATATATATACCATCAAATATTTTTTGTTATCTGTAACTTAGTAATACATTTATGTAAAAAAATTTTATAATCTATTTGTACATATATAACATAATATAATATACTATAAATAGTACATATTTATTATCTTCATTTTTCTTTTTCTTATAAGTAATCCATGCGTAGTAGTGGCACATTATATATCGATTTTGAACAGCCAGAAAATACACCACAGCAGAAATATGACCACAGATATCGTTAAGTGATCAAACCTGGAATAGGTTGATTAATGGCAAAACCCGTTTTACGAAACTTATTTAGCCATGTTTTAAACATGTTACTCGGAGCATATTTTGATTGGCAAATATTGTTCTGAGATCAAAACTTTCGCAGAGCTGCATGGGAAGCACCACTCTTCAAATAAGTTTTAATCATAAAAACGCGCAGCGCTCTCGTCAGAAGTTCCATCGTGACTACTAAGCTCGAAAGTCGGGCGCGCCGATTTGGATCCCTTCCATCTCTCCCGCAGTTTTCGTGTAACTTTACCTCTAGAATTATCAATTTAACACAAAACTATACTTAAATTACGTTGTAGGTAATTAGAGATACTAAAAACCGCTCATTTTTGAAACGTTAAAACGTGTTTTTTTTTTTAAAGCGTGCTTTTTTAACGCTTTTCACTTGACGCTTTTTAGTTTGAAGCTCACAAAATCGTTTCGAAAAACGTTTAAACGCATAGGCTTTTATGTTAAAAAAAGCTTGCAACGTTGTGTTGATAGCGAAAAGCCAGAGTAGACCATTAAAGGTTTTAAGATAAGTAACTTATTAGTAAATCTAGAGTTTTATTTTTATTTATAAAATTATTATACACATTAATGTATTAATTTATTTAGAATATCCTAAATGTCAATCCACAATGTCATAGAAACTATATTAAATAATTGCAAACAAGACACACACGCACGCACGCAGCCACGCTCGCACGTAAAAGCTAAATAAATAGAGTGTACTTTGCCATGACAGTGAGACGCTACGGTCGCTACGCGGAGGCAACGCGGACTCCGCTCTTCGAAAGCGCCGCGGCCGCGCGGGGCGGCGCAATGAAAGTCATATTATGTCGGAAGATTTTCTTGTTAATAAATGTCACAAAATTATTTAAATTAAAATAATTTAAATCTTGAAACCTTTTGTATATAGATTCAATACATAAAATCAGTATTTAAACCAGCGTCTGCTTACGTTAAAGTCAAAAAATCGGCATCCATATCAGCTTCCATTGATGTGTAAAAACCTGCATGCATTGTAGTATGGAAAACTAATGATAATGATAAAGATACATTTATTTCAATGCGACGTAATCTAATACAATACAAGTAAAACAAATGTAAATAAAGCTATTATAGTATTAAAATAAGCATTAAGAAGGGAATCTAAATTATACATTCTTCATAGTAAAACTATTTTAATATTAGAACCTAATGTGTAATTGCGATGACTAAACTAAATAAATGTTTACCTGTATTTTAGGCATCCTTTTGGGCAAATGTCTTTATAATACAGCTTAACAAGATATTTTCTATATTTAACAATAAAATAATTAGTATTTAAATTTTTTTATTGAATTGATATTAAATTATTTTTATGTGAAATTACTTCACTAGTTTGTTATAGTTATTAATACAAAGATTGAACACTTAGCAAAAATTCGGATTTCGGATTCGAACCGACGTCTTCTAGCACACCGTGTAAGACGCTATACCAACTAAGCCACGGAACGAACCAGCGGACTTCACGAATTTTTCTACGTGCTTGTTGTCGTATTTTTGTATTTGGTTTTCTGGTGGCGCCATCTATGAGAAATCTATGATAGTATTTCGCAAAAATAATTAGTAGTTATAAATTAATGTTACCTATATAAAAATAATTATGAAACAACTTCCAGCAAGCCCTCTGTTTCTTTGTAAGTTTTACTCTTAGCCTCAAATTGATTTTATTAACAACGTGATCATGATAGTACACGTTTTACAAAACAAAGAGATATGTCATCGAAATTGTAGATTAACCAGCATAACACAGTAAGCCTGGTTCTTGGTAGTGCTTTACATTTTCCTTTGACTTTTACAATAGGAACATCCATAACGCGTTCATAGTGCTTTCCTGGAGACGTAACAATGCTCTACGACTTATCCGACCGGGGGCGAACCGCAAATCCGCGGTGTGATATTTGTAAAATTCTCTTTGAAATGCTAAATATTTTGTATTGAAGCTGCGATCGGAGCAAAACTTTCAATGCCTTTGTTTCAATGTTTTTGTTATAGTTTTCAAACAACAAATCGACTCATCCCGCGCAATCTGTAGTAAGCTACAAAAATTGATACATTTTATCATAAATCACTTTATTTTTGTGTAGGTCTGTTTATTATATTTGTTATAGTCTGCTGCTTCCCTGGCCAAACGGTTACCATGCCGGACCGCCACGCAGAAACCCCAAGTTAGATTCCCGCGCCGAGAGAAATATTTGAAATGAAACTACTTTTCCGGATTTAAATCGTTTACCTATATTTTTTTGTTTTTTCAAACAAACCAACGTTTCGGGCCCTTTACATGTCCCATGGTCACGGTTGACTAAGGTGGTACAGTCATCAACCAGTTATGTCTAATATGAATGCAAAACACCCTATTTTTTCACTACAGTTACTAATTAAATACCTTATTTTTAATTTTACAAAGAAACATCCCAACTTACGCTACATTGTGTTACAAATTATTTCATTGTAACAATATGAATTTTTATAAAGTTACATTTATTATTAATTAAAATGGAAATTAGAATAAATTAGAACATATTAATTTGTATTGCAGTTATGTCTGTTTAGAATTTTTCATCAGAGGAAATACTGGGGACAAACTGGTGATACGGAGAAACCATCTTCCCTGTTGAAATTAGGATGTTTTTTAATTTCAGTGGCCTCTTGCAGCATCCTGGGTAGATAACGGACTTCTTTTGCAAGGACCTGGGGTTTGTCAAACTTCATTGAATGTGTAGGTTTATCCATGACATGCTCGCAGACTGTAGACTTCTTTATGCGACGTTGTTTGATATCAACTATATGTTCTTTGACGCGGGTACAAATACTTCACTTCGTTTGTCCAATATAAGAGAGACCTGAGAAAGAATATTTGTATGGCCTACATTTATTTCTCTCGTGAGGTTGGGTGTAATTTGTGGTTGTCTATGTGTGTGTCCATGGCACCTGCAACACAGGGATTCCCCAGTGCGGGGCTACGTTGAGTGTGTGCGTTATTATAGTGCAGTGTCAAGAGTTTGTGGATGTGCAGTGTCAGCAATGGAAACAACTGAAAATCAAGTTACATACGTTTAGTATCGCAACCAAACAGGTTTCGCTGCGCCACTGGACCGTAGCTTGCAGAGAGAGCGATATTTCAATTTGTATTAATACCGTGTTTTAGTTTTTATTACTTTATTTTGTTTGTCACTCGTATTATCTTCTTAACGTTATTGTTCTTTCTTTTGTCATTGTTTGTGACGAATATCTGTCTTATGTGTACGTTTATTTGTATTAAGTATTCCTTGTTTAAACAAAATATTGTCTGTGTGATCATAAAAGATTATGTGTGTATAAATGTTATGAACAGTTGCAACACTCAAACAAACCTATTAGGTTTAAGAGTGCCAAGTACCTAAATACCAAATATTGTATTATAAGTAAATAAATAAATTTAAAAAAAAAAAGTGTTGGAATATTCTCAGGGTTTATAATAATGTAGGAATAAGTGAATAAATAGTAAAATAATAATAGAAAATAAGTAAAAAAAATATGCTTATAAAAGAAAAAAGTATGTAAGAGGCATAATCTCAGTACAGTGTACTAAAAAACCCACCTCGTGGAATTATATCTATTGTGCGAAGCTTTCCATGCCAAGTTTTTTTGAAATCGGTTACCGGACAGTGCGCAAAACCGGATTCATCCCCTTGTTTGCCACCCTTCAAATTTAAATGGGACTATTACCGAGGTACCCTCTTTATAACAAAAAAAATCATTTAATTCGGTTCATAAATACTAAATTATCGCGTAAAGTATGTACCAACAAAAAAACACACTTTCGAATTGAGAACCTCCTCCTTTTTTGAAGTCGGTTAAAAATGTAGTAAGTTAGTTGTAAATGTTAGTACAGCAGGTAAGATTTTCTTTTTTTTTTCTGTACGAAAATATTTTTTTTTTTTCTAAGAAAGATTTGGGAAGTGTTGTAGTGTCGTTTTAAGAGTTTGTAGTGTGTTAACACCGCCAGGAAAAATATCCAACATAGTGTAACGAGTTTTATGACAAAACTCAGTGCCGTGAATAAATTATACTTTATTTACATTTTTAGTGTTTCTATTTCTATACAACAATACTCAACAGTAAAATTATAAAGCATGAAACATTATACGTATACATATATTAACTTTCAATGTAATCAATGAAAATTACGCTCTTTTTAGCAACTACAGTCTATCCTTGTCTTATATTGTCGCTTTAGTATGAGTTAAAGCAGTGAGAATACAATTTTACCCGCCTAAATTCACATATAAATAGAACGCATAAATGTTGTCCCGGAGCGTGTCAGATACGAGTTTTTTCTAGCGTCCCAGAGCGGGAATTTGCCAGACCAGCAGAATTACGAAAACTGGCGGCACCTGACGAAGGATTTGGTACATTCTCATTCATAATTGAAATATTTGGTAACTATTAAATAAGCGGTTACTATACGCGTTATAGGAAACGCAATGTATACATATCATATTCAGCATACCTACTTTAACAGTGACTCATACAAAACTTTGAGTGCGGCTTTTATTTCTAGATTATTTCTTGTTTAACTAGTCTGCGGAAAAAAGCTACGTTATTTTTAACCGACTTCAAAAATGGAGGAGGTCCTCAATTCGTCTGTATGTTTTTTTTTCTTTTTGTATGTGTGTGACGCGATAACTCCGGTATTTGTGAACCGATTTTCATGATTATTTTTTTTGTTGGCCCCTTTCCAACTACTTCCTTAGTGTACTTCCATAGTGGTCCCATTTCATTTTGAAGAAAATCACGCATGAAGATTCATTTTCATAAATAGCGCCTAACATTAATTTAGGAGCAATTACTTTAATGGTTGATTTTGCTATTTCTCCAATTCAAGGCGTTTTTCTCTGAATATACTTTGAGTAGTGTCGTAGTGAGAACCTATTTTTATTATCTCCAGTGTCAAATTAATCTTGGCTCCGTATAATCATACACTTCACGCCATATACCTGCCACGTTTCCAAACTCTCATAAGTTTTGCGAATAGGAATAATCCACCGTATTATACACATTTGGATTCCATTCTTACCGACACATTATTTAAATAATCTCAGGGCAGAATACTAAAAAAGCATTGTAATTACAAGCATAAGAATGCAATATTAACGCAGAGGGTCTCGCGCTGTTACATTGTAAGGGTCGAAACACAAAACTGCGAATCGGCATCGCAGAAAGCTGCAACGCGAAAAAATGCGAGGCGATTTCGTGCGGCAAGGCATCTCAGTGCCACGGTTCGGGTAACCATTCCTTCAACGATGGTCAGTCGTACTGAACGTATTTTTTAAACTAGGTAGCGACTTGTATGGTAAAAAGAGTGTTGCGCTGCTGTTATTGATGAGAAAATGTTGGAAAAACACACAAAATGCACGATGCAGAGCAATTCGCAGATTCTTGCGAATCGTCGCGCGAGCTCGTAGATTTCTGCGATGCGACGTCGCAACGCAGTTTCGACCCCTAAGTACAGACGTTAGCACATCGAGTTACAGAGCGTCGGATCTTGTTCCGTTGCACTGGAGGCGATATTTGTTCAAAAATGTGTAACTTAATGTCCTTTTGACTTAATACATAAGCACTATAAGTAAAAAAAGAAAGTTATTACATTTCAGATAACTAAAAATGTCATAGAAGTGAAAATATACTATATTACATATTCTGGAATACATGTGTTTAAGACATGTACTTTTAAACTTTTTCTAAGCCGGTTACACTGGCTCCTTCACTAGGCAAAGCCTGTCTCGTAGGAATAAAAAATCTGCCTTTATAAGAAAATAAGCTTCTTATATCACTATCACTCAAATAAAACTAGTACCTACTACCTCGAGAGAAACTAAAAATACGGATCTATCAATGTGACTGTATTGAAAAACTAAATGGACATGAATTGACGGCTGGCAACACTGGCACCAAGCCAAAACGAATATTTGCTTTTTGCTACGACCATAGGATCGCGTTTTAGTGTCAGATGAGTGGTGATTTATTAGTGAACAGTTATCATTATTATCAAATTGATTTTTAACAGTTTAATGGTTGGAAATTAAAAAAAATGTATTTATATTCATTTTATATTTCTACGCTTCTTATAATTACAAACGCAATCGATATTTTAACGGAATTAAGTTATTAACACTGCTATTACAATAGTGTTGTAACTCAATATAAATAAAATAAGCTCACGCCCTTGTCCCACAGGAGAAATAGGCAGAGACTACAGAACGCCACCTTACTACCCTTACGTCAACTACCCTTTTCATACAACTTCTTTTATTCTTGTCTCTTCGGATCGCTGCCTTTTTGAGGACATCACTGATCTAGTCAATTTCTGGGACGTCCTCTCTAAACCCTTCTATCCACATCCGCATCATAAATCTATTTGGTAATTCTTCTTAACCAACCACCACTAATATTACAATCGCGACTATAATTTTTGCACTTCATAGTAACAAAATAAGGCATTTTTCTATGATTTTCGAGGTTTTGCGCGAGATAATTGACACGAACTCAAATATGTGGAACTTCGCATACCATTGGCACAGGTACCATACAAATTAAGACTTTTACTATTTTTATTGTTCTGTATATACATATAGATGTGTGATAAAGCAACAAACTTACAAAACTCAAATTAGGAATTTATAATGTTAATTTAAATTACGCATTATCTACATATGTATAGTATATTAGTCATTTTGTTACAAGCTTGCTGTGATTTACGATTATAAGATTTGGTTTTTACGGTGTGACGTGGTCGTTCTAGTTTAAAACTACAATGGAAATGCAAGCATGACGAAAATTGTATAACAAAAACTAGTAGGTAGCATCTAAAATTGGATAACCTTGGAAATAATAAATACTCGGTATGGAAAAGTGCGGAAATTTCTTTAATAAATTCGTTGATAATATTAACATAATAAATATTTTTATGTAGGTATCAGAGCTACTTAACAGATAGTTGCAGCTCGTTCACGATTATGTAATAGTAATACCTCAACATTCCTTTTTCTATTGTGGTCACCACATATCTTTCACGTATTTATTATTGTATTCTTCTCTCTCTCATTCAACTTATTGTAACTAAAAATATGTTTCATTCAAGTTATATCGTTGTTGAAAGTAAAATATGATTCTCTACATGTCAACAAAACCATGGTTAGAATTTTAAAAAACAATTTAAAGATATCTACTAATTCAAAATGCCAAAAACTTTATAAGCCGCAAACTATGTGGGCTGGTTCTGGCCAAAACAGTGCTTATTCAAAAATATGACAGTACTTTTTCTCTTTTATTTTTAAGTAAGTATATTTTTTAGATGTAGATGTGATGTGAATTATTATTAATAATAATAATAATAATAAAGAACTTCATTTATCTACATTTACAAAACAATTTAGTCGTAAATAACATCACTTATAGATACTGTGTAGATAAAAAGGATAGAGTCTCAGCTTAAGCTGTTTTTCAGACCCTACCTTTTTGAAACTCGCTACATTTTAAACATAGTATTTGTCTGACGCGTCTCGAGTAGCTCCAAATGATATCACAAAATAATAAATATATATATATACTCACTTAAAGTTATAATAAATCTATTGTCCTCATAGTACCTGAGATAGATAAAATATTCCACCTAAAAATACTCAAATTTGGGGTTTAGGTAGAGATGAACAGCACCCACATGTAAAAATATAATTACAAACTACATCCAATTACTTTCTGATCTTTGCCTCGAAAGTAACCAAAGCTTGCACTTTATATATATTAGTACCAATAGAGCTCCTTGTGAAAGAGTTCGTCCAGAGAGGTACTGCCACCTTACCTATATCTGCCGCCAAGCAGTAATGTCAGCGTTACTGTGTTCCGGTTTTGAAGAGTAAGGGTGCTGGTGAAATTACAGGCTGTAGCCACCAGATCCAAGTAGAAGATCACGAGGATCTCGACGAGCTCATAAAATTAAAAGACGATTTAAGTTGACTGTAATATATTGGTAATAGGTAGCTGGTTTACAGGAGTAGTGCCATTAATCGCTAAGCAGTGGTGGTTTCTTATAAAAGTACAATTCAAAAGTGAACGTCCTTTTTGACCTTTTTGCGTTCATACTAAAAGTTCCTTAAATTGTGGTAGGCATGAAATAACATGCACGTGGTGTTAGTTGATTGGTTCGAAATAGAACCCCCGGCCCACGTAATGTGCCCTTGATGAGCGTTTAGTTGCTGCTTTGAAAGTTACATAAAATTATGTTGCATTCGCAACACGGACACATGGTACTTTTCAACTTATGTCTCAGGGTGACGGGCGCAATGGTAGTGCCCCCTCAGATCTTTGTAATTTAAAGTGCTGAGTGACACTGTAACTGTTCTGGACAGGCGTGTAGCTTACCATCAGGTGCACAACTTGTTCGTCCCGTCACTTGACGTTAGAAAAAAAAACATAAAATTTTAATAATGTTGCATCGGAAGTAAGTAATTGATTTTCATCGAT
Source organism: Hyposmocoma kahamanoa (assembly GCF_003589595.1). NCBI lineage: Eukaryota > Metazoa > Arthropoda > Insecta > Lepidoptera > Cosmopterigidae > Hyposmocoma > Hyposmocoma kahamanoa. The sequence goes on from NW_020654466.1 coordinate 3,235,981, forward strand.
TCTGAAAAAAACACTATTAGTTAATACACTATTGTATTAACAGTGCGTTTTCTGGAATCTGCGATACGAGATCCACAACCTTTTATAATTCTTTTACATCTTATTAAGTTTAACTTTTATTGTTAAGCACAATCAGCGTAATTGACATTTTTCAAAGCAAAACAACTTTCGGTGCAAATTTTTTTTTATTTATTCATTTAGTCATTTAATTCAGGCTAATAACCCAAATCATGACCAATAGCACGAAACGTAGAGTCATAGTAGATGGACAAATACTACAATATGTTGACGAGTAAATTTACTTGGACCAGGTAGTCTCTTTCAGTAATAGGTAAGACAGGGAGGTCGAACGACGCCTCAAAAACGCCTGGAAGAGCTACTGGTCCATGAAAGAGCTTATGAAGGGAAACCTTCCAATCACACTTAAGCGAAGACTCGTCGACCTCCTTACCTACTTTGACCGAAAGTCTAAAGTACAAGATCAGAGTTTGCCAAAGAGTGATGGAACGCATATTAGGTGTAAAGAGAATGGACCGAATCCGGAACACTACTCTGCGCTCCAAGACACGCATAATCGTTGTTGAGAAAAGGACTGCCATCTGAAATGGGACTGGGCTGAAAACGTCTGTCGCATGTACCCACAGAGATCTGACACAGTCACTTGGTGGGTGCCGGAGAACGGCCAGCGACGACGAGGCAGACCAAGAAGGAGATGGCGGGACGACTTGGATGCATACATAATGGACTGGCCTAACATTGCGTCAAACAGGGAACTATGAAAGTCGAAAGGACAACAGTCCCAACAGTAAAACATAAAATAAAAGATTCAGGCTACATGACCCATATACTATGCCTAATCTACACGATTTGCACTTGTCGGTGACGTGTGGCGCAGTGTAGGTAATCTGCCTCGGAATCGTCGATATACGACACCCTCCGGCCAACACTCCTCCTTCATGAAGATCGACAGATGTTCAATCGGTAGTCTCACCACAAACGAATTAACATTCACGTTGTGGCGGAACTCCAACCGCTCGACCCTTATTTGGCTTTTAGCCTGATATACTCCACTATCTCCTCAGAGTTCGTGAAGTAATATAATCGCAACAAGTACAGCAGCATCGTCGATATCTCCAGACGCAGCGGAAAGTTCGATATTTATTCAACATCTCAAAAGTCACCAAAGTGGGTTAGTAAGAACAAAGAGGGCAAATTTGTTGGCGTATAAATCAGTAATCATAGTAAAACTACAATTTACGTGTCTCAATAACGGTTACGCTAGATAAAATTACGATATTCATACAGTTAAACTAACTTAACCTGAACTAAAGTTGGAACTCATGACTATCATTAAGCGCAGGAAGACGTCGAACTTCGGCCACGTTCCGAAGTCCGATAAATACAAATTATTCCAACTTATCATCCACGGCACATACGGAAAATGAAGTGTTTACGATACCAAGTGACAAAAAGAACAAGTCGTGCGCCTTGTGGAACGCGACGCACCTGTCTATAGCAATTGTAGTGCCACTCAGTATTTTAAATCGTAAAGATCCAAAGTGCACTCCTTATGCGCCCGTCACCCAGAGACATAAGTTGGCAAGTCCCACGCGCCTGTAATTTCACCAGTACTGGTATTAAGCAGCACTCCTGGTTAAAGAGTTTGAGAGAATACTTCAGCTGCAATGTCAGGATTGCCATGACGTTGTTAACCTTCTGTAAGAGAGGAATCCCAAGGAAAAGAAGAACCTGAACAAATTAAGGGATATAATTATTGTCAAGAACATACTGAACTTTCCAGGAATTCGTCTGTGTGAAATTTGCACTTTCTAAGATCGTCCTTGTATGCCTAATAATACAAATATAACAAGTATACGTTTTAAGTACATACCTTTAGATCAAAGCCAGAATACACAATTACACGATAATATATTCGTGTCGTGTCCCAATTCCGGTATATAGGTTTACTTACGTAGTCGACATTTATCATCTCTAAGGCTGCGGCAATAAAAAACCATATTCCTCTGGTTATAAAAACTCCGACGAGTCTGGGCTAATCTTGAGGAAAGCGTGTGTGTCTTTTGTGTTGACAGGGTATATTATTTGGGTGAACGTTTTTGATGGAAGTGATAAGATAGGATTTTCACATTCTGCCGACACGAAAATTGAAAAAGCTCGATCATTGAAGTGTTCAGTTTAGCCGGAAATATATGTTATAAAAACATATAACATAAACAAAGACATGCAAAATATATAATATCACAGTGAAGAATATTGTGATATGTGTAGTGACAAAAATAGAAGAGGTGATTTGGGAGATTAAAGATGTATTTAGAGCCAATGTGGAAGGTAACATTGAAAGTGAACGGCCACGTAAAACGTTTTCAAATCCAAGAACATTCTTGGAAATGCTGTAGTGCGTAGAGAAAAGAACGGGTTTAGTGAAGCAAGAGAATGTATTATATAGTCAGGATATTCCGAAGCGGGACGGATGATTTTTAGCTACTCCCATAGAAACTCAAAAGCGCCTTATGTGTCTATGGAATATACTTAAAGGTTTTTTAATCTGAACAATGAAGTTTAGTATCCGAGGATTAATGGATCAATAGGAGTGACTGTTATGATTTCTTACTAATTTGCTCCCTCGCATAGCGTACGTAGACGTAGTAGGATGTCGTGAAAAGAGTGTTCCACAAGGCAGGGTTCTCTGTTATATATATCACTTTGTATAACACTTTCAACCTATAAGCTCGTTAAGTCAGATAACATCACAGTTTATATTCATTCCTGAACACTTTTTGGCCATTATTCTCAATCGTCCCATTCCCTTTGTCATGTCGGTATTCCGCAGATTCTGTCTCGGAAAACGAAAGAGATTAACGCAGTTGCACAGAAATACAAATAATTTTCTTTTTAAGAGTCGCAGATGGGTTTAAAGCAACGCAACTGCTGTTGTGGTGCTTTTACTACGAGACCAGTTTATTGAGAAACTTCTGGATGTTTCGTAATTGCCAGACTATTGTGGTATTTTTTTCAAAACAGCTTTAATAACGATGGACAGGTAGAATCAAAAATGCTTATACAATGTCATAAGCAAGCAAATTAAAATTAGAAATTTTCAGAAGTATTCCCTGGAACGGGTAAGTTTAGGAGCTACACATAGATATTTGTTCCCATTTATCATAAGTGGTGGGGCGAACTAAAAGATAAGGTGGTTATGACCCCCCTAGTATGGAGGACGACAAGTTGGACAGGATCACGGGGAGATAATAAATCCAAATAGTTTGCGACCTTACGAAGTTACATTCTATTGGAGTTGCATGATAGTCAATATTTCAGCTTCAAAAATGTTTTGAGTCGTCGAAATGCTACAGGTAATCAACTGTAAGATTAAATTTTCCGCAAAATTTACACAGATACGTATCAATCATTAAAATACGCGTAAGTCAGGGCTTAACTTAAAATTGTCACTGGAAACGATTTAAATGCAATACCGACTCGTAATTTGGTTATGAAAGGACTCGGAATGGGGTCACAATCTTTTGTAATAGTTTTCTCAAAGACGTATACTACAATTTAGTTTTTAAAAGTATCGCTCCAAAGGAAATTGCGTGGTAGTTTATTGTGTAACACAAGATTACGTCATTGTCTTTTCAGCAAAATAACCAAAGTGTTTTGGAGCTTAAATTTTTCACTTTTGCCATAATTTTGCGTTAAAGTAACATTATGTTTTCGTATAATATTCGTCAGGCTTTTTTGTCTTTTTTACTTTGACGTAACTTTTAGGGTGGCATCCGATTTGTCGCTACATCAGAAGACACTTTGCTCCCTTCGGCGAAAATTGATCCTTGATTCTTACTCGTATAACCCCTAGTTCGATCTTAATTGTACATATAATATGTACAATTGTCGTAATTGGCAATCGTCTTAATTGTCCGTATGTAAATTGTATGTTCACGCTTTTTATGAACTTCATTTACTTCTTCATTTGGTTGTGCTGTTGTTGTATAATTAAAGTACATGCCCGTCACACAATCACAGCAGTAGAGAGTTTATACAGAGTTTAAGCAGTAATCAGCATTACTGTGTTCCAGTGTTGAAGGGTACGGGTGCTGGTGGTGGAAATTACAGGAACATGGGACTTGTCAACTTATGTCTCAGGGTGACGGGCGCAGTGCTCCTCAGATCTTTGCGATTTAAAGCTCTGAGTGGCACTGCAACTGTTACGGATAGACGTGTAGCTTACCATCAGGTGCACGACTTGTTCGTCCCGTTACGTAATATAATTAGAAAAAAAATGCGTTGGTTTATGGTGCCGATAGATGGTAAGTATACCATATGTTAAATATATGTACCTACACAACCTGCGTGTTAAATAACTTCAAATGTGGTGCAGAAGATACCGTGGTTACTGTGCACGTGCCAACGCCATCTATTGAAATTGTGAACGCACCACTTACATGACGCAAAGTAATAATTGCATAATTATTAAAATTTGACGAACTCCGTCGTCTAGTTCCTACACACCGGCTTACATCTCTGAGGTCCCCAGCCGGGTCAATGTAGAAAACTAACTTTCGTATTATTATCTCGAGTCTGAGGGTCGTATTCTAGACATACTCGATGCCCAAGTCAGGATTTGAGTATGGCTTAAAGCACTCGAAATCATACTCAAGTCCCTGCCATTAGGGTCGTATTTCCAGTGCTTGTGTTGCCAGTGCAATCCTGACTTGAACATTGAATAGAGTTCTAGAATATGACCCTGAGAGTGTTTGTCGTTGTTTCCGATTTCCATAACACAAGTGCTTTAATAACCTAATTTAGGAACAGAGCAACGTATGTAATGTTGTCTAATGTTTATTTAATAATATCGACAGGCTCATGAAAAAGTCCATTGTTAACCCCCGTCACAAAAAGTGAGGTGTTATAAGTTGAATGTTTTATCTGTGTATCCGTGGGTCGGTCTGTCGCATCGTAGCTCTCAAACACATGGACCAATCTCAAAACAGTTTTTTCACTTGAAGGCTAATTTAACCGTTTCTATTCTTGGCTTTTTTTGATGAACATCTGTCTACTCTTTTCCTAGTTAATTCAACTGCCTCTGTGGCCGAAAGGTACCACGCCGGACTGCCACGAAGAGGTCCCAGATTCGATTCCCGGGCCGGGAGAAATATTTGTATGGCCTACATTTATTTCTCTCGTGATTTTGGGTGAAATTTGTGGTTGTCTATGTGTGTGTCCATGGCACCCGCGACACAGGGTTTCCTAGTGCGGGGCTATGTTGAGTGTGTGCGTTATTATTATTATTAGCTTAGAATAATAACGCATAGAATGATAGTTACATATGAAACAAACTGTCACAAGTGAGGCAAAAATCAAATTCATGTGTTGGTTAATTTTCGGTTTTAGTGAATATTTATATAAAAATACAAGTTGAAACGTTACTTCCTTGTAGAATGTGATGTTAGTATCTATTTTAGGTTTGTTTGACGTATTTTTACACTCATTTACCGCACATTTCGTCATTTTTAGCTAAAATTCTTGATCTGTTCGTGGTGCAAGTTGACCTTGAGCACTAAAGGCCCGCCCGCTCGTGTAGGCCCTTTTGGCGCGCTTCAATTTGCCTCACTTAGCTTATGCGGACTAGGTTTCTATGCGTTATTATTCTAAGACTATTAGTTAGTTAGGGATCTCAATTATAGAATGGATGCAGTATAGTTTTGCGCTCTGTAGACACTTTAAATCATTCACTCATTCTAACGACTTTTTGGCTCGTTAAATTCGTCTTAACGAGTTGTTAGTTTATAGGTGATGATTATTAGTAGTGGCAGTGGGGCACATAGTTCGTAGAACTGACGGCCGTTGGGGCAGAAAGGTTCTTGAATGGAGACCACGAACCGGAAGGCGTTCAGTGGGACGGCCCCATACCAAATGGACGGATGACCTGGGAAGGGCAGAGGGTAACCGATGGATGCACGTCGCGTCCGATCGGCTGGTCTGGTAATCTTTGGGGGAGGCCTATGTTCAACAGTGGACGTCTTCCGGCTGACATGATGATGATGATTATTATTAATACAAAGATCGAACATATAGAAAAATTTCTTCGGTCCAGTAGGACTCAAACCCACGACCATGCTGCACCGTAGCATTGCTCTTACCAACTGAGCCATAGGTCAAGTTACCGAGCTGTCGAAATTCTCCCGTGATTTTGTTATAGATTTTTGTACTGGCTTTCGGCCACATCCGTCGCCGCTAGTCACATCTAATGAGAGATTTTTGAAAAACCTTTGTCACCAAAACCAAACCTTTTCCAAAAATCTCTCACTAGATGTCACTAGAATTTCTATTATAGGTGATGACTTTATGGATTTTTTGTACTAGCTCTGTTTTATATCGGATTTCCTTTTTAATTTATTATTCCGTCTAATCCCATGTCATTAACCATTAATTAATCATCACAAACGTCAATATTGAAAGGCGTAAAATATGACTACCCCGATATGATAGTCAGACGTGGAACAATAAACACAGCGGGAAACTTGTCCCAACTGTCGAACTTGGCATCCACCGCGATTGTGGTTCGGTCCAATTCATTCGCTCGGTTCGGCGACAACGGGTCACATATTTGAGAGCGGTTGCATAATCGGATCACTAATTTGGTGAATTATTAAATGTCGCAGTAATTGCACACACGTCAATAAACGAATTCAATCAAAATGAAATTTGGGATGTGTAAAAGAGGTGCGACCATAGAATGCCTTCATAAAGATACTATATAACAAATACTAATAATCATAATATATGTAGATAATATTAATACATAACAATTAATAACAATATTAAATACTTATCTACTTTTGAAGGAAAGAAAGAAGAGTAAATACAATAATAGTTTACATTCAAGAAACAAATGAAGGGATAGCGGAGGAAAAAACGAAGTTCAGGAATTAAGGAAGTAATCCTTGACACGTTGTCTGAAGGAATCAAGAGAAGGGAATCCTCGAAAAGAATCAGGGAGGGAATTCCAAAATCTAATCGTAGACACAGTAAAAGAGTTACAATAAAAGTTCGAAGATAGTAGAGACAATGATCCATAAATCATACCTTCAAAAAAATACATACCTTCTAGACTAACATACTTATATAATAATATAACAAAACACGAATTATTTACACGTATTGTCTGCGACGGGTGCCGCAACGCGATTGTCCGGTAACCGGCCTCGGAAACGTCGATACATGACACCCCTAGGCCAAAACTCCTCCTTCATGAAAGTCGACAGATGTTCAGTTGGCACTCTCATCACAGATTAATGGATGCAGTTAAACAAAAAGGATCCAATGCTTATCCGCTCACGAGGTGCGCTACTCCTACCGCAAAATGGCGGCTATTTGGTTTCGCAAATTAGAAAAGGATTCAGTTTAAATACAAGTTTTTATAAATAAAAATTATTATTCTGCATTGTTAAATAAATACCCTCCGTACTACCAACAAAAACATCTCAAATAAAATGCAGTAATACACCGCAAATCCTGCAGTTAAAAAGCACTAATGAAACTTTTGGTGTACTTGGATAAATATAATAATATTCCGTTTGAGTGGTTTTAACGTTTACCATGAAATTACTCCTTAAAGTATAGTTTATAAACATTTATATTCAGGGTAAACTTAAAAAACGCTACTAACGGTATGTTTTCAATAAATAAACACCGAAATCACCAGCCCAAACAATAACGCACACGATTGTGGTGACGTATTTTTGAAGTTGTTTATTTTGTTTAAATTACAGACCCAGGCATTAAAAACTTTATGGTTTGTTAGAGTAGTTACCGAAATAGCAATTAATATTACTTCTTTTACCTGTTATAACTTCGATGTCCGATAAATCGGTATAAAATTATCACCGGCACCTCTAGGTGTGGTATGCGTCTACTGCTGCATGTATCGCGTGAGCGGTTATCCAATCACTTTCGAGATATAGCAGTTTAAAGTTTAAAAGTGTTTCTCACTCCAGAGATGTTTATATTGAAATTCACATTGTGGCGGCACCCCAACCATTCGATATTCAAGGTGACATTCGCCTTCATTCATACGAGTATATTCCACAATATCCGTAGACTTTATGGAGTAATGAAGACGGGACATTTATAACAACGTCGTCAGTACCACTGGACGCAATAGATGATTAGGACAAGTCAGGGGGGTACCACTAATGTTACGGCCGGTGTACTTCTTTTTCTTTTCCATCCTTTTTAAACCGTCCTCAACACAGTCGACTATCTCGGTATTACCGATGACAGTGTTACCAATTTGTAGGAAATTCCCCAAATTGCGGGGAATTTCAATTCGATTTTGGATTTTGTAGGGTTTGGCGCAATGAGGGGTAAATTCGGGGATTCTAACATTTTACCATTTTTTTAATCAATCGGCTGCTAACGCTTCACTCCTTTGATGATTATTATATATATTACTGATAAAAACCTTATTTATTTATTTATGAATGATATCGATATTTTTTCAACATCGCACGTCCCCCGCTTATATGTATAGCAACATTTTCGTAGAATTATTAGCAAACCGCTTATATGAAATTATTCGATAGGATTTGAAGCACTTTGTCCTGATTTGTAAAGTTATTACTATCACCAGTCGGTGTGTGTTGAGCGCACATCCCTGCCTCTTGTTTAGGTCGGACTCGAACTCGAAACTCGGACTCGAAATCGGCTATTGCCAAACAAGCCGAGCAGTTGGACTTTCACATTACATCTTGCCACACGTCATATTTAAATATTGAATTATGGTCTACTTTTAATTTAACTCGTTTATTATAACGTATAAGATAGATATATAGCCATATAATATAATATAACAAACACTGAACATTAATACATATTATTATTAGATGTGTGGAATTGTGGGGAATTTGCTCTACCAAAATTTGAGGATTTTAACCTTGATTTTTTTAGATTTTGAATAATTAGCATTGGCAACGCTGCTGACGACATAGCTCCAGAGATGAGTTCTCATTTCTTTTCCTTCCCCTTCGTTGATAACTGCTCATTATACACAGTTACATATACTTTTATATATACACGACTTGATTGTACACTTGAGATCACTTAACACCGGATGTAGGAGCTTTGCATTATTACGGTAATAAAATCCTATAGCTTTGTACCTAAACGAACGAGTACAAAAATAAACGCCTTAAAGCAATATCTCTGCTACATAAGAGTCAAGACACACTATATACGGCGATCGTCAGTTTGTCCACATACACGAAGATTAGTACAGGATGCCGCCCGTAACGTCGTTATGAAAAAAATAAGAAACCACGCTACGCCGAACGCCCTCAATGGGCGTGTCTTGACCTTAATCGCTTTATTAGCCTCTTGTCGCAGTCGCAAAGTTTCATTCAATTGACCACAGTGTTTCGCAAAATGGACCATTAAATATGATGTCGATCGTACAATATCATGTGTGTTCATCATGAAGTTTTGTATTACACTGAGAAAAAAAATTGCTGTATCAACAATAAAATATTAACGGCCAAGGTGAATGATTTGACTAATGCAATGGTCAGTCCCACATCTTATAGCTACGTTTTGATTATAGTGCGTCTCCTTATCAACCCATGGGTATACATGAAGGTCACTTATCAGTTTTGAGCCCAGATCAGCAAGTGAATAGAGTTGTCACACACCGTTGTCACGGATTTCATCCGGTGCTCAAAAGGCTAGTGCCTTGGATAAGAACCTAGGGTGCACGTAAAACACCCTCCTTATTTTCCAGTTAGATACCGAAGCTGCTGCAGTAGCCAAGGCAAGGGTCAGTGAAGGAGCAGTCCAGTCTTGTCGTGAGTCCAATGTTAGTCGATTGTATTTGACACTTAAGGCAGTCTCCGATTGAGGTGATGCTAATCTTGTCAAATTTAATTGAACCAAAATGCAGGGACAAAACGGAACTCTGACCTGATTCCCACTTTTCGTGATATATCCATACCTGTATAGCAGCAGCATAGCAGACCGTCTCCAGCTGTCGGCTAGTTTTTTTTCCTTGAAAAATTAATACCTTGAAATCATGGCCACAAAATGCAGCCAAGATGCTTGGCATCCTGTCCAAGGAGAGGTGTTACTAAAACACCGGGACAAAAGCTTCAGCTGTACCAAGCCCAAGTCCGGTCGTGTATGAACTGCTGTTGCTACCTATAGGATGGTTCTGCTAAATAAACTTGAGGCTCAATTCAGAACCTTACGATAACTCAGTTGTTGTTGTGTTTTCATTTTTATTTACAACACCCGAATCGAACGTCAAACTGTATTTGAAACGGAACCAAAATGACGTCACATCCGTACGATTACTTGAACGACCGGCAAAGGCTGCAAAATATATTCAGAATACAGATATCGAATGAAAGCTACCGAACGTCCGATTGTTTTCTTCGGTCACTTATTGAGTGGTCCTAAGCATCCGATACGTACATCAACACTTGAAATAAATATTATTGAGCGCCTTACTATCATCATTGAAGGTGTGTTATGTATTATTATTAGGAGACGCAGACGTCAGACGATGTAATATGAAAGGCTCTAATTCTTTTTAAAATAATCTGGATGTTACGGACGGCCGTACGCGCCTGGCCGGTCAGAGCTAGAGTTCAGAGGAGAATGATTAATTCAAGAGCTCTGATTGGCCGAGTGGCGTAGCGACCCATTGATAGGGCCGGTACGATGTGGGAGACACCGTACTGGTATAAATATAAGCGATAATTGTCATTTAATCAATCACTTTTTGGAATCACTCTTGGAATCACTTGTTACAATTGTAAGTCAGATCGACATTTATATGAATATACAGTCCACTTCAAATTAAGGAAGTTTCATTGATATCGAAGGAAGATTAAAGCAGGAATTCAGTTTGGCCGAATTCTCAACACTGGATTTTGGAATGGTTTAATGCAAGATTAAACCATTCCTATATTTTAGGCCTTTAAAGTCTTAAAAATGTATATAAAAGGATTTTTAATTTTTCGTATAATCTATTTCACCGACCAACTCCGTAAACGCTGTTGGTTAACGATATCGCATCCGAATCCGAAACGAACGTCTAACGCGAATGTTGTAAATAGCTCGGAAAGCGTCCTTCGATTTGAGAACAATATCCAACCGAACGATTCGATTAAAATATCGAAGAGTTCTGAATCGGGGTCCTGGACCTGCCAGCAATGTTTACTTCTTATAACACAGTTTTGTTTTGTCAATCCTAACTTTGCATTGCAATGACGTTGCCACGTCGACAATACCTTCCACGCTTATTATTTTTCAAAGTACTAAACATTAGATTGAACCTAATACCCAATCCCACAAGAATCTATTAAATACGGTGATCAATCTAGTAAGGCTATAGATAGATTAGTAGCAGTAGAGCTCCTAGTGAAAGCGTTCATCTAGGGCAGTACTGCCACCTTACCTATTTGTACCGCTAAGCAGTAATGTGACCATTACTGCGTTCCAATTTCGAAGGAGGTACTGGTGCAATTAGAAGCACATGTGGGACTTGTCAACTTATGTCTCAGGGTGAGTGACGCAGTGGCAGTGCCCCTCAGCTCTTTGTGATTAAAAATTCTTGATGACACTGCAACTGTTATGGAGAGGCTTGTCTCTTATCACCAAGAGCACGACTCGTTCGTTTCGTCATTTGGTATCATAATATAAATAAAGTAAAATAATATGGCTCTATCTTATAAAGTCATAATCTCAGTACAGAGTACTAAAAAAACCGACCTCAAAAGTACGTGGAATTACGTCTATTTGGTAAGTGTTATTGAAATATCCCCTAGTTCGCCACTGTACAGGACTTGACACTGGAGATAATAAAAATCGGTTCTCACTACTCAAAGTATATTGAGAGAAAAACGCCTTGAATTGGAGAAATAGAAATAAATCAACCATTAAAGTAATTGCTCCTAAATAATGTTAGGCGCTATTTATAAAAATGAATCTTCATGCGTGAACAGCCACCCTTCAAGGTGGACGATTTTCTTCAAAATGAAATGGGACTACTATGGAAGTACCCCCTTTCCAACAAAAAAGAATCATGAAAATCGGTTCACAAATACCGGAGTTATCGTGTAACATACATACAAAAAAAAGAACATACAGTCGAATTGAGAACCTCCTCCTTTTTTGAAGTCGGTTAAAAATTCTTAAGAAGTTTTGTTAAACTGCAAAATAAATAAATGATATTAAATCATTTAATACAGGCCTGAGTATTGGTGTCAGTTACAAAAGAAAAACTTAAAACTACTATGTTAGTACAATTAGAACTAATTTGGAAATATTGGATTATAACTAAATTAGGCACTAAAGTCAATACGACGGGCAAACATGATGCGCATGATCGAACTTTGTTATTTGCCAACAATATTTCCATCTCTGTACTTACGAAAAACATTTGACATTATGAGACAATTACAGACACAAAGCGCTAATGATACCATATCCAGTGTTTTGTTATAGTAAAAATAAATGTTGAACAAAACATATTATGTATTGTCACGGTCAATTATTTCTCTGACTGTATAGTTTTCTATCAAAACAGCACCGGATTCTCGTTTACAAAAAAAAAATCATCAATATTTTCTTTTTCATTTCCATAAATAACAAAATATTATATAAAGGAAACAATATTCTAAATATGGTTCATGTACAAGAAAATGAAAATAGCTGATGTTTCCATCTTGGAACACGCCTTGGGGCATCGAGTCTAGAAAGTTGGCTACATTTCCGCTGAATAGCTTGTTAGCCCAAAGTTATTCCATAAATAGGTGTTGACGCTTGTACAATTATAGTCTGTAAGCGAATTTGTAATGCTACTTACGTATTCACTTCAAGTAGCTGTAGTTGCACAATATTAAGTAGAGAAAGTGGAACAAGTGGAAGAGTTTGTGTATTTGGGTACTACGTTTATGTGTGATGGAATATGAAAGTGAGAAGAAATTGAAAGGAGTTCACTCTCCTCCTGGAAATCACGTTAATGGTGCATTGCATTCCTTCGTGTAAGTCTCTAAAAAAGTTGGTTGTTCATTGAGAGGTACTGGTTTCTATTCTTAATTATGTTAGTGAATGTTGGATTTGGTAGAAGAAACTCTTAAATAAAATTAATGCAGTGAAAAAGAGGCTTAAGATAATATGATTTGAGTGGTTCTGATGTACAAATTACAAAAGTGTTTTTTTATACTATCAAGTGACAAGACGAATAAGTAGTACGTGGTAAGCTACACGCCTATCCATAGCAGTTGCAGCGCCCCTCAGAGCTTTAAATTGCAAAGATCTGAGGCGCTGTACCACAGTGCCCGTCATCCTGAGACATAAGTGACAAGTCCCACGTGCCTGTAATTTTACCAGCAGCCCTTACCCTTCAAAACCGAAATGCAGTAATGGTCATATTACTGCTTGGCGGCAGAGAAAGGTGGCAGTACTTCCCTGGAAGAAATCTTTCACGAGGAGCTCTATAGCTACTGATAAGAGAGCGTTGCCACGTGGCAGAAAATGTAGTAACAAAGGTAGAGAAAGGAATACTTAGATGGTTCGGATACGTAGAGAGAAGAATGAAAGAAGATTGGCGATATGAAAGCGAGTGTAAGGCGGCAAGTTGCTAAGGGCCGTCTAAAGCAAATTTACCAAGACCACATT
>NW_020654466.1:3249685-3253658 GCF_003589595.1 Hyposmocoma kahamanoa
AGAATAAGGCCGCCTGTGGTACATTAGCTTATTCTGTGATACTTACATTTTCAATATGCAATAAAGAATATTTCATTAATTCAAGGGCAGTTGCTCCTGCCTACTGCGACGGGAAAAGGGCGTGAAATATCTATGCACAATATTAAGTAAGGACTTACCCTCGCTATGGCTCGAGTAATGCAAATAGTACTACTTCCACTTTCCATAAAATTTTAATTCTTCTTATGACTGCTAGTGGGGCTTCACAATACGTCAAACAATAGTCGAATATTTTTCATAGTCTCCAATGACTACCGACTCGTGGTAGGGGCACGGCCTTCATTTTGATAAACTTAATATTTTATTTATTAAGCCCATTTGTCACACGGTACTGTTCGGTCTTTGTTCAGTGTCGAACGGTAATTACGGGCTTGAAAGTGAGTGTTTTTGTATTGTATACTTTATTTACGTATTTATAGCATTATGCATTGTATTGTACAGAATATAGCGTCCCATATTAACATTGACCTTGTCAGGCTATTTCAATTCTTTGATTATATAATAAATATTTGTTGTCCAACATAAAATCAAAACTTTTACTATGGTAAAAGTTTTGATTTTGTGTATACTATGGTATACAATAAAACAAGTAGTGCAACTCACGCCTGTGCAGTGCGTTGGCCATTGGCCTGCAAGTCGCTCGGAACTTAGGCCTTATTCAGGATAAGTAGACGCTCGTTGCATTCAGAGGTAGACCCATTGGCTCGACCCGCCCGTACCTTTCACAGTACTTGGTCTAGCGTCTAGCGTCTTTGCGATTTCGACGTGTGAATCTACCCGCTCGTAACCGCTTCGACACTGTGAAACGGAAGACGCCAAGACCCGCGCGCCCGCACTCGCCGCCGCGCCAGCGCTTGCACTCCGAATGAGCCCTTAGGGTTGTGAGTTTATGCTTTCAGTTGTTATTAAAATAATAAAGTATTCATACAGTTGTATTGAGATATTTTTGTAAAATAATTCCATTAGTTTTGTTATGATTTTTAATCGAACACAGAAAATTTATTCAACCCGATGGGACTTAAACCTGTGACCACGCTGTACCACAGCGGCACCGAATGCCGAAAACTAGTACAAAGATCTATAACAAAAACACATTAAAGAATTTTGACACGTCGATAACTTAACACAGAGTGTCTTTGAGAGTTAAGTTTACAAAGATTAACATTCTTACACTAACGTCAAAGTACATTTATGAAAATGTTATTTACGTTAAAGAAAAATATTAATTTTTTATACGAAAAATAATGACAGACATAATAATAAATACGAGTAATAAACATAAACTAGCTGTTCTTGACGGTCGTTTTCATAAAGTTTCAAATTCATTTATGGGGCAATGTATACGCTTCTATAATAAGATTCCGATTGATATGCAAAATTTGCCATTTACGAGGTTTAAAACTATTGTAAAACAAAAACTTTACACTAAAGACTATTATACACAACTTCTGCGTACTTGAATGACAAAAATCCGTGTTAGTGACCCGTTTAGCTTTTTCAAGTATTCTCGATCTAAGATGTTTAAATTAAATATTGTAATGATAACTGTATTTCAAATATATGTATATTTACAAGAGCAAGCCCTAGAGTTACTTGCTCATTCTTCTCAGGGGAATCTGCCTTACGAATAAGCAGTAGAGTTTAATCAGTATGACGGTTTCAAGTGTAATTTGCTTACTTATAAAATAAAGATTCTTTGACTTTGACCTATATATAGTTCAGTTGGTATTGAGCAGCGCTGCGGTACAGCGTGGTGCAAGTCCCAGCGGGTCGAAGAAATTTTCCTGTGTTGGACCATTGTATTAATAACCCTATTCTTTACATTGTTCTCCTGCTATATTGTAATAACTTTTCTTAAAAGCAGTACTTACATATTCATATTTTTATACTAGCTTCGTAATTGGTATTTCTATTATAGGAGTATCATTAAAAAATAAAAATGAAATGATCAATTCTGACTTTAAGACACTCTTATTGAAACAACACTACAATAAACACGTCTACTATTTGCCATATTTTAAATACCAAGCGAATACAATCTTGTAATGTATGACGTGACAACCCGCGTTGTGCAACTCGAGTGCACCGTGATAAAACGACAATGTGTGCGTTTGTACACAGCGCGCGACATGTGTGCACATATACAAGCCACGCTGCTACGTTTGTATGGGTAACACTACTTGTTTTATTATGCTACGCTGCTATGTGCTATATTAAAAGTATATGCGGGAAACGGAAGATAGCGCATCTCTCTCACAGCTGACAGAAACTCTTCTGTGAAGCAGTAACTTTCAAGAGTTAGTAAAACTTGTATATCTGTCATCAATTTTAAATTAGTTTGGTAGTTTATTATGTGTATATAAGTGCAGACCGCTGGTAGCACAACGGGAGTACGGTTGTTTCTCAATTCAAGAGCCGACAGTTTCAAATTCCTCTGGCGACATATATCTATGATTTTTAACACGCGTTAAAAAAAGTGTAGTTTGAAGTTTGAAGCCTTTGTCTGTCTGTACCGACCTTAGTGCAGTTTGTTTTTATTTGGAAACCAATTTTATTGAGTTGGACGAACATCTACTAAGTTGTTTAAAGATATCAACTCTGTTTAACCGATTTCAAAAACGGAGGAGCATCACGATTTTTTTTGCGTAACTTGTATGTTATGCGATTACTTACTCGATTACCGCAGTATTGGTCCTGTTTAAATTTGATGAAAATGTTCCAGCTCTAAGGGTGACAAAATAATCCGGTTTAGCGCACTTTTCGTAACTGATTGTTAACTTTTTAGTTTTAGTTTGTATGTACAGACGCCAGCACATCAATCTAGACATTGACGTATCTTGTTCCGTTGCACTGTAGGCGATTTTCGAACAAAAATGTGTAGTCTGATTTTTACACATTGACGTATCTTATTCCGTTGCACTGGAGGCGATTTTTGAACAAAAATGTGTAGTCTGATTTCTACACATTGACGTATCTTATTCCGTTACTCTGGAGGCGATTTTTGAACAAAAATGTATAGTCTGATGTGCCGTTGACTGTACGTATAAGCAAAATTTTAAGTCGGTTCCTTGTTTTTTTAATGAAAATTACGTTTTTTTTTTCAGGTAATATCGGGATCTCACCATCATTTTCTGATTTAAAATTGGGTATGTAAAGCCGATAACATTACTATAATATGGAAATCTTGATCTGACACTGCAACCCGGACAATCTGTAGACTACCCTATTTTCCAACTACTTGCAGCAGAGGTATCGTATTTGGGCTCATTAAATTGTTCTCGGCGAGTTGCTGACTTACAAATAGTGACTTTATTGACTCTTAAATTTAAAATGTTATAATATAATTATAAATACAAAGATCGAACACACAGAAAAAAATTTCGTCGACCCGATGGGACTTGAACCACGTCCGTGCTGCACCGTAGCATTGCTCTTACCAACTGAGCTACGAGTTCAGTTACCGAGCAGTTACCGATCTCGTACTATGGAAGTATAGCTGGTAATCTATTTGAAAAAAAAAACAAGGAACCGCCATTTGCAGAATCCGTACATGTTGTGTTATGAAGCGATATTTCTTCATACAAGAAACTAATTATCGTTGTATCTATTTCCTCGCAACTGTGATGAAAAACATTGTATGTAGCACTGGCGGTAAAAACTATAAACCTAGAATCATTAAGACCCTCAGCGTTCGGCTTCTAACAAACTCTCGTTAGTAATTTCTTATTTACCGCATTTATAACATAATGTACTATTCTAAGTTACTTATTAAACTTTTCATAACCAATACCTTTCGCTAACGGTAAAGGAAAACATCGGGATATAACCTGTAAAGGTTCACAACCCCTACAAAACGTGTGAAACCCCGTAGTGACTTTGGCCCAATAGTGGGCCCAAAGTACGTTGATGATAATGAAATACAGACCCCATTAAA
>NW_020654466.1:3323658-3348627 GCF_003589595.1 Hyposmocoma kahamanoa
TTCTATTTACTTCAGTTGATATAAAAAAAAGCTCTGAGTGGCACTGCAACTGTGTACAGGCGTGTAGTTTACCATCAGGCGCACGCTTGTCCGTCCCTTCACTTGATATTATACAAATAAAAAAACACACACACACTATTTGCTATAATATGACATACCCGAACATTATATAATCATAACATCATGAGTAGTTTCTTCCTGATCTTCTATTATGCCCAATTTAAATTAAAAATCTTCCTTTCAGATGAAGTTACATATCCACCAACGACGTGGTTTGACGGCAACTGTTCGTGGGAGGACGCCGTGTCGTGGGGCTGCAACGTCACCTTCAACGGCACCGCCAGCAACTCCACGGCGCCTGATGACGTCACTTCGTTGGTACTCATGGTCGTCACTTCTGTGTTCCTGGCGCTCATCATCTTGGCTACTATTATTGGTGAGTACAGTGAATATAGCCTCAGTGTTTTGTTTTGATTTTAATACCAAGTAACGAATAAGTCTTGCACAGGCTGTATCTAAAACAACAAAAATAATATGAATTAAAATAACAAATTGTCTAAGTACAGTCTTGCGATGCCAAGGAATGTGTACAGTTAAAGCACTTCAAACTCTACACATTTACTTTGCCCATTTGTTATAGTAAGGGGCAAAGTGTTGAATTTAAATCTCAGGTGTCAAGTTTGACATTATAATGTACATCGATCCAATGACTTGGAGGAGGCTGTCATCGCTGTCCCACGGACTGCGCATGAAGGCTATCTGCTTCCAGAGTATAACGTTGAAGCCATCCGTGTGCGCCTCAGCGAACATAGCCGAGTCGGTAAGGGAGGCAGCACACGTAATTGCATTAAGCCGGTCTATAAAAGCTTTCTCATTTTCTCAGCTCCGTGTTAATAAGTGTGGTATCTGAAGCGCTACAACTCTCTGAGCTCGTCATTGTACGGAACGCGCATACCGTACGGAAGCCGCCTACTACGCCCGATAGGCCGAATCAACGGCGAATTAGCTTATTGCATTCAGAGTCGATACTACATCAGCTCGAATTTTAATTTTTCACGGTTCATTTTGCTTGGGTCGAGTGGCAGAACACTTGAACAACCTTTTCACGCTGTTTGAAGGCAGGTTGTGGAAGCAACGCTTGTTTAATTCAAAAATTCATTAAGCCGGAATATTCAATAACAAATAACTGTTTTAAAGGATTATAATCTGTGTGATAAACACCTTATCAATTAAGAGTCTATACTACCTCAGCTCGAATTTAAGGGGGAACGTCACGGTTTAATGTAATCAAATACCCAATAGATGGCGTTGGTAAGTCGAAATAATTTTAAAAAATTTATTACGATATTAGCATAATTGGCAGGAAAAGTTATACTTTTATTGTATACGCGAATGGAGGAATTCATGATACATTTAAAATTCATATAACTTTTCACATACAATCTTTCAATTAGATAAAAATATCTATTATCCGCTCGAAACTCAGTTACACACACATACAAAGGTATGGTTCTTGTTTTTTCAATTCTTTCCGTAAAGGAAAAGGTTTCACGCCTAAAAAAACCTAAAAATAGGTATCCTAGTGTCCTCTTTGTGTAAAGCATGAATACTGAATGTCTGGAGTTTGAACCTAGGTCATCTAATTTTTTATATTTTGCTATTTTTTGTTTTTTTTCTATATAATTACTTTGTAAATGTTTAATGAAACATTTGTACGGTACTTATTTTACTTACAATTTGAGAGATATTGCTTCTAGCAGCAATCCTTGCACTGGTCCAGTGATTGGAGAGAATTTTTGTGTAGATATGATGTATGATTATGTTTTTGTGAGCAAAAATTATCTCAGGAAATAAAGGAGGTTATTAAACTTGTAATAATCCTCGACTTTTCAAACTTTTGACACGACTTTTCAAATAATGGCATGTTGGGTATCGTTTTAGAGGTATTTGAGAGTATTCATTACGAATAAGGCACTTATTTTTAAATCCAAGATGGCGGGCACGATTTTTCAAATAATGGCGAGTTGGGCATCGTTTTCAAAGTATTTGGGGGGTGTTCATTACGAATATGGTACTTATTTCTAAATCCAAGATGGCGGACACGATTTTCAAATAATGGCGAGTTGGGCATCGTTTTCAAAGTATTTGGGGGGTGTTCATTACGAATATTTTTCAAATATATGCAAAATGGGCATCATTTTCGTTGTATTTGGGGGTGTTCATTACGAATATGGCACTTATTTCTAAAAATAAAAAAAGTAAAATTAAAAAACAATTTTTTAACCTCCTCAGACTGTGTACATCAATTTTTTTTTAGTTAAAAAATAAATGCGCATTTCATCCTATCTCACCTAATAAGAAAGTGACGATGAGGTCGAAGTGCAGTATGCACACCTAAATAATGCCTATTCACTCTTGCATTAAAAAGATCCTAGTTATAACGGTCAGGGAACAAATCAGCGGGCAGGGAATTCCACTCCATAGCCGTTCGCCATATGAATGTGGAAGCGTAACGCTTCGTGTGAATCTTTGGAACATCCAAAACATAGGGGTGGAACCCAAGCCTCCACCTAGTCCCCCGATAATGGAAAGGGGAAGGCGGAACTAAATCGTGTAATTCCATCGCACACTCCCCGTGATATATCCTGTAAAATACCGATAAGCAGGCAACTTTACGCCAGTGTTCAAGGCTCTGCAGCTTCGCCTCTACTAATTCCGAGTCACCTATAAGCCTCTTAGTACGCTTGTCTATTGAATCCAAGGTATTTAGCAGACCCATCCCATAAGTGGCAGCAGTACTCCATACACGACCGGACTTGTGCTTGGTACAGCTGAACCAACTGTCTCGGTGTGAAGTAACACCTCACCTTGGAAACGATGCCAAAATGTTCATAATAATGTGGAAGTGATTAAAATCTAAACAATATTATTCCTATGATCAAGTAAACGCCCGGTGTACATTAATGAAAATATTTTTTTCAAATTTAGTGCTATATATTGTATAGATATGACCATAGGGTATCTAGAACTATAAGTTTTGGTGGCACCTTGCTCTGTCGCAGAGTTGAGAAATGGAAAAAACTCCCTTCCAGGGCACGTATTCCCTCCGTCTTACGATATGGGGTCCTTCAAACGAGGCGTGAAGAGGCATCTTGTAGGCATGCAGGGTGGAGATGGCTAGGGCAATGATTATATCAACACTGCACTAGGTTCCTTCACGTTTGGATTCCATTTTACATTTCACATCTGGTAGAATGGTGTCGTCTGTCTGTCATATATAAAAAAAAAGAATAATACGTTTATCATTCAAAACTGAAAGCAGTAATTAATTATAATTAGTACATTTTACTGTTGAACGTTTAGTGCTTTTCCCATTGTAGTTTGCTGGGTCTTAGGTGGTTATAACGGAAAAACTATCACAGAATTAAATACGATGGTTACAGCAAATACATATTATATGATTTAATTATAATAGAGTAATAATCATATACAAGGGAGTCATTGCCGTAACCACCAATTATTTACTGTAACCACCGTCAAAAGTACCGCAAACACCTATACGACAAATGATGCTATCACTACGTTGATACTCATGACCGTCACGTCCGTGTTAATAGCGACATTATTTATGTGTTTCCTTCTAGATCAAACCGCTTGATCAGTTCAGATATTGTCTCCAAATCGTTTTATTGTAAATGGAACCAGTTGAGAAATGCTCAACAGGTACATTTATGTAACCCTCCGTAGCTAGGTTTGTATGAAACATAACAATTCCAAGATTTTTAGGTTACACGCGGCGACTTTTAACAGCGATGCAAACGCGCGACTGCAACGATACAAACGCACGACTGCATCGATGAAAACGCGCGAATGCATCGATACAAACGCGCGACTGCATCGATAGAAACGCGCGATTGCGTCGATGTAAACGCGTGACTGCATCGATACAACGCGCGACTGCATTAATACAAACGCGCGATTGCATCGATGCAAACGCGCGACTGCATCAATACAAACACGCGATCGCCGCCTATAACTCCCAAGTGTAGCGATGCAATCGCGCGTTTGTATCGATGCAGTCGCGCGCTTGCATCGCTTTTACGTAGACGATTAGCGACTGTATCGTGTTTACGTAGACAATTAGCGACTGTATCGCTATTGCGTCGCGTTTGCATAGCTGCTAAAACTCGCCGTGTGTAACCGCTCTCAAATGTTTAGCGATTGCTAAATGTAACTAATCACACCAGGCACTCACTACGAGGAAAAAGGGACCTAAGCACGCGCTCAGACAGGTTATGGAGGAAAGTTATGTTGTCCGCCGTGTGCAGTAGTACGGAGCCAAATATTCATAAACGGAAGACGAGCGCATGTGTCGACGTCGGTACACTCAGTGGTAGGCACTTATCACGTAACTTTGAGCAAGTGACGGAGCCCTGACGGTATGCTGAAGACGCTGGTTCGAATCCATCCGGATCGAAGCAGTTTTTCTTAGTCTTCTATCTTTGTAGTACTAATTGTTTTAATTAACTTTTAATGCTTTGTTTAACAAACAGTAACACATAACAGTAATACAAAGCTAATTGCTTAACAAAGGGATAAGAAAATAAGGTTCGTGTGTCGTTGTAAAATGACGAATACGTGGTGCTCATTAACGATGATTTCATGCGTCGATTGATTTTGTTGATTGGTTGTCGCACTGTCAAAGGCGCGCAGGCATCGATGAAAACACAATT
The DNA here is from genome assembly GCF_003589595.1 of Hyposmocoma kahamanoa. Classification (NCBI taxonomy): domain Eukaryota; kingdom Metazoa; phylum Arthropoda; class Insecta; order Lepidoptera; family Cosmopterigidae; genus Hyposmocoma; species Hyposmocoma kahamanoa. Next base: position 3,328,392 of record NW_020654466.1, read on the forward strand.
TAATTGCCACTCTACTGTAGCTTATTTTGATAATGTAAGACACCTGCGGCATCTGAAAGTTGGAGTGATTGCCTGACTTATCGATATTATTTACCTCGCTGATTGTATCTCACCAAAACGAACTTTTGGATGGTTCGCATGAGAACATAGTACCAATGTTTGCAGTAGCAATCGAGAATTAAATACACCACTCTCCTAGCTTTCTCACAGATGGCGCTACGGCTAAAAAGCCTTTGACATCAAAAACAAGTGAATAAGCATGAACAAGTGAATATTTAGGTATGCATGCTCCATCATCGACCCCATCATCACTTTCCGTCAGGAGATCAAATGCACACTTATTTAAAAAAAAAAACAAAGATATGCAACAAGCACATGGAGAAATTCATCAGGTGTGCTAAAGTATTCCAGCTCAGTTGAGAAAAACTAATGATTTCAGTCTCGGGACTTTCGAGACTTCATTAAGTCACTAAATTAAAAAGTATTAAAAATCTACTTAACAACAATATTTCTTTTTACGCTGATTACATAGACATGGCAACACTGCAGAACGGTAATATCAAAATCAGGACCTCACATACCCACTATAAAAATGATAAAATAACTTTTATAAATATTTTTTTGTTTTACAATTTGAGTTAATAAAGAACTTAATTAAAAATATGTTCTGACCTAAATAATAATAATACGTTTCTTTCAGAACTGCATCTATATTTGTTAGTAATAATCTTATCAATTAAGTATGTTAGTAACATCACATAATTATTTAAATATATTACAATCTCTCATTTCTCATACCTAGCCTGTGACCTGTGTGTGACCCATGTAACTGTATCCAGTGTCATTTGTATCAGCCACCGCGCTCAGAAGGCCATTGGCGTTGCCGCGCACACGCATCATCAGAGATGCGACTTGCTTGCGCATGACGTCATGAAAGTCATCTGTGCGCGCCTCCATGAACATCCCCGACACACTATAGTAACGCGGCAGCCCCATCAGCATCCTGAACGCGTTGTTATAAAGGACACGCAGCGCGTTAGCTTTGTTAGCACAATTGATCCATAGGGCTCTGGCGTAAAAAGTTTGACAAAAAAACTCTAAACCAGGTCCTTTTAACGCTTGTTGCACATCTTGTAAACCTGCGGATCAACATGTTGCTTCTTATCGATCATGCCCTGCGCACCCGCTCCAGGTCTAGGCAATCTATCCTTATAAGCTTACTTTTGAAACAGTCTCGAAAGTCTCGTTTTTCTCGGGTTTTTCAAACTGCACCGAGTCATAATATTTTCTCCCGGGACGCAGAAAAACAGCGAGACTGAAATCCCTAGTAAACTACCGTTTTCTCACTTCTGTGAAAACCTAGCTAAATTCATTAGATAGAAACTAGACCGGCCCTCCTTTACGTTTTACTTTATTAATTCCGAAAAGTACTGAACACGGAATTTCTGGAATTTTCCAAGAAAAAATACAAAGAAACGTAAGTGGTCCTTGGCTGGAGGTTCTTTGAAGTTCTCCTTTAATTTTTCTTTTAAAGTTTTTTCGTATTTCGATGCCCTGAATGTATATCTACCCGTATCCGATCGTGATGTATCCCACATTTTACCTTCAGAATAGACGGAAATAGTTTTTTGTAAGTTTGCAGAAATTAGTCTACTTATTTATTATGGTACACACATTTCTATATTTTTCAATTTAGTTCCACCCTCACCGTTCCTCCTTCGGTCAACTAGATGATCCGGAACACTCCATCCTCATGTCGTTGATATACCGCCCATTCATACTAAGCGCCTTGCTTCCTCCTTTCTGATGCGTACGGCAAAGGAATGGAATACTCTACGAGCATCTGTGTTTCCCGAAAAGTGCAATTTGGGGCTATTCAAGAGTGAACAGGCATTTATTAGGCAAATGCGTACCATCATCGGTCACATCGTCGCTCTGGTGAGATTTTAGCCAAATGTGTGTCTATTATTTATTTTAAAAGAAAAAACACATTTGTCATATTATCTGGTTTAAATAAAAGGTACCATACGCCCAACTGCGCGGCTTGAAAAGACCTAAATCTGTGCCATGAAATGTAATCTACTTTACAGATCCTATCCGGTACAGTGAGCAGTGAAAAATCGTATCGTATGTTTTATTACATTTCCGCGGAAATTTCCCGTCAAATTGCAATTTTCACTCGGAGGTGAACCGATTTATCTCGCGTTTCCGAACATTCTCTCGTCCGCTTTGTAAAAGTGGATGACATTTATGCAAAATTTATATGGCAGCGTAACATATAAATTTAAGGGAATACCGGCGAGCGTTTCCGTGACATATTTGAGAGTTATGTGTGTATTGTTGCTGGCATAAGATTCCATTTAGATTGTTCTAACGTTGTTAATGGATTTATTGTTCCGCCAACAGTCAAGTACATTAATTAGTAGCCAATTTGTAATTCGATTTCATGGTTAACATACTCACATGCAGGAAACGGAGATCAAAACTATGTAGCTTACTGTATTCATTTTACAATTGATATGTAGGTACTACACATTTTGACCATGTATTTAGGAATGGGTTTCAAAATACGACAAAGTCATAAAGACAACATTATTTTATTTCTGCCGCCTACTGCGTTCTGGATTTAAAGGATAAGTGTGCTGATGAAATTACAAGGACATGGAACATGTCAACTTATGTCTCAAGGTGACGGGTGGCAGATCGCTGCGATTTAATGCGCTAAGCTTCACTGTAATTCTGCCCTTTTTGTCATGACTCACGTATTCGCTTTTCGATAACTTCCGAGATATTGGAAGTTTTATTGTCACCTAAAAAAATGACAATTACGCAGATTTTGCTTAACAATAAAACGATCATTCTCGGACTAGTGTTCATTATCTAATTTTCGTGGCAATTTTTATTATTTAAATATTCGATTTTTATCGTGCATTATTATTTAATATTCGAGTATTGTACCGTGAAATATTATTTAATAATTACACGATAATCATCATCAAACTTAAGAGTTATAACTCGTGTCGGTGGAGCCTCTTCCCTCCTCCTTCCTCGATCTTTCCCTCCAAAATGGTCTTAAAGAGGTTGTCGTGTCGTATCAAATGTCCAATCATTTTCCCGCGTCTATACTCTATAGTATTCAGGATGATTCTTTTCTCGTTTACTATTCTCAATACTTCCTCATTAGTTTTCTTTTCTATCCAACTTATACCCTTCATCCTCCTCCGGCACCATATCTCATAAGCTTCTAATCTTTCCCTAGCTCTTTGTGTCAGTGTCCATGTTTCACATCCATAAAGTGCAATACTCCAAATGTACACTCTAATTAGATGTTTCTTGTTCTTCCAGAAGCTGCGTGATTTAAACAATTGTTTTTTTTTGTTAAAAGCTGTTTTTGCAATTCGTGCAACAATATCAGGTGTACACCTGGAGTCTTTGGTAATTAAGCTGCCCAAATATATGAAACTATCTACCCGTTCAATTGGTGTATCTTTGAGTACTATTGGCAAATGTTTTTTAGTGGTGTTTTGATGCTGTAAGCAATTTGGTCTTCTTTATGTTTGTCTTTAGTCCGCACTCTTTAAATGTTGAATCCATTGTCAACACCAATTCCTCTAACTCCGTTGAAGTTTCTGCAAAAGCAGCAATGTCGTCTGCGAATCCGATAAATTGAATAGTTTCCCCGTTAATTTTGAAAACTCGATGTACATGTTAAAAATTAGTGGCAAAAGTGGACACCCCTGTCTAATTTCTGCACTCCCTTTTTCCTCGCCCATCTTTGCCCATGCTTCCTGTTCCTTACATAGTTGGTAAATTATTCTCCTTTCCCTAAAGTCCAACCCTGTTCATTTTAAGATATTATATTATTAACTGCCTCCGTGGTCGAACGATTACCACGAACATAAACGACTGCCACGCAGAGGTCCTAAGTTCGATTCCGGACCGGGAGAAATATTTGTATGGACTACATTTATTTCTCTCGTGAGTTTGGGTGTAATATGTGGTTGTCTATGTGTGTGTCCATGGCACCCGCGACACAGGGTTTCCCTAGTGCGGGGCTATGTTGAGTGTGTGCGTTATTATTATTATTATATTCATCATCTGCTTCCAGTTCACCTTATCCAAATGCCTTTTCTAGGTCTATAAAAGCAATATGAGTGTCAAGTCCCAAATCCAAATGTCTGTCCACAATCAATCGTAGAGCGAGTATTGCTTCACGGGTCCCCTAGCCCTCTCTAAAACCATATTTGTCTGGTCCTAAGTAATTTTCTGATATGGGTCTGATGCGGTTTTGAATTATTTTTAATAAAATCTTACTCGCCTGTGAAATTAAACAAATTGTCCTATGTTCCTCGCAAAGTAGGGTGTAAGGTATCTTAGGTAAAGCAACAATTTTACTTATTTTAAAATCTCTCGGAATTTGTCCTGTTGAATACATTTGCTTGGTAAGTAGAAAAATCTCTTCAATAATCGGGTCACAAACAGCAAATTTAATCATTTCTATAAATATATTATCGTTACCAGCAGCTTTGCTATTCTATATACTGTTTAGTGCCTTATCAAATTCTTCTCTAAGAATGTCTGAGCCCATCTCATCTTCAGCTACCTCTTCCTCATTCTCTATATCGTCCTCCAACAACGCTCTCCCTCATACAATTTCTCAATATATCTTACCCATCTATCCACTATATCCGAATTGCTTATTAGTGTTTGACCCTGTTCGTCTAGTATTGACGTGCTTTTATTTTTATGTATTTTATTAATGTCTCTTATAATGTTATATGCTTTGTCTACTTTTCCTTCTTTCATTAAATCTTCTATCTTGTCACAAGTTATAATTACATTTTTCTCTCTCTCTTCCCTACACTTTAGTGTAATCCGATTAGTCAGCTTTCATATTTTTTTATACTATTGTAATCTGTTTAGTTTATGCTCCTCTCTACCATAAGGTTGATTATTTCTCCATTTAGCCATTTCTTTCTAGGCATTCTCGTTTTGTAAAGTTTCTTCAGCTGCCTCTTTTAAAATATTTCTAACGTTTACCCATCTATCTTCTATATATTTATTGCTTATGTCCTCTGTTAAATTATTCTTAAAAGCTACAAATTTATCATCTACATTATTGCTATATTGCCATCTAAAATTGTTATTTAAATCTTTAAGTTTACTGAGATCTATATTCTTTGGCTTCGATTTCTTTTTGACTCTGGTAGCTGTGAAATTGTGTGAACTCAACAGTAAATTATGATCTGTATTTAAGTCTGCTCCAGGAAAAGCCTTGCACATGTGAATTTGGTGACGACATTCTCTTTTTATCACTATATAATCTATTTGATATCTGCTAATATCTCCTGGCATCTTCCAAGTATACAATCGCCTTTTATGCTGTTTGAAAAGTGTGTTGGTTATAATTAAATCGTTTTCCGAACAAAATTGAACTAGCCGCTCACCTCTTTTGTTTCTAGTCCCAAGTCCAAAATTACCTACAATGTTCCCCTCTTTTCCTTCACCAACCACTGCATTGAAATCTCCCATTACAATTAAGCTGTCATTTTTTATTTACCGAGTCCAAAATTTTATCTAAATGATTGTACACCTCTTCTGTTTCATCGTCCGAATGACTTGCCGTCGGCATGTATACCTGCACAATAACAATACTTTTTGATTTAGATTTAATTCTGATAGCAGTTAACCTGTCGCTACTATGAATAGTGTTTTCAACCTGTAACCCCCACGTTTTGTTCAAAACTATTGCTGTACCGTTTACTCCTTGCTTCTCTCCCGTGAAAATAACTCTATAATCCTCGCTCCAGAAATCTCCACTTCTTTCCCACCTAACCTCGCTCAACCCTAATATATCTATACCGATTCTCTCCATCTCTAGTTTCAGCTCTTCAATTTTTCCCGGTGCTAGCAAAGTCCCTACATTCCATGTCCCGGTTCTACAAAGATTTCGCATGATGACGACCGAGTGGGCCTTGTGCCTAACCCTGCTGGACTCAGACCGCCACGGTATATTACGTCGTGGAAGTCCGTTGTCAAGAACGTTACTCTGAATACTGTGTATTTCCATAAACTCCATGTTTGGGAATAATTGTGTGGTAGTTTCCCACTTGTCTTCCACACTGCGGCTCAAAAACCGGTTTCCCGCTTCTTGATGTCTGATCCAGAGCCCTACCGGAAGCTACTTCCTCGTGTTCCGTCCAGTACGGATAATATACACGATAATACATTTGAATATTTGAATAATAAAAATGACCATGGAAATTTAGTAGTGAACACTAGTCCGAGAATGACCGAAAACTGACACTAAATTAGATGTTAAAAAACCGATTAAAGTAGATTGTAGACCCCACCGATCCCATCTAAATATATTAATAACTCAATTGCACTTGAAATATCGATTACATTAGTTATATTAGGGAGGGCAGATTGCTATAGACAGGCTTGTCGCTTAGCGTCAGTCACTTGGTAAAAAAACAAGTCGTGCGCCTGATGAAAATGTCACTACTTTATTGATTCAACATAATATTGACGATTTATCGCTGACGGCTGATCCCGTCAACATTCTAGTATAAAAGAAAGTACGGCATTGATAGTAGACAGATAATTGCCGTTGTGTCATATTGAATTACTAAAAAAACAACCTCAAAAATTCGTGGAATTACAACTATTTGCTAGGTTTTATTGAAATCGGTCACGGGAAAGTGCGCGAATCCACATTCATCACCTAGTTTATCACCTTTAGAGGTGAATATTTTCTTCAAATTTAAATGGGACCAATACTGAGGTACCCTCTTTCCGACAAAAAAAGGAAACATCAATAGCGGTTCACAAATGCCGGAGTCGCGTAAATGAACACACAAATAAACAATCCAATTGAGAACCTTCTCCTTTTTTGAAGTCAGTTAAAAACACATTCCATTTAGAGAAATAATTACTTTCCTTTATTTTACAGTAAACGCTGTTGCTGTATTCATGGAATATTTAATAGTCTTTGTAAGGTAATTGCCACACTTATTAACGCAGAACCAGCTTGAGCTGGACTGGTGTCGGCGCGCAAAATATGGTGATTTTACTTTTTACTTAGGAATTCTAATTTTGGTGTGAAAAAAACGATTTCAAACTAAATTTGCTCCAACAAATATAAATCACAAAATATTCTATGAAGTACGATAAGCAAAAATGTTGAACATAAATTCAAAACACCGTTACACACCGTATTACAGGAGAGAATCACAAAAAAAATTGTTATCTTTTCCGTGTACCAACAGAATATTGGTGGTCCTTACCTCTGCGGCAATAAAGTACAGTGACACAAAGGTGGGACATAATTTTTAGGCACAATGCCCCACGTTCAGGTTGAATTACGAACAGCTTTTACAAGGCGAGGGGCATAATTTCATCTCAATTTAGCGTCCAGTTCTTCGTCGTATTTACGTAGAAATTCTGAGGTCGAATATTGTGAACGCGCCGGGAAGTATGCCGTTTTGGCACTATTCCAGGTGGTAAGGTGAATAAATTTGTCATTTACAATTAATATGGAATCTTATTATTCGTAACTCAAGATCCTATTGTTTAATACTGTATCATGGTTAAAGTCAAGTGTAATTTGCTTTCATAGGTAAGCAAATTACACTTGAAAAGGTCATATTGAATAAACTCTACTGCTTATTCGTAAGGCGTATTTCCCTTGAGAAGAATGAGCAAGAAACTCTAGGGTTGCTATTTGTAAATGTACATTTCAATACATTTATCATTTACAATATTCATTTCTGACATCGTAGATCGAGACTACCTTTTTTGATAATGTCAAATGACTGGACGAACAAGTCGTGTGCCCGATGGTAAGCCTCACGCCTGTCCATAACAGCTACAGTGCCACTCAGAACTTTAAATTGCAAAGGTCTGAGAGGTACTACCACTGCGGCCGTCTGAGACATAAGTTGACCAAGTCCCACGTGCCTGTAATTTCACCAGCACTCTTACTTACCCTTCAAAACCGGAACACAGTAATGCTGACATTAATGATTGGCGGCAGAAGTAAGGTGGCAGTTAAATGGGTCACTACCATGGATTTTTGTCATCCAAGTACGCAGAATATGTATAATACTTTTAAGTATAATGTTTTTGTGTCACAATAGTTTTAAACCTCATAAATGGCAAACTTTTAATATCAACCGGAATCTTATTATAGAAGCGTATGCATTGCCCCTTAAATGAATTTGAGACTGTGAATTCGACAGTCAAGAACAGCTACTTTAGTTTTTATTCCTCGTATTAGTGTCATGTATACCGCTGTTTGTCACAAAAACATTACTATTTTTCTTAACATAAATTACATTTTCATAAATAATCTCTCTTTAAACTTATCTCACAAAATCGTAAGACAGATTCGCCTGAGAAAAATGAGCATGAGAATCTCTAGGAGTTGCTCTTTAAAAAATATATTTATTCAATCATTTATTGCACAAGATAAAACACATATAACATTTATTATAAAGAAATCACAAACAAAAGGTATCGCTAAAAGAAATTTATGTAGACCAAAATACAGGAAATAATTACTACAATAACGGGCTCAAGTGCACAACAAAACAAAAAATATGTAATACAAAAACAATATCAATAACATCAAATAAACTGTAATAATACATATTTCGCAATATTATAACTATGAAAACATTTCGTACTCATTTATCATTTACTATATATATCCTTAAATAAATTCGTGATTTTTGTGAAGAGGACTGTCGAACTACCAGTTTATTTTTATTCTTCGTATTATCAGGGCTCCATCACTTGCTCGAGGTTACGCGCCTACCGCTGAGTGTATCGCCAACAGTGCAAGCGCTCGGACAAATCTTTCATTTACATTACAATCCTTATACAACCCCAGCATTCGGTTCCGCAAGATTGCACACGGCGGGCAACGTTATTTTCACGTCTCGGTCAGATAGAGTGATGTATTTGTTACGTAGTAACTATTAAGAAATCTGTGGCATTGTTACGTATGTCACTATTAAAAAAAACACTATTCTCCTTAACATAAATTACAGTTTTAATCGAAAAAAAAAAGAAGTTCACAATTTAACTGTACTTTTTTATATATATGTTACGTGATAAGTCCGACATATGTGAATCAATTTCGATTTTTAGTTGGAAAGAAAGTATCGCAATAGTGGTCCCTTGCTAATTTGAAGATAACATTTGACCTCTAATGGTGGCAAATTAGAGGATGAATCCAGTTTATTGAATTTCACCCACTTTCCGCTTACCATATAGCCAACACATTACATCTATATGCCATATACTTGGCATATTGATGTAATTTAATAAACGACCACGTTTTGAATGTGCCCGGTAGTCAACAGACATTACTATGAGATATAACATATTTTCAGCAAAATAGTAAGATAACCACAAAATTGTCACTAACAACAGTAGAAGACAATGAAGTCCTGCAAATCATGCGATCATTGAAGTCAAACGCGGTTGGTCTCGACGGGATGTCACTGGACATGTTACTGTTGTCGTTACCTGTCATACTGCCTGTTGTATGACAGGTAACGACACACAGCTACATATAAAAAAAAAGTGTTAACTAGCTTTGTGGTCGCTTAATTATTTATTACTAAGATTTTATTTTTAATTAATTTTATTTAGTTTTTTTTTGTTATTCTATTTTCTGTTCGTTTTAGTTTTAATTTAGTTATGTTTTATATTTTTTTGTTTTTTTTACTTTTTATTATTTACTGTGTATTATTGTGTTGTGGCGTTATGTAATAAATGAATTCTATTCTATTCTATTCTTATTCTACAAACTTTGCGGTCGGTTTTTTTACGCAAAAGTAAGACTATTCATATCTTTATAGTTACTTATCTCTCAAAGACACTTTGGGGTCCAGATTGTGAATTGCCCTAACCGCACGTTTCTGCAGGACAAAGATTGTACCAATATCGGGCGGCATTACTCCAAAGCAAAATGCCGTATGTCAGTAAACGTTAAAAGTAACTGGTGTTCTGAAATGATGAGGCTCTTGAGCGATGGGTGCTCAGTGGGAAAAAGATTGTTTCTCAATTATAAGGTCTATGGTTTCAAAATTATGCCACTTAAATGACAACTCGCTAATATGACCTTCATTGCGTTGTAATTTTGAAGGGCTTACAAGTGCCTGTAGTTTTGTAGTAGTGAAATTACAGGCACTTGTAATTTAATTTTCTCAACTTTACGTCTCAGGGAGACGGGCGTGATGACACTGCCACTGATGTTTGTGATTTAAATATCTCATTGGCACTGCCACTGTTATGGACAGGCGTGTCGTTACCATCAGGCGCACGATTTGTTTCTCCCGGCATTTGATATCATAAAGAAACCAATGTCTCTTACTACAGTAAGCACACACAAGCTGTTGTCTAGTTATTGTTTTGTTTTTATATATTTTAATTTAATTCTTTATTTGTTTATTTTAATTCCCACCTTTAATTTTAATCACTGTTTTTCTCTTTTAATCAATTTATCGTTGTGTGTGTACACATAATAAACGTTGTATCTGTCTATCGTTCAATATAACGAACAGATTACAATTTGCCGGAATGTCTAAAAAGGCACGACGGCGGGGATGCTGGTTCGTACACTTATGTGTGGTAGTGAATGTTGGCTGAAAAAGCACGAAAGAGAATTAATACAGTATAAATGAGAGCCTTGAGAAGTATGGCTGGCTATGGAAGATGTAGTGATAAAAATAGAGAAAGGGATACTTAAATGGTTCGGACATGTAGAGAAAATGAATTTGAATGAATTTAGTAGCAGTAGAGCTTCTTGTGAAAGAGTTCGTCCAGCGAAGTACTGCCACCTTACCTATTTCTGCCACCAAGCAGTAATGTCAGTATTACTGTGAAATTACAGGCACATGGGACTTGTCAACTTATGTCTCAGGGTGACAGGCGCAGTGGCAATGCCCCTCAGATCTTTGCGATTTAAAGCTCTGACTTGTTCGTCCCGTCTTTTGATATTGTATGTATAAAAAATGAACGAAAGAAAATTTACAAGCCGAGTGTGATCGGGCGAGTGATACGAGCCGACCAAGGCGAACTTACCATGATCAAATTGAGGAGAAGATCCAGGTCAAGCGTACCCTTAATCGATAAGCGTGTATGAAAGCACTGTTACGTGTTAATGAGGCTAAAGGTATGTGACAGGACCGTAGCAAGTGGAGTAGACCGGAGCAAGTTGTCTCTACCTACACCGGTGAGAAACAGGCGTGAAGTATGTATGTAGGTAACCTATCACCAACTCGATTTTATTTTTCCGAAATATCGTTTGTTCGAATTTACACCGAAAACCGAATTATAACGAAATCGTTGTTCTTTTAGGATATGTTGGATGTTTATCGCAAAGACACGATTAGGTTCGGTTAGGTTAGGTCAAATTAGGTTTAAAAGAAAAAACATTTTCCTCTCAAAATTACTTTCGAGGTTGTGAAAATTCGACCAAACGTTATTTCTGGAAAATGTCATTTCGGACTATCAATAGGTAACCGTGTATGTATGATTATAATAATCTCAGTACAGAGTACTAAAAAACCCGACCTCAAAAGTACGTGGAATTACATCTATTTGCTAAATTTTATTGAAATATCCCCTAGTTCGCTACTATACAGGACTTGACACTGGAGATAATAAAAATCGTTTCTCACTACTCAAAGTATATGTAGAGAAAAACGCCTTGAATTGGAGAAATAGCAAAATAAACCATTAAAATAATTGCTTCTTAGTAAAATTTAGGCGCTATTTATAAAAATGAATCTTCATGCGTAAACAGCCACCCTTAGAGGTGGATGATTTTCTTCAAAATGAAATGGGACCACTATGGAAGTACCCCCTTTCCACCAGAAAAAGAATCATGAAAATCGGTTCACAAATACCGGAGTTATCGCGTAACATACATACAAAAAAAAACAGTGGAATTGAAGTCGGTTAAAAATTATATGCTGCAATGTTGATCAAGTCAGTAAGTAAAATTGTAAATATATTCGTACTACAATAACCTAATCGAAAAGGTAGTACTGTCAAGTAAAATTATTATTACATATATAACATTAAAACATATGCGAGAAGAAGTTATAAGCGAGAAACGTAGCGGCGGCGTAATTACGTATCTTTGTTTCTCTACACGCTTACGTGAATATAGTATCTAAACAGATATGTATATATTACATATATATCTTTGAATGCCTGAACATACGAGACTAATGAAGTAGGCTTTAGTATCACTTGTTGTCTCTTTCATTCCTTCCAGGATAACCGAACGCGTTATTGCTAGTGTTGTTTCACGTGATAGAAAATAAAGGCACTCTCAAGGTTTCTTAAAAGGCAATGGAGCAATATACCCGTAATTAGTAGCTCCGGCTGAGTCAAAAACAACTAAGCCCAACATAGAAATAAAACTGGGCAGACCCCTTAATGAGGATACGGTGTAAGAGGTGGGATGAGCCCTTTGCGCAATCGAAGCCGTGTTTAACCAAGTGAAGCAAGTTTTTATTAAACGTGAGGCTCTCTAGTTTTTTAGAATATAAATGTCTAATGACTTTCTAACATTTAAACTAACATGTTACTTAACTAAACTTGACGTAGGTTATATAACTAGATACCCAAGACTCTTGGGAAACAGTTGTTTCCTAATATTCGCATCCCTTTGGTACTTGAATGTCTATGTTATGTACATTTGTAAAGGTTAGTAACAGTACCTCAAGAATACAAGATTTACCAATTTCTGCCGCCAAGCAATAATGAGTTAACGTAACGGTTTAGAAGAGTAAGTGCTTGTGACATTACGGGTACATGGGACTCGTCAACTTATGTCTCAGCCCAAGGAGCACACATTTCACAATTCATTATAACTGTGTTCCTTCATATGATAGGGACCAAATAGGTACAGGATAATATCTTAAAGGGATAATATTATTTGATCGTCAACGATATAATTGATCTATTGTAAATGTGCATTTTTTAAGTAAACGATGTTTTTTTATGTTTGATATATATATTTCCTGTTAGGTCTAATCTTAGTTGATCTACGGATAAATTATAAATGAACTGCATTCAAGGTAACACCATCATTATGTTTAAACCATTGACTTACAAATAAATGGACGACGGGTCTAATACAAAAACCACGAAAAAAATGTCCCAAGTCAACCTATTTAAACGTAGTGACATGTAAAGGAATATGAAAAACCTAAAACGTTGAATTGAAATTGTAATGTCATCGCAGTACTATCTAATTTTGCTTGCTTCGCTGTCAGTCGAACAAACGAAGACTAAAGCGTGAATGGCGCTCTGTATACGATTTTAACGCCCTATAAGTTCGGACACTTTTTAGCGCGGACCCGACGTCTATATAATTGTAAGTCAATGGTTTAAACATATTATATATATTAATATTTGATACTCAAAAAATAACATTTGATCCTCTTTTTTCATATAGGTCAAATCTTGGCTGCGCCCTCCGTTCAGTAGGTTAGGTTAGTATATAAAAAACAGCATGAGCCGAATGAGTGAAGCGAGCTTGTCGCGGCAGCGACCGGCGAGTACCAGAAGCGAATTTTCTTGCGTTTAAGAACATGGTTTCAGGTTTTTTGATGCTCATTTGCCTTAATTTTGAGGCTCAATATGAAACTATCAAGTTTAATTTTTACAAATTAAACATTAGCTCAAAACAGATTAAAATTTTCGTTGACTCAATTTATTTTATGGTTTAGAGAAATAGGTTAAAACGTAAGTCAATGGTTAAAACATTAAAAAGACGACCATTTAGATATTTTCGCCTGCTGCTTTTGCAAATTTAAAATGGCCATTTAAATACATGCCCATCTTAAATAATAACGTAACCACCTTATACTCGGAGCGAAACGTGTAGGCATAAACGTTGCTGTTGACATTGATAGACGCGGAAGCTACATTATTATAAGTATGCCTTGATTTTAATACAAACGAAACCGTCCATACCTACAATTGAATTTCAAAACAGTCTACACCCCAAGCTACGTGACCTCGACCGTCCCGAAACAGTAGTATACTGCGTAACAAATTGTAACAACATGGGCGTAACAAAACAGTCTCCGTAGCAATAAAATCCTTTTGTGTTCTTTTCTAATCAAATCCCGTGCGGGTGTGAAATTTGGCACGGAATACTGGCGAGGAGCCAAATAGGTGGCACTTATTGTCCCTGCCACGTATTACAGAGGTGATTAGTCATTTCTGTCATAATTCGGCTTAAAGAGCCTTGCTGAACGTACGAAGATAACGGATCTATATGTATAGTTTACAAGGCTGCGAATAGGACTGTCGGTATGAGACAGTTTGACGGGTGCCTATCTCAATAGAAAAAGTTCAGAAAATTAATGGATTTAGTACAAACACTCTAATTATATAAAAGAAAATTGTTTGATTTTAGTAGGATAACACTATAAATATGAAAATCGTCTGAAGGTCATCAGTCCCCAACACTGCCCACCACATCCTCGGCAACAGAGTGGTTACAAAGTGGAACAGGTTACCTGAGGACGTGGTTGATCCTAGCTCAGTTATGACTTTCAAACGGCTGGACAGCTGGTTAAAAAAAGAATTTGTGTCTTCTAGGTCTTTAAGTTCTTCTACTTTTTATGGACTTTAACTAAAAGATTCGGGAGTATTTGTGAATTCGTGGACTTTATAAAAAGTCAACACAGGTTTTATATAGGCATACCAGCTTCAAGCTGCTCGCCTATTAATAATAAATATATAAATATTGGTGGTAAAATTAAATTGGACAACTTAATCCTATTTAGAGTCTAACTTAAGTGTTGAATCAATTACTTTGTAAAAATATATACGTAACTTGAGGATATTATTATACACGGATTACTATATGGTGTGAAATCACGATTTTTAAAAATTTTCACGACAGAAAAAAAACACAAACTTACATCGAAATTTAAAAGAAAACCGCTTTATTCAATAGCTACTTCACACATTGGTATATACCAATGATTTGTTTTATATCAACTGAACATAATAGAACACATATGTACGTATAGGATATGTATTTTTCAAATGGTTTTAATTTCGTTTGTAAAAAATTAAATTCTGAAAAAACCAGTGTCCCTGCTTCTCTACTCATGCAATATGAATCGTATTAGTACAGGAAAAATTTAAACTCGAGCTAAGATAGTATCGATTCTTAAACAAGAGCATGCAAATATACAATACATTGAGAAATTTAATTAACTAAAATAAGGGTTTCGTGATCAATCAGTTTCTATATTTGAATGTTTTTTTTATTTACGATAGCAATTGTGGTAAACGATACGCTCGTCCATAACCGCTCATGCGATGCGCTCATCCAACCGCAAAATGGCGGCTATTTGGTTTCGCAAATTAGAAAAGCATTCAGTTTAAATACAAGTTTAAAAAAATAAAAATTATTATTCTGCATTGCTAAATAAATACCCTCCGTACTACAATAAAAACATCTCAAATAAAATGCAGTAATACACCGCAAATCCTGCACTTAAAAAGCACTAATAAAATTTTTGGTGTACTGTGGTAAATATGATAATATTCCGTTTGAGTGGTTCTAATGTCTACCATGAAATTACTCCTCAAAGTATAGTTTATAAACATTTATATTCAGAGTAAACTTAAAAAACGCAACTTACGGTATGTTTTCAATAAATAAACACCGACATCAATAACACACACGATTGTCGTGACGTATTTTTGAAGTTGTTTATTTTTTTTAAATGACAGACCCAGGCATTAAACACTTTATGGTTTGCTAGAGTAGTTACCGAAATAGCAATTAGTATTAGTTCTTTTACCTGTTATAACTTCGATATCCGATAAATCGGTATAAAATCATCACCGGCACCTCTAGGTGTGGTATGCTTCCAGAGACGCATGAATTGCGTGAGCGGAACAATAACATTGCCACTCAGAGCTTTAAATCATACAGAAGATTGCAGGTTCGAGAACTGACACGGTTGCCATAATAATTGGGTTGTAATAAATAAGTGAAAAAAAGGGTTTAGGTAGTTTAAATATCTATGTATTTAGACCTTTTCGGTTTAACAACGAAAAGTGATAACCGAAAGGCATATAAAATATAAAAGTAATATCTTTGTATTAATAATTATAACAAAGTAGTGGAGTAATTTCACATAAGAATAATTGAATATCAATTCAATAAAAAATTAAATACAATGAATACATAGAAAAATTCGTGAGATCCGCCGGTTCGTTCCGTGGCTTAGTTGGTATAGCGTCTGGCACGGTATGCCAGAAGACGTCGGTTCGAGTCCGGCCGGATCGAGGGAATTTTTTGTTGCGTGTTCGATCTTTGTTTTAATAATCATAATAAATTTATATCGGCTCAAAACCAATAACTGAAAGGAATCCCAAACACTGCCACTGCGCCCGTCTCTCTTAGACACAAGTAGACAAGTTCACACGGAAGTATGCCTGAACCTGCTACGAACAGGCGTGTCGCTTACCACCAGGCGCACGACTTGTTCGTCACGTCTCTTGCTACCATACAAAAAACTTTCAAATATAAAGACTGATTAATCCCAAATCAATGCATTTATAAATTTTCAATTATGAGATTTTTTATTTCAGTTTATTTCATTTCTAATCTATTGTATATATTCTTGTTTAAGGTTAAATAGGATGAATACACTGCTTTAAACTTTCACGATTTTCACAAGTTATTTGATTTTAAATTCTGAACTTAATCGTGTAAAAAATTTACCTCGACGTTACGATTGTACTGCAACGTCCTTGGTCTCGAAGGAATTTAACGGGAGTTCCTTTGAAGTCCCGAATTTAAAATGAACTAAGTAGGATTAAATTGTCCAATTTAATTTTGCCACTAACATTTATATTGTATAGGTACATTACAATAGTTATTTGGTATGCAAGGCTGCAAAGTTGTTATTTCACGCGAGTACTTGTATTGAAACTTAAGCAAGCGAAGGGGCTAAGATTCTGACCCGCTTCGCTCGTGGTTTAAAAGTAGATACCTGAGCGTAGCGAGGGTTTCAAAACAACTTTGCTACCGAGCGAAATACACAACTTTTCAACTTACTATAGTGAGGCAAATGGTAGATGAAAGAGAAACAGTTGAACAATAAAACATCAGTTTTTTAATTAAGAGAAAAGGTTTATCTGCGGATGCATTCTGAATTTACACCTCATAAATTTGCTTGCTTGTACTTTTATTTTGTGTGTTTAAGTGATTATTGAAATTATTTTAGTTCTTCGATGAATTAAAATAATTTAGCAAACACAATTAGTTATCATTGTCAATTTAAAGTCAACAATAATAAGTATAAAATATACCAATGGATTTATATTATCTAACTAGGTAATGTACGACAAATCGCGTAGTTCAAAGTGTCATTATCTTTTTTTTTTTTTCACCGAAAGAAAAAGTTACGTGCACCACAGTACATCGTCAAGTTCGAATTTCAAATACATTTTCTACGTGCAAAAAACGCTTTTGCACGCAGATTTGTAATGAGAAAGAAAGCCATTACGAGCTAGTGAGGTGAAATAGTTATTTGTTATGCGTAGCTGCAAAGTTGTTGTTTGATGTGCTTATAATGAAACCACTTGCTCAGGTTCAGGAAGGAGTCTAAAATTGAACCACGAAGGAAGTGAGTTCAAAAATATTAGGGGTTAAAGTATGAAATTGCCGTTTTATTGCAATAGGTTCTTTGAATTTTCATAGAATCTTCATGGTTTGAGGTTTTCGAATGAAACTTTTTTCAAATGGTTTCTGTGATTTTTTTTTTTTAATTTGAAACATTTGAATATCGACTTTCAATTGTTTTTGTTATTCAATTTAGACAAGAAAGATGGATACTGCGAAAATTCGAGTGATTTTTGAATACGAGTTCCGACGCGGAACTAACGCGGCAGAAACAGCCCGCAATATCAATGCTGCGTTTGGAGAGGGGTCTACTAATGAACGCACCGTGCGATTTTGGTTTAAACGCTTTCGTGATGGAAATTTCGACTTAAAGAACGAGGCACGAGGAAGACCGCCCACACAGGTGAATAACGATGAATTAAGAGAGATAGTGGAAGCCGATCCTAGTCAAACTACCCAGGAATTAGCGGCATGGTTTAACGTTACCTTACCCACAATATTGACTCACTTGCGTCAAATCAATAAAATAAAAAAATACGAAAAATGGGTGCCTCATGATTTGACTGATCTGCAGAAAGAAACGCGTGTTGAAACTTGTGTTGCCTTGTTGAACCGGTACAGAAATGAAGGAATATTGGATCGAATTGTAACATGTGATGAAAAGTGGATTCTTTATGATAACCGGAAAAGAAAAATGCAATGGCTGACCCCAGGTCAAATGCCACAACAGTGTCCTAAAGCAAAACTTACCAATAAAAAGGTAATGGTAACTGTTTGGTGGTCTCAGCATGGTGTTATTCACTATAGTTTTCTCCGATCTGGTCAAGCAATAACGGCAGATGTCTATTGTGCCGAACTCCGAACCATGTTGACAAAACTAGCAGTAAAACAGCCCCGACTCATGAATCGATCTTCACCATTATTGCTCCACGACAACGCGAGACCTCACACAGCACGAGAAACCATTTTGACCCTTCAGGAACTGCAGTTAGAAACCATTCGTCATCCTCCGTATTCACCAGACCTTGCTCCAACGGACTACCATTTTTTTCGTGATTTGGACAATTATCTACGTGACAAGAAGTTTTCTTCCCAGGAGGCAGTACAAAATGCTTTCACACAGTTTGTGCAGTCTAGATCGTCGGAGTTCTATCGCAAAGGCATTAATAACCTTCCCATTAGATGGCAGCAATGTATAGATAATAATGGCAACTATTTTGATTAAATAAATTTGTTAAAAATTTAAAAAATAAACAATTTAGATTTTCAGTACAAATCGGTAATTTCATACTTTAACCCCTATTATAATCCTGAGCGTAGCGAGGTTTTCAAGCCACGAGACGCAAAACAACTTTGCTGCCGAGCGAAACACACAACTTTTTACCTCACTATAGCGTGGAAAATGGTAGATGAAAGAAAAACTGTTGAACTCATTGACTTACAATTACGTGGACGTCGGGTCCGCGCTAAAAAGTGTCCGAATTTATAGGGCGTTAAAATCGTATACAGAGCGTCATTCACGCTCTAGTCTTCGTTTGTTCGACAGACAGCGAAGCAAACAAAATTAGACAGTACTGCGATGACATTACAATTTAAATTCAACGTTTTAGCTTTTTCATATTCCTTGAAATGTCACTACGTTTAAATAGGTTGACTTGGGACATTTTTTTCGTGGATTTTGTATTAGACCCGTCGTCCATTTATTTGTAAGTCAATGGTTGAACTATAACAAATTAGTTGTATTCATTCATATATCAAAAATTACTCATCGTTGTCAATGTAACGTCAAAAAGAATGAAAATAAAATATACAAACGGATTTATATTACATAAATAATGTACGAAAAATCGCGTAATTGAACGTGTCATTATGTTTTATTTTCATCCATTGGCTTACAATTATATGGACGTCGGGTCCGCGCTAAAAAGTGTCCGCACTTCTAAGGCGCTAAAATCGTATACAGAGCGCGACACTCCTCTTTAGTCTTCATTTGTTCTACGGACAGCGCGATACTGCGATGACATTACAATTTAAATTTCGAATAGGTTGACTTGGGACATTTTTTTCGTGGTTTTTGTATTAGAACCGTCGTCCATTTATTTGTAAGTCAATGTTTTCATCGAAAGAAAAAGTTAGATCCACCACAGTCCATTGTCCAATTCGAATTTTGAAAACCTTTTCCATGCTAAAGTGGAAAAAACGCTTTTGCGCGCAGATTTCTAACGAGAAAGTGTGGTGAATATTTTTATTTCATACATTTTTATGTAATTAGTTATAATACGATACGTCACAGTATGACCACTTCGTTTAATACTGCATTCATTTCAATTTTAAATATTTATTTTTGAATAAATATTCATTATAAATATTTATATATATAAAAATTCAATTAACACTCCATCTATATTCACAGCTGTTCAGTAGAGTTATTTTTGACTAACCCAAAACCTCTTAACTCACCGTTCCTAACATTAAAACAAACCCCTTGTGTTCTACGAGTTGGAAATTCCTGTTAATTTGTTTTAACTCGTCGTTAAATTCAAT
>NW_020654466.1:3348637-3350009 GCF_003589595.1 Hyposmocoma kahamanoa
ACTGTCACAATGTTTTACTACCATTATATTCAATCATTTTTAATGAAATTGCTCCACTAGTTTGTTATAATTATTATAACAAAACAAACATTAAGAAAAATTCATTCGATCTGGCTGGATTCGAACCAGCACGCTCAGGCAATCCGTGCCAGATGCTCTACCAATTAAACCACGGAACGAACCTACGAATCTTTCTGTGTGTTTCTTAAAAACGTTGTCGTAAAAATCAAAAACAATGGTATTTTGCCGTAGCGCCATCTGTGGCAAATTTAATACTCAATACTCAATATATTTATTGCATTCATATGGTAAACATGTCTTAAAGTTAAAATAATGCTCCACATATGAGCCCTTTATTAGGGATAACAATAACAGCAGAGGTAGGCCGAGGTTTCAATTATTAATTAAAATTGTTATTTATCAAATAATAATATAAAAAAAATGTCATATAATAATAAACAAATACGTCATATTATGAGTAGAATTATGTCACTTGAAAGTTTGAATTTAATTAGATTACAGTAGCATAACTTTATAGTATATAATTAACATTTATTTATTATCCAAATTTATTATTTTTATTTGTCATCAAAGTATTCATTTAAATTGTAATAGCATTTATTAATAAGATGTAATTTTATTTTATTTAGAAACAGTGAATACTTTTCCTCGTTTTTAATTTTTTTATTGTTTAAAATTTATGTATTGATGTTTACGTGAAGAACCTTGTTCTGAATTCCCTTTAGCGAATAAATATCTTATTATTACTACAAAATTCATCAAAGTAATCCAACAGTAAAGCCAATACTCATCTAAACAAACGATTAAACGGCATCTCGTACGATTCTCATTGTCAATGTAAAGGTATTTAATTATTCAGTAAGAAACATGTTCCTGTGTAAGTCCCCATTGCCCCAGTTACTTAGAACGAGCTATTGTTTTGCTTCTACACGACGGCTGTAATCTCGGATGTGACTTGATCACAATGTCGATTCTGTGTTCTCGATACGAAATCGATTAACTACAGAAGGTAGGGTGCAACCTGCTCACGTCACGAATTTTGATATTATTATTGTGAATAGATAATTTGTTCTTGTAGTTACATTTTATTTTTAACCGACTTGAAATAAAGGAGGAGGTTTCCAATTCGACTGTATTTTTTTGTGTGTATGTTGCGTGATTACTCTGACATTTATGAACCGATTACGATAATTCTTTTTTTGTTGGAAAGAGGGCACCTCAGTGTTGGTCTCATTAAATTTTGAAGAAAATATTACACCTGTAAGGGTGGCAAATTAGGAAAGGACTCCGGTTTATTGATTTCACTCACTTTCTGTAAAACGATTTCAATAAATCTTGTCAAATAGACTAA
>NW_020654466.1:3350019-3392949 GCF_003589595.1 Hyposmocoma kahamanoa
TATGACATCAAGTGACAGAACGAACGAGTCGTGGGTCTGGTGGTAAAAGATCCTCCTATCCATAAGTCTCAACTCACACTGGCGCAGAGTCGAAGCGTCGTGCGTCAAAGAGGGTAGTGTAGTCTCCTCAGTAGTGGTCCCATTTATATTTGTAGAAAATATTCCACCTCTAAGGGTGGCAAACTAAGGGATGAATGACTTTTGAGGTCGGTTTCTTGGTACTCTATGCTGAGATTATTCTCTATATTTTTGACAAAAATCATACTGCCAAAAGATACATAAGTCCACATTACGTTTCTAAATTTGTGCTGTTACTCTACTCACTGTGTAACTTTACGCGAGGCTATAAGTTTCCGGAATGAATAAGAAAAAAATACTATAAATGGTCAGGAATTAATTTGTTGTTTCTCAAAATATTCTCCGTTAGCGTTAATGCACTTTTTCATACGAATGAACCAATTTTGAAAACATTTATGCCACTCCTCCGTGACAATCTCTGAAATATATTTTTCATACTCTTCGACAGCCTCTTCAGGTGATGAAAATCGTTGAGCGCGTAACTGGTTCTTAATTTTTGGAAACAAACAAAAGTCATAAGGTGCCAGGTCGGGACTATACGCGGGATGGCTCATAAGGTCAACGTTATTTACCTTCAAAAATTCATTTGTCTGGACGTGTGAGAACTGGCATTATCGTGGTGCAAGATGATATGGCGCTTACGATTATTTTTACGTAGTTTGTCAATAACTTCCAGCAAACAAATGGTCGTGTACCAATCGCTATTCACGATACACCGATTGTCCAAAGCAACAGTAGCCATGTGTCCAATTTTATTAAAAAAAGAAGCAATCATCTTCTTAGAGGCACTTTGCACGCGCGCCACTTTGAATGTTTTCGGCTCATCTCGAAAGACTCTTACAATCGATTGCTGCTTTGTTTTGGGATCGTAACTATAAATCCATGTTACGGCACGTGTTACTATATCCCAAACTTGACGTCCCTTCGTTGAATCTGGTAAGCATGGCATGCACCAAGTGACGCGATCCGTTTTTTGAGCCTCAGTCAAATTGTGTGAGATCCACCGAAAGCACAGCTTTTTCACACCCACATGTTTATGTAATTGTATTGTTGTAGATTGTATTTGGCTCATGCCTATGTCTAAAGATGCCCGAATCACATGGCATGTCACATGCCTGTCTGTTTTGATCATGTGACGCACAGCATCGATGTTTTTGTTGTTCACAGCAAAGGACGGGCGACCATCACGAAATTCGTCACTGAGATTCACACGACCGCATTTGAATTCTGTAAACCAGCTATAAATAGTCATCTTGCATGGTGCTTCATCGCCAAAAGCAGTTTGAAGGCGAGCGAATCTTCGCTGAGCTGTTAAATTACACTTGAAGTCGTAGAAAATCATACTACGAAAATTTTCACGAGTTAAATCCATAGTGATGTAGACAACCAATTTCTAAAATGACGCCACAATGTGAAAACAAGTGACAGTCAGATGAAACAGACTGTATTCTACAGCCAAAGAGTTCCATTTTCAAATGTTGTAAATATTTTTTAAATATTGTTTATGTAAGTGGCCAATTCCGGAAACTTATAGTGCGCCCTATGTACCGTAGTAAAAGTCTGTTTTTCAATAAAACAATAAATTAGTAGCACAAGAGCTCCTTGTGAAAGAGTTCGTCCTCGAAATTATTGCCACCTTACCTATTTCTGCCGCCAAGCAGTAACGTGAGCATTACCGCGTTGCGGTTTGGAAGGGTAAGTGTGCTGGTTACACGCACATGGGACTTGTCAACTTATGTATGGGTAATTCATGTAAGTTTTTTGTACTCAATTTTGGTAACAATTTCTTTTTAATTAAATTTTTTTTATTGAATTGATATTCAATTATGTTTTGTGAAATTACTCCACTAGTTTGTTATAATTATTAATACAAAGATCGAACACTCAGAAAAAACACTCAGAAAAAATTCCTTCGATCCGGTCGGATTCGAACCGACGTCTTCTTGCATACCGTGCCAGACGCTATACCAACTAAGCCACGGAAAGAACCAACGGACCTCACGAATTCTTCTATGTGCTTGCGTATAAATCTGTCATAGATTTCTCATAGATGGCGTTACGACTAAAAAGTCGTTGAAAGACCAAGTACAAAGACACGACGAATTTTTTCTGAGTGTTCGATCTTTGTATTAATAAATTTCTTTTTATTTAATTATTTATAGAATTTCATCATGAAGCGTTATTTAATATTCGAGTGTGGTAACCTGAAATGTTCTTTAATATTTCACGATGATATATTCGAGTAATTAAATAATAAAAATTTTCACCAAAATTGAGTACAAAAAACTTATCTGAAAATTACTGGTCTCAGCGTGACTTGTGCAGTGGTAGTCTATCTTTACATTTTAAAGCTCTGAGTGGCACTGCGACTGTTATGGACAGCCGTGTAGCTTACCATCAGGCGCACAACTTGTTAGTTCCGTCACTTGATATAATAAAAAAAAAAAACGAAGGCGTAACTTGGCAAAAAAATTTGAAAACAATATAAAATATCAGATATCACGCTGCTCAAACGCTCTACTGCCTCCTGATTTGATTATAAAACGGTACTTGGTCAATCACGGACAGTTCTATTTTATCTCTTTGGTTTTTTGTTTCGTAGTGTTTTTTGACTTTCGTTAACAAATAATCTTTAAAAAATTTAAGCGTGAAAGTACCTCACAGGTTTGAGATCTAAATACAACAAAACAAACAAATGCAAAAATCCAATACTAAAACTCCTTTCTCATACAAACCCCGTCTCTACCACAGAACTGTACTGACACCCAAGTGATCTTCAGTTAGAGTAAACTCGGCGAAGTTGAGTGAGAAATCCACAGTTAGTAGGTCAAGTCGGCCAGCCATTGTTACCACGAGCTCGTATCGGCACATTGCTTGCTTAATAACTAAGGGGTAACACACACTGTAGGTCCGAAGAAAGCGCCCAATATCGAAATATAGGGACATGGGGACGATAATATCGTGTTATTGGGTTTTCACTATTGCTACACATAGGATATTAGACAGTTTTTCTTCGGATTGAATCGCGCATATACTTTTTTTCAAACAAACCTACGTTTCGGATTTATTACAGGTCCTATCATGGCTAACCGAGATGACAGTTTTCTTTTTTTTGTGATGGACATTTTGCCGTTAGTCGCTGATGGCCTTGACTATCAAAATGTGTCGAAGGTCAAAATGGGAAATTGGTAGGGTTGCCAAATAAAATCGGTATATTTGGAGCAAAAATCGGTAAATAAAAAAAACAAATTGACCAGATCTCTATATTTTAAAGTAGGAACATTATTTTACTCACTAATGATATTATTAAAACTATTAACAGTTAGGCAGGTTTACCTACCATTTTGACGAACTCTTTCACAAGGAGCTCTTGTGCTACTAATTTATTGTTTTATTGAAAAACAGACTTTTACTACGGTACATAGGGCGCACTTTAAGTTTCCGGAACTGGCCATTTACATAAACAATATTTAAATAGTAATTACAACATTTGAAAATGGAACTCTTTGGCTATAGAATACAGTTTGTTTTATCTGACTGTCACTTGTTTTTACATTGTGGCGTCATTTTAGAAATTGGTTGTCTACATCACCATGGATTTAACTCGTGAAAATTTTCGTAGTATGATTTTCTATGACATTAAGTGTAATTTAACAGCTCAGCGGAGATTCGCACTGCTGAAAACAACAAAGACATCGATGCTGTGCGCCGTATGATCAAAACAGACAGGCATATGGCATACCATGAGATTCGGGCATCTTTAGGCATAGGCATGAGTCAAATACAATCAACATTACACAAACATACAAACATTTGGGTGTGTAAACGCTGTGCTCTCGGTGGATCCCACACAATTTGACTCAGGCTCAAAAAATGGATCGCGTCACTTGGTGCATGCCATGCTTACCAGATTCAACGAAGGGACATCAAATTTCGTGTGGGACATAGTAACAAGTGACGAAACATGGATTTATAGTTACGATCCCAAAACAAAGCAGCAATCGATCGTATGAGTCTTTCGAGATGAGCCGAAAACATTCAAAGTGGCGTGCGTGCAATGTGCCTCTAAGCAGTTGATTGCTTCTTTTTTTAATAAAACTGGACACGTGGCTACTGTTGCTTTGGAGAATCGGTGTACCGTGAATAGCGATTGGTACACGAGCTTTTGTTTGCCGGAAGTTATTGACAAACTCCGTAAAAATAACCGTAAGCGCCATATCATCTTGCACCACGATAATGCCAGTTCTCACACGTCCAGACAAATGAATTTTTGAAGGTAAACAACGTTGACCTTATGAACCATCCCGCGTACAGTTACGACCTGGCACCTTGTGACTTTTATTTATTTCCACTAATTAAGAACCAGTTACGCGGTCAACGATTTTCATCGCCTGAGGAGGCTGTCGAAGAGTATGAAAAATATGTTTCAGAGATTATCACGGAGGAGTGGCATTAATGTTTTCAAAATTGGTTCATTCGTATGAAAAAGTGCATTAACACTAACGGACAATATTTTGAGAAACAATAAATCATTTCTGACCATTTATAGTATTTTTTTCTTATTCATTCCGGAACCTTATAGTGCGGCCTCACGTATAGACTACAAATTTGCTCGGGGAATCTCATAAAATAGTAAGTTTTTGAACACAAGACTATTCCCCAAATAAATCGTTTACACGCAGATCGATGTTTGATCAGTATGGAATCCCTGTAAAAGATAAAAAACTAGGGATGCCAACTTGGATTGTGGAAAATCGATAAAAAATCGGGAGTAATTCCTTACTTTAAAAAAATCTTAAAATCATAGAAAAATCGTTCCATTTCGGTAGGATTTTTTTTTTTCAAGGATATTTTGCAGTTGGCCGCTGATGGTCTTGACTGCGCCACCAGATTAAAGGGCGAGCTGAAGGCTCATAACCCCTAGAATATGGTATTATTCGTTCGAATGCCTTGTATACATCTCATGTGAACACTTTGATAACGTGTTTCAGGATACTAGTAATGCCATCCAGTGTCGACGCGCGGTACTAAACTCCTGCAACAACCAGTTATATCTAATACGTAATAACTAAGGAGTTACACACACAGGTGGCCTTTTTTTAAACATCTTTATATCATGTGTAAACAAATTACACTTGAAACCGTCATATTAATGTGTTAAGCGTACTTAAACTAAATCATTTCAAACCACGTTGAAAGACATGTGTTGTAATTCGCATTTATGGTTTAACCACACATAACACATTTTTGCGTAATTCGCCTATGAAACGAACCAGATTTTGTGAAAACAATTTTTTTATTCAACAATTACTACGATTTTTTTAAATATATTACTGAAAAGAATATTAAACTTTATATTACAAGATGTAAGACTGCATTCATAACTCATTTTACAATTTTCTGTGGGTTAACACACTTATGCAGATCACGGCCCAATTAAACTGTACTGCTCATTCGTAAGGCAAAGTCCCCTGAGAAGAATGAGCAAGAAACTCTAAGGGTTACTCTTTTAAATATACATTTAACATTTACTTCAAGCATCTTCTTAGATTGAGACTACCTGCAAGAGCTAAACGGGTCAACCACGGATTCTTGTCATCCAAGTACGCAAAAGCTGTACCTTTAGTATAAGTTTTGGTGTCACTAAAGTTTTATCGTAAATGGCAACTTTTGAATATCAACCGGAATCTTATTACATAGCCCCCTAATTTAATATGTGACTTTGTGAAGGCGACTGTCAAGAATAGCCAGTTTATTTTCATTCCTCGTGTTAATGTTACGTCTTTATACGAATAAAAAAAAAATACTAATATTAAATAGAATGAATAGCTACTGGTAGCTGTAAAGGTATCTAACGGGGTGACGAAATATCATAATTTTCTCATAGATGGCGCTACGGCTAAAAAGTCGTTGGAAAACCAAATACAAAGATACGACGCAAGTACATAGAAAAATTCGTGAGATCCGCTGGTTCGTTCCGTGGCTTAGTTGGTATAGCATCTGGCACGAAATGCTAGAAGCTGTCGGTTCGAATCCGGCCGGATCGAAGGAATTTTTTCTGAGTGTTCGATCTATGTATTAATAATTATAACAAACTAGTGGAGTAATTTCACATAAAAATAATTTAATAGCAATTCAATAAAAATTTAAAATACTTTTTTTTTTACATAAATAGCATTTTCGTAAATGTGCTGTGAGGCTAATGTAAGAACGTTAATCTCTTTAAACATATCTCGGTAAGACATTCTTGGGGCAAGATTTTAAATTACCCTAACAACACGTTTCTGCAGGACAAAGATTCTATTAATATTGGCGACCTAAAGAAACTACCCTATATCACTACAGTAATATTAAGTCCTTAGGTTTTCGCGATTGCTACTCATTTTTTAAATTTATTTATTAATTTAATTCACGCAACCATGGCCCATACAATACAATATCTCAAGGTCTAACATGCATATAATATAGTAGCGTACCCAGTAGTAGCAGTAGAGCTCCTTGTGAAAGAAGAAGAAGTACTGCCACATACTATTCATCCCCTAGTTTGCCACCCTTAGAGGTGGAATATTTTCTTCAAATTTAAATGAGATCAGTATTGAGGTACCCTCTTTCCAACAAAAAAGGAATCATCAAAATCGGTACGTTATCGCGTAACATACATACAGAAAAAAACATACAGTTGAATTGACAACCTCCTTCTTTTTTTTAAGTCAGTTATAAATGTATCGTTAAGAACATAGTAAAGATGACAATCTATAACACAAAATAATAACAATTTCTAGTCGTTCCACAATTGCTCATACAAACTCAGTGCATAGACACAACCAAACAGTATTACATCAAAGATAGAGCGAGCGAGCGAGAGGATGACTTTATTACAAATATTCATCGAAGCCAATACTCGAAAACGACCGCGACAAAATCTATTGTAACCGATACCTTATCACGGACTGAACTATTCCTGCGAATAAGCATGAATTTGTAATGTTAGATGGGCCGCTGTCGAAGGTATTTCTCGTGGACGTTACCGTCTCACAAGATCAAGGTCTCGTGAAAGCCTTATTTCTGATCTAACTAAGTTTGGGACTTTGGGATTATTTTTACAACCTATTAGGCTGCTGGCGGATTAACTGCATCGCACCCGCGCGGTCCCGCTGACCAGGCGAGCCCCGCGCGGAACGCCCTCCTCCTCGGGCCAGCCTACCACCATTGGCTGGCCCCGCGGGTTCCTCTTATTCACCGTGGGATGAAATCGATCACGGCTACTAGAGCCCCCCGCCACGACAAGGCGGGAACCCCTTCGAACTTAACCTAACCTAACCGAACCTAATCGTGTATTTGCGATAAACATTCAACATATCCCGAAAGAACAACTAAAATGAAAATTCGAGCAAACGTTATTTCGGACAAAAAAATTTTCGACTTTGTGATAGGTTACCACGTCATCGCAAGAAATCGGGCAGGGCGCCGGGGTTTCGATGAAGTGAAATGAGCATTATAATAACTTCGCTATTTCTCAATGGATTGAAATAGTTTAAAAAGTAAAATGTTCGTAATTATAAAAGTCATGTTTGATTGTATGTAATATTAAAATATCAATTATATTTTTGTGGTTGATCCTCAATGCAATATTTTTTACTTAAAATATAAGCTTCCCATCCCTAAACTAAGTAAAAAACCTATATTAATAAATGTTCTTTTAGCCATGTAAGAGAAGGGTCTCCATAGTGTAAGTTGTTTGTGTTCACGAGCATAATGATCAAGGACAAACCCTCCACCGTCCCACGTCTCGATCAATCATCTTGGTTAATACGGGTCAGACCTCGAGAGAGTACTTGCCGAGGGCTCTTTCCTGCATGCACTTTCTTGACGCCCTTTCATAGGTATATCTAATACCAGCGATCATTTTTCCCTTTTTTTGGAATGTGGAGTGACCTACTAAACGTATCTATTTTAGTAATTACAAAGTACTACATGTGTTCATTGAAATAATTTTGAAAATAACGTTATGGAACAATATTTCGTAACTATTTCTTTTTATTGAATATCATGAAAATTTTACTACCATGACATTATTATCTACTTTTTGAAAATTACACTAAGATTACATTGAGGTTCGTCCGATGGTAGGTACAAGATAATTTGTGAAATAGCTACGATGAGGTGACATTTAGCTTTGAAGTAATGGCTCCGATATAAATAGAATCTTTGTGCTGCCAAAGCATGGTGTTAGCGCAATCTGCTTAAAAAAGAAATATTAAGGTAAATGTACATATTTTGACACTGTCCCAAATTTTTTTTTAATATCAAGTGACGGAACGAACAAGTCGTGCGCCTGATGGTAAGCTACACACCTGTCCATAACAGTTGCAGTGTCCTCGGAGCTTTAAATCGCAAAGATCTGAGGGGAACTGCCACTGCGCCCGTCACCCTGAGACATAAGTTGACATGTCCCGTGTGCCTGTAATTTCACCAGCAGCCTTACCCTTCAAAACCGGAAAACAGTAATGCTGGCACAGGCAGAAATAGGTAAGATGGCAGTACTTCCCTGGATGACCTCTTTCACGAGAAGCTCTACTGCTACTAAACATGTATGACACTTTTTCATTGTTTTTTTAAAAATAAGAAAACTAATATTGATATAACTCCAAAACCGTGTTAATTGTACTAGTAATGGCATTTATGAATTCCGTTTAGAATTTTTCTTCGACTCATATTATGCTCAGCTCACATTGGCGCAGAGTCGAAGCATCCCGTCGCGTCCTGATTTTCAAGCACAACGCATGGCGATGCGCGCCGTCGAGCGACAATGCTCGCATTAACCCGCCCGGATCACAGTGTGGTCGGCGTCTGACGCGTCCCTGCGCACAAGTGCGCGCTCGACGTTAACCAAGCGTCTTGTATCTAGTGTTTTGTATTTAAAATGAAATAGATAAATGTTTCAGTTAAGTAACTTGTTTGTGCAAAAACATCATTTGTCACAATGTCTGTTAAATTAAAATTCTATAAGACTGAATTTGCCCACGGAAAACTTTTTAAATAAATTGTAAACAAAAACTTGAGAAGTTGATTTATGACTAACGTGACCATCATTTTTTTCCTTCAAAGCGGGACGCGTGTAAATTTATTATTGTTTTGAAAATAAAACACATGTATGTTTATGATGGTTACAAAATGTTTAATGATTAATAAAAATTTAATAAGGACTTAAAATATTTAATTATCAAAAATTAAAATAACTAACTGTGTTGTCGGCTGGCTTTTTATATTTTTCGAACGAGGAAGGTTTTAATTTGTCAGGTTTAGTTTTTAAATACGGGCCAAGATCAACACCGCCACCAATTCATTCCCGCCAAAAACATGACTATATGTAAAAAGCGCGGACGATATGGCTTACTTGTTGCTACAATTTCGCGCCATTCTTCTAAATTTATTGTTACGCTTGTCCTCTTTAGTCAAAGCGGGACATTTCTAAGTATTTTAGGGACAGCGGGACACGAAGTTTAAAAGCGAGAATATCCCGCTCAAAACGGGACGTATGGTCACCTTATTTATGACTCAAACTCGGAGTTATTTTTAATTAAGAAAACTTCTAATTAATACTGAGGTTATAGCGCGAATATTCTTTTAAAATTTACGCAGTCGTTTAACTCAACGGATTAAACTTTTCTCAAGGTGGCTGGATTTTCATCATTAGGGAAAGAAGTACGATAAAAAAATAAAAAGCAGTTTCTTTTTTAAGATTTTTATACTGTATGTATGTCTTACGTATGGTTTTAAGAGTCTACACAACCTCAAATAGCTTTGGTTGATTCCTCATTACAGTGAAATTGTTGAATCAATCATTTTGGAAAAATATATAGAAAAATTGAGGACATACAATGATTACTTATGCGGTGTGAAAACATGATGAAAACACGATACTAAAAAGTTTTCAAGATAGAAAAAAAACAAATACTTACTTCGAAATTTTACAAGAAAACGCTGTATTCGATATCAGACTTAACATATACCAATGATATCGAGTTCTTAGGTTTTCGCGATTGTTACACATAGGAAATGAAACTATTTTTCCGGATTTAAATCGCGTATATTTGTTTTTTCAAACAAACCGACGTTTCGGGCCCTTTACAGGTCCCATGGTCACGGTTGACTGAGATGGTACAGTCTTCAGTCTGCGAGCATGTCATGGATAAACCTACACATTCAATGAAGTTTGACAAACCCCAGGTCATTGCAAAAGAAGTCCGTTATCTACCCAGGATGCTGCGAGAGGCCATTGAAATTAAAAAACATCCTAATTTCAACAGGGAAGATGGTTTCTCCGTACCACCAGTTGGGGATCCAGTATTTCCTCTAATGAAAAATCCCAAAGAAACATAAGACTGCAGTACTAATTAATATGTTTTAGTTTTTTCTAATTTCTATTAATAATTAATAATAAATTGAACTTAATAAAAATTCATTCAATAAAATTATTTGTAAAACATAATATTGCGTAAATTGGAATGTTTGCTTTGAAAAATTAAAAATAAGGTATTTAATTAATAACTATTTATTTATTTATTTATTTATTTATTTAGGACAACCAACAAGACATGAAATTAACTATAACAATTTACAAACAGTGACACAGGGACTATACTTAATTCTGCCTTAATTATAGGTCGCCACGGCATGCAAATGTGGACATAATACAATCAGAATAATAAACAAATGAAATTAAATAATTATTAAATTACAAAAAACTCCAATTAAAATATAATATTAATGAGTACAATAAAATGAATAATTAATTATAAGGAAATTATAAAAAAAAAACATATTGTAAAAACCGAATCAAAATAGACAAAGATACAATTGCTTAAGTGTAAGATAATCAGCATCAGAGATTTAAAAAATAATGAGATATAATTAAAAAGTTTACTTTAAAAATCAAAATAACAATAGCTGCGACAATAAACAAACATATTTATATAACTACAATGACGCGGACACGAGAGAAGACTTTATTGCGCGTTTAAAGCGTGAGGTACTATATGAAAAAATGTCAATGAGACAGTCACCTTGCTTACACAAGAGGTTATATTGTCTTTGCAGTCGATTCATGGTGGCGTGGTGACCCAGATTGCTTCTACTACCCTTAACTGAAAATGGAACGAACCTATTCAAACGAGGTAGCTTCAGGGGTACGTTGATGTTCACTAATCCTAACAGGAAGGGGCAATCTACGGCTCCATTGACGATCTTGTGTAAAAACATATGATCCAAGAGCAATCTTCTGTTCCGCAAACTCATTAAGTTAAAATGAGAAAGGCGATCCTCATAAGAGGGCAGCTCCTGAACTTTGTGAGCCTGATAAGAAAGATGCCACATGAATCTTCTTTGAACACGCTCAATTTGTTTTATGTGTACTTCATATTGCGGGGACCAGACCTGGCAGCAATATTCCAGGCTGGGCCGCACCAAAGACGAATACAACGATATCTTTGTGGAGGGATTTTTAAAATCTTTTGCATTTCTCAGCACAAATCCAAGCATCTGAAATCCCTTCGTGACGACATTGTCTATGTGCTTGTGAAAAAGTAACTTTTTGTCCAGGGTTACTCCTAAGTCGCGGATTGTGTCCACCTCCTCCAAAATATGACCGTTGATGTCATATGCCGGCGACATGGTGTTTTTGCATCTTGTGAACCGGATATACTTGCATTTGCCGATATTCAAAAGTAATTTGTTTTTATTACACCAGCGAATAAGTTGATCCAAATCATGTTGTAAGAGAAGGGTGTCATTGCTACTATTGATCGGTAAACAAAGCTTCATATCGTCCGCATAAAGGAAGCAAGTAACATGTTTGAAGACATGTACGATGTCATTGATAAAGATATTGAAAAGGACCGGACCGAGGTGAGAACCCTGAGGGACTCCGGATACGGATGAGAATGGTACAGAAGAGAAACCATCCACCACAACCCTAGACAAACGTTGACCCAGGTAAGAAGAAAACCATTCAAGAAGTTTACCGGTGATACCAAACAGAGAAAGTTTATTTAGCAAGATCCTATGATCTACGGAGTCAAAAGCTTTACTTATATCTGTATAAATGGCATCTACGGACCCACGCGCGTCAAGAGCATCGGTAACAAACGCCAAAAAGGATACCAGGCTTGACGTTGTAGAACGAGATGAAAGGAAGCCAGACTGTTGGGGTGAGATTAATTGATTAATATGCCAGGCCAAGAGACGACACAAAAGAGACTCAAATACCTTAGAGAACACTGACAATATTGATATGGGTCTATAGTTTTGCACCAAAGAACCGTCTCCTGATTTAAAAATTGGGACAATTGTTGCCTCCTTCCAAGTTGATGGGAAAACACCGGTTCTCAGAGATGCATTAAAAATGATTGTGAGAGGTAAAGAGAGTGGTTCGCAGCATTGAACCACAAATGCTGAAGGTATACCATCCGGACCGGCACTCTTCTTCCGATCCAACCGCTTTATAACTTGTTGAACTTCTTCCTGAGAAAATTGAACAATACCAAGAGGATGAGAGCTGAGAGAGGAATCGTCTGTGCATTCCTGTGAAGAGAAGGAATCTGAGCTGCTCTTATGAACAGAAGCAAAGTAGGAGGCAAATAAATTACAAATTCCATCCCCTCCTGTAGCTTCGCAACTCCCAGATCTCATAGATGTTGGGAAAGTACTAGTGTTTCGCCTTTTATTTTTTATGTGCGTCCAGAACAATTTAGGATTTTCTGACAGTGACCTCTCTATATCGGTAATATATTTTATGTAAGTACTGTTCGTTAGATTTATACATCTTTTTTTTAGTGTACACAGAGCCAGCTCATCTAATGGGTTTTTGTATTTTGTTACTTTTTTTCTGAGTTTGTGTTTTTCATTTAGAAGGCGAATCAGTTCGTTCGTATACCAGACCGGATAATTACCTTTTGCAGGTTTGCATTTTGGTACATGCTTGGCTATAGCCACTTTCAATATTTTATAAAATTTATCCACCATTGCATCTATGGAGTCATTAGATGAAAGGGTAATCTCCCAGGGCGTTGAGTTTAAATCATTGATTATTTTGTCAAAGTCAGCTTTGTAGAAATTATATTTTTCTTTGGTAACTGTATTGGATGATGCAGATGAATTTTGACAATAGATTGCGAATTCCAATGGCGGGTGATAAGAATCGAGATTACTTAACGATAGGTCACTACGTTTCACATTCGAGATCCCTGTGTTAGAAAGAACAAGGTCTAAGACTTTGTCGTCCTTGTTCAGGATGTAATTATGTTGAGTCAGCCCATTTAACGCCAAAAATTCTATAAGAGATTTTTCATACATACTCTTGGCACCAAAAGAGGATCCAAACGACGAAGTACCGCTACTATCGTTGTTGTTCCAATCAATACCGCTGAGATTAAAGTCACCCAAAATTAAGGTTTTTTTATTCGAATCCAAAACGTTATTCGTATTATCTATAAAATGGTCAAGGATATCTTTTTGAATTGGCGACGGGAGGTAAACACTACATAGTAATAATTTTTGACCTCTACGGAAATCTAATTCCACCCATAAGTCCTCGCATTCACTTTCAAATCCAGGCACCCTGCGTGAGCACATACGTTTTGTCACGGCAATGAGTACCCCGCCACCTGATTTATTTCTGTGGAATCCAGTCGTCTCACGATCGCGTCTGTACACTACATATCGATCACTAAATAGTTCACAGTCAAAAATGGTGCTATTCAACCAAGTTTCACATAATACTATAATATCGTAATCACAGCATAGTACATTTTTATAAAAAGCAGAGGTCTTTGTACGAAGACCTCTGACGTTTTGGAAATATACATTTAAGGTATGCATTTTTAAATCGTAACAATAGTACACAATGTTCAATATTACTATAATTGTAAAATTGTTGTAATTTTGCTTAATTAGCAAAATTATAACAATTTTTCAAGTGTTGACGAGTCACGTACAAACACGTATTCAGATGTGTCGGTTTTGCGCATATATATGCGACCGCCGCGAACCCAAACATACTTGTAGTGCAGTTCCTTAGCCCGCATCCGCGCCGCGGCGTGAAGAACTTTATTCTCCGGCGAAAGGTTTTCAGCCACGTAAATGTCCACCTTCCTTTCTGTCTGCTGACCCAGATGCCCCGCGTTTAATTTGTCCTGTGGTTGTTTTTTATTATATTTTATAGCAGCCGCCAAGAACATGTCGCGCGAACGCGGACTATTAAGTTTGATTAAAATGGAACGCGGTCTGGGACTCTTAGCATCCTTTTTAGCAATGCGTGAACAATACAAAATATCAGACTCTTTGATGGGGCACGAAATCACTTTAGCGAGCTGAGTAACCATTGTAATTACGTTTTCCGATTTGCGTTCGGGAACACATTGTATTTCCAAGTTAGATGCCCTGGAAATCTGTTCAAGTTGGTTGAATCGGCTGGTGATGGCGTTCAGGTCACGACGAAGCGCTTCATTTTCTTTTGTAATAACGGTAATTTTATTATTGCACGTGTTGACATCAGCATGAAGTTTTTCGAAGGAATCGTTCATGAAATTTATTGATTCCGTGAGCGAACCGACTTCATCCCTAAAAGCTTTTAACTGTTTGTTTATATCGCCTCGCAAATCATTGATGCATTCCCTCACGATGCCGCGAATTTCATCCCGCACTATGGCGCGCAGGTCCGAACGAGAACAGGTAAGTGCATCATCTGAGGTGACTGAAGATATACCAATGCAGCCGCCGGACGACAACTCGTTAGGCGGCTTCCGTTTCTTGTGACGCGTAGTAACATTAGCGTGACTACTGATGTTGCCGGGTGTTAAGGGCCGAACAGGCGTATTTTTGTTATCGGATCTAGGTTTTTTATTGCGACATTCAGGACAAAGCCAGTTTTCCTTGACTTCAGCAGACAGTTTTTCAAAATCACCAGGCGTTACATTGATGCACAAACTGTGATAGGAGGAATTACACTCGCAGCAATGCAAGCAATATGCATCTTCAACAGTAGATTGACAGGCGGAACATTGATCCATTTTGTTGGAAGTTTCGCAGTAATTGTCCTATTGTAACTATAGTGAAAAAATAGGGTGGTTTGCATCAATATTAGACATATAGCAATGATTTTTTTAAATATAGTATACGATATATTCGAATGGTTTTGATTTCGTTAGTAAAAAAAATAATTTTGAAATAAAGCCAGTGTCCCTGCCACTCGACCCAAGCAAAATGAACCGTATTAGTACGGGACAAATTTGAATTCGAATTGAAGTAGTATAGACTCTTAAGCTTCGACTGTGTGACAAACTTACTGGCGAATGATCGCTCGCAGCCGCGAAGGTACGCCGCCGCCGAGCGGGAGCGGATAATTCTGATCCCTGCACTAAATTAGAAATGAGGTGATAATCTTTAAACAGCTAAACGTATGTTATAATTATTAATACAAAGATCGTACAATCAAAAAAAAATTAAAAAATAACAAACTAGTGTATTAATTTCACATGAAATAAACGACATAATCTCAGTACAGAGTACTAAAAAAACCGACCTCAAAAGAACGTGGAATTACGTCTATTTGCTAAGTTTTATTGAAATATCCCCTAGTTCGCCACTATACAGGACTTGACACTGGAGATAATAAAAATAGGTTCTCATTACGACACTACTCAAAATAAATGGAGAGAAAAACGCCTTGAATTGGAGAAATAGCAAAATCAACCATTAAAGTAATTGCTCCTAGATTAAAGTTAGGCGCTATTTATAAAAATGAATCTTCATGCGTGAACAGCCCCCTTCGATGTGGATGATTTTCTTCAAAATGAAATGGGACCACTATGGAAGTATCACCTTTCCAACAAAAAAAGAATCATGAAAATCGATTCACAAATACTGGAGTTATCG
The DNA here is from genome assembly GCF_003589595.1 of Hyposmocoma kahamanoa. Taxonomy (NCBI): domain Eukaryota; kingdom Metazoa; phylum Arthropoda; class Insecta; order Lepidoptera; family Cosmopterigidae; genus Hyposmocoma; species Hyposmocoma kahamanoa. The sequence continues at coordinate 3,366,031 of NW_020654466.1, forward strand.
CGTAACATACATACAAAAAAAAAGAACATACAGTCGAATTGAGAACCTCCTCCTTTTTTGAAGTCGGTTAAAATATAATTGAATATCAATTCAATAAAAATTTAAACGCATTTTCTTCGAACACAGTTATGAATCATCTTGATTATATTAGCCTTTAAAAAACCGCTTTGACCAGTCCATCCTTTTCGGATCTACGATGTCACCTACAGATACACAGACAAACTTATGACTACCCTTTTCTTGCGTGGTGTTAAAATACCTGTTACAAAAGAGTTACCTATATATTTTCTTCATTTATCCACACAAAAACACAAATATGGCGTAAAATTTTTATCAGAGTAAATGAAGAGAAATCTGAAACCCAAGCACTGTAAACGACTTCATCTGTTACAATATAAATTGAAAGATGTCTGAAAGTCAATGTAAACAAACCTTAACTAATAATATTGCTTAGAAAATTTAAGAAAGTGTTTATGATTTGTTATTTAACTAATTTATACATGAATAAGTTTAATAAAGTTTGATCAGGTGATAAAAGGTCATTGCTCTAATGGCTTACGTACATTTATATAGACAGGGATATGTCCTAAAGCATGCCGCGGTATCCTTAGGCATTCCGCTGCATCTCTCTTTAGATCTTTGCCCCTCTGCCCTGGATATCCGTGTAGTCGTGCTCGGCATCCCAAAGCCTGCCGATGTATCCGAAAGGCGGCCGAAGCATCTAAGCTTTGTTTTTGTAGCTACGACCAGTTTCATTGAAATTTCAATTGTAAAGCCAAACCGTTAAAGTTTATTACCTTTCGCCACCCAAAAATCTTCTGGCGAGCTATCCAGTCAGTAGTAGCGTGGCTTAGGAATTTCGTGGCCGACACTCAATAAACTAAAAATTAAAAATAATGTTTTTGACCAACTGCATTTAGCGGTTCTTCTAAACCCTTACCATGTCAATGTTTCACATTGTAAAGAGTGCTGGTGGAATCCAAAAAAAAAAATAAACTTCAAATTTTTCTTCGCAGGCAATGTATTCGTGATCGCAGCCATTATCATCGAGCGAAACCTACAGAACGTAGCTAACTACCTAGTCGCTTCCCTTGCCGTTGCGGACCTGATGGTCGCCTGCTTGGTCATGCCGCTGGGAGCTGTTTACGAGGTAATTTAAAAAATATGTAAAATAGACGAATGGAGGAGGGAAGAACGTCATGTAACGAGAAGAGTATCAGATATGAATGTACTGAGATATAAGGAGAAAGGAAGGCCAAAGAAAAGATGGATGAATTGTGTGAAAGATGACATGGACAAAAAAGTGTGAATATGGAAATGACGGCTGATAGGGGAGAGTAGAAGAATAATATACATGTTGTGCCAACCCCACCTCCTAGCGTGGTACAAGGACAGGAAGAAAAGAGAGAGGCGAAGTTTTGGCCACAAATCTCACATATGATCACCGGCAATGTTATAAGTTTGTCACGATGCCTATTCACTCTAGCCTAAAATAGCCCTAAATTGTAGCTTTATCGTAAGGACACAGTCCCTTGTCCCTAATATTTCGCAAGCTATCTAGCTATCCCTAACCTTCAATCTTGAAAAAGACCTGTCTGTATAAGCAGATAACCCCTAACATCGTGGTAAAACATGCAACGAAAAGGAATATGTATAGTGGCTAACAACAAAACAAATGTGAATTGTACTGTAACATATTAGAGGAGTTAAAAAGATGATAAGATCACTTCAAGGCCAAGAATAGCGCTCTTTAATAAAGAAGAAGCAGTATTACCGCTAAAATAATCCTAAAGAAATTTCATTCTGAATAAGCTCTCCCTGAGAATACGCTACGCAAAAATATTCAGTGCTATCTAATGCAATATACAATATTTTTGCTCCTTTATCATTTAACTTCTTAAATTACAAGTTACTTTTATTTTAAACAGGTTAGCCAAGGGTGGATTTTGGGCCCGGAACTGTGTGATATGTGGACCTCCAGCGACGTACTCTGCAGCTCTGCTTCAATTCTTCATCTTGTGGCTATTGCGACTGATAGGTAAGACGATGGACAATTAATAACTTTTTATTCTTCTATTAATCAGTATGTTTAATGCACTTGTTTTTTGTAATTTCTATCAATTCCTACACGGTCTCCTGCTAAGCAAGAGACACGTCCATGAAGCCAAAAACCGTCGTGTCAAATGCTTGTCGGGTGGAGACTTTTGGGTGTAACACTTTTTAAAGTTCAATGTTTTCGAAAATGTTTGTGAATCACCTTCGATGAGCAAGTTTTCTCACTTTATTCTGCTTTACTGTTCCTGATTGAAAGCACTCAACTTTTTTTAGGTATTGGGCTGTGACAAATGTGGATTACATCCACTTACGGAATGAGCGGCGCATCTTCACGATGATTGTCCTCGTGTGGGGCGCCGCACTCGTCGTGTCGCTCGCCCCGCAGCTCGGCTGGAAAGATCCTGACTACCTTGCCAGGATCACCCAACAACAAAAATGCCTCGTCAGCCAAGACCTAGCCTACCAGATCTTTGCGACAATGTCGACCTTTTACGTACCTTTGGCTGTGATCCTAATTCTGTACTGGAAGATCTTTCAAACTGCGCGCAGACGAATCCGAAGGAGACGAGAACCACCACCTCCTCGTCCTACTTCTGCGGATGGTCCAACCCCCACTGGACGACCAGTTCAGTCAGCAAGGGACCGACGCTTCGTTAAAAAGAGGTTTCTAAACTTGAAGAAATGTAATCAACGCACCCGAGCCGAAACTCTTGCAGCTGCTCTACTATTGACTGAGGGGCAGAGCACATCCACTGTAGACACATTGGACGAGGAGCCCCGAACAACAGCCTTTACTATCAACGAAAAAGCCCTATCCTCAGTCTCCCCAGAGAAGTCTTCCTCGACCGTCACTAATGGGTCGAAGCCGGAGCGAGCTATTGTTCCTGCTCAAACACATAGAGAGAAGAAAGAGTCCCTCGAAGCAAAGAGGGAGAGGAAGGCAGCCAAGACGCTTGCTATTATCACAGGAGCTTTCGTTTTCTGCTGGCTTCCGTTTTTCATAATGGCGCTGGTAATGCCTATTTGCCAGACGTGTGTGATCAGCGACTATCTCGCGAGTTTTTTCCTCTGGCTCGGCTACTTCAACTCGACTCTAAACCCTGTGATTTACACGATATTTAGTCCAGATTTTCGCCAAGCGTTCGCTCGGATCCTCTTCGGGACACACCGGCGAGGCCGCAATAAAAAATTCTAACGAAGATGTCCTTACTACATATATAACTGAGCTAATGCTCAATGGACTATGTTACTCTCCTTGTATATTTTAAGGCTTTCTGTATGTTATACATACTCGACGTTGGTAGTTAGTGTAAATACATTTAGTGAAGAGATTGTAAATAATATATAAAGGTATATTTATGAATATAGATAATGTTGAGGATTGTTTTTTTTACGCGTTATAGTCTATGCAGCCGTGACGGAGTCGCTCTAGAGTCCAAAGCGACTCCGTCGCCCGCTCTTATGTTGTTCAAGTGACATTACGAAATAAATATTTAAATTATATCAACATTACTAAGACTTTCATTACGCCGCCTTTGTTTATGTAAGGATCTTAAAAGCACTAATGATGCAAGCAATGATTTAAATTGTGAGTCATTTTAGAGTGTCACTATACCCTCACTATAGAGTGACAGCTTTGAAATTTATCTGTAGTGAAATTATATAAGCATTTCACAGTTTTCTCAAAGATACAGAACATTTTCTAGTTCTTAGGTTTTCGCGATTGCTTCACATTTGAAAAAACTAATAGCATTTCTTTAAACGAAGTTTTTGGGTTTTTTAAAAGGTATGGTCACAGGTGACAGAGTTCAACCAAATTTAACTTTTATTATTAAATGAATTGTATATTTTTATTCAATAGCTTCTACTAAATTGAGAATAAATTTCATAGTCAAGCCGATGAGAACCGAGTTAGGGTCTCACCACACCACCACACCTACTGACGTGGAATTGGCTTGAACTGATCAGAAAAAGCTTTATGCCGAAGCGAAACGCACAACGCTTTCTCCGACCGACTCTAGCCGATTTCGAGTCCGACCTGCGATTCCGCATCACTGCAGTGGCGCTACAGCCGCGCCATTACTAATTTTCAATGTTTAGAAGCGCAGCTGCAGCTTCACATACAAGGCGCTCTTATGGGGTGATTCCTCAGTCCGTGACGCGAGCCTTTGAACTTACTAACACACGACGGACCCTTAAGAGCAGGCCACACCGCGAACGAAGCTTGCTAACTTAGCTTCGCTCACGTAGTTGCATGCACTCAACTATGCCAGCTAAGCTAACTTAGTTGCATGCAAAATAATAAGCTACGAAAATACGTAGCAAGTAGTGACTGTGGGTACGTGCGGGGGTGAAGGGCGGCAGAGGGGCGATATATTTTACATAGCTAACGGGATCGCTGGGTTAGTTTAGTTAGATCGTCTAGCTCAGTTAGCAGAAATACGTGTATAGAAATAAAACTCAAAAATCCATAAATTATTTACACTACCAGCCTTCGGGCAATCAACATCTTGGAACCATAAAATTCTATTACCAAGATCGTAATTCATTACGACGCTGCCGTACACATTCATTATCTTTATACAAACAAATTAGATTAGCATATAATTTAATTTAATTTCATTCAAGGGAAATAAAACAACGTGCGTTCATCGGATATATCCCAACATAATTCGTTTATTCAGTGTAACGCGTGGTAATTGTACAGACGCACACAAAAATCGACTTAGAGCGGTTACACACGGCGCCGTTTTACAGCGACGCAAACGCGATGCAGTCGCTAATCGTCTATCTTTACACACACGCGTAATTTTAAGCAGCGACGCAAATGTGATGCAAGCGCGCGATTGCATCACTACACTTGGGATTTATAGGCGATTGCATCGATGCAGTAGCTCATTTGAATCGATGCAAACGCGCTCGTGCGCTACAAAATAAGATTTTTAGAAATCAGCGTCAAAAATTTCTGGAATTACATCTATTTGCCAAGTTTTATTGAATTTCGTTAACGGAAAATAAGTGAAATCCGATTAACCGTGTTCATCCCCTAATTTGCCACCCTTAGAGGTGAAATAATTTCTTCAAATTTGAATAGGACTTCCACTTAGGTACCCTTTTCCCTACAAAAATAGAACCATCGAAATCGGTTGTGTCGGAATAATCGCGTAACACACCCAAAGAAAAAAGAAAAAATTCATTTGAATTAAGAACCTCCTCCTTTTTTGATGACGCCTAATAAAATATTGTTGAACTAAAACGCGTAACTTTGCTTAAATACGTACAAATACAAATTTAATACATTGTGCCGGAAACAATTCAACTAGCTACAAAAATCTGTTTATTGAGTAGTATCGAGTTTTTAGATTTTAACGATTGCTACGCATTGAAAACGAAACTTTTTTCCTTATCTAAATCATGCACAAGTTTCTCAAACAAACCAACGTTTCGGTTTCTTTACAGATCCAATGTCCACAGCTGACTAGTGTTAGGTCATGGAAAAATTTCCATAATCATATTTTCTCAGAAAAATAAATATTTATCCGGATATTTTTCCAATACTTTTCCTTTAATTTTCCACATTTGACGTTAACACCTGTCAAAAGTTGAAGTTACAGAACAAAAACGATGGAGCCATTATAAAAAGGTTTTTTTTCGCTGTTGTAAAATCATTTTAAATCTCGTTTTTCTTTAAGTAGCTTTTAGCTATACAAGTTTATTTTGTAATTCACACTACATAAAACTTCAAAAGATATTTCTAAACGTAGAACATAATATCAGCCTTCGAAATTATATTTTTCCAATTTTGCAATTTTTTTCAATTTTCCGGAAATTTTTCCGTTAAAATTCCCACTTAGTATCTGAAATTTTTCAAAAAATTTTCCAAAATACGAGTGGCTGAGATAATAAAGTACCAGTTACGTCGAATATAAATGGAAATCACTCCTATTCTGAATTACAGTTACAAAATTGGAAATGAACCCATTTTTTAACCGACTTCAAAAAAATGGGAGGTTCTCAATTCGTCTGTACGTTACGCGATTACTCCGGCATTTGTGAACCGATCCTAATGATTCTTTTATTGGAAAAAGGGTGCTTCAGTATTGGTCCCATTTAAATTTGAAGGAAATATTCCACTTCTAAGGGTGATAAACTAGGATATGAAACCGCGCACTTTCCGCAAACCGATTGCAATAAAACTTGGCAAATAGATGTAATTTCAATAAAAAATCCGATAAGCACATTTTTGAGGCCGGTTTTTTTTAAGTTATAATTATTTCCGAATGTAAATGGCGCATATTTGTGTTTTTAAACCAACATACCGGGCTCTTTAGACATCCCAAAAAATACGTAGCTTCATTTCCTTTATGCAGCAATCGCGACACCGCACTACAAGCAGCACGCACTACTGTCACCATGGTATTTATTCACTTTTACGGCGCCTTCAAATTAGACGCTTGTAAGCGTAGCAGTGACGCCACAAAGGTGCTGCGGCAGCACCAATAGGCACTAATTTTCATACGATATTTGTAGCGCTTGCTGTACGCAAAACAGGACGCCTATACATTTCTTATTGTTTTAAAAATAATATAATACAGATGTTTATAATAATAATAATCCATTTATTTCAGACACATTCATCCATAATATTTGTTAGTAAAGAAAAATACTTAAGCTAGTGTTAGGTTTAAAATAATAAAATAAAACAAAATTGTAGGCATTACGATGGGAACATATTTCGGGACAACTGGCTACGCATTGGCAGTGTGCCAGCGCATCCACCGCCCCAGCATGATAGTTACGAAATGTTTAATGATTAAAAAAAATAAAAAAGAACTAAAAATGTTTCACAAATGTAAAAAAAGAACTAATTATCTTGTGTAGTCTGGTGGGCTAGCTTTACGTATTTTTAACTTTCGCGCTATTTTTTTAAATTTATGTTTTCTGTTTTATCAAAGCGGGACATTGTTAAGTATTTTAGGGACAGCGGGACACGGAGCTTAAAAGCAGGACCGCTCAAAGTTGCACGAATGTCACGTTAGGTATAACAGCCGCAATAAACCTAAGTACTTAATAGTCACAAAAAACACATTTACGCGACCTGGAATAAAAAAAAAATCTCAATTGCGTCGCCGCTCTTTGTTTATCAGTTAAGAAATGCTGCTTTGCGTATCTGTCCTCAGTTATCACAATTAATTTTAGTGCTAGTGGATAGTCCCCTTAGAAACGGGCGGGTAAACGTTTAATAATATTATTATTGTCTCTATCAGACGCAATGCGAGTGCGTAGGCAAGATAGCGCTCATATATTGTTTATATTACTCAGTTTGTTGCTTATTCATTTATACGTTGTATCTGTGGATAATAGTACATTGGGCAGTAAATAAGAAATTATGAAACGAGAATTTGTTAGAAGCCCGAAAGCTGCTGAGCTGGGGGCTTTAATTACTCGAGGTACAGACGCATACAGTCACAATGTATTATAATAATTTCTAATTTCTAAAAATACTGCGGAATATTAATTCACAAAATAAATGTAGTCAAATATTATTAACTCACACACTCAACATAGCCCCGCACTAGGGAAACCCTGTGTCGCGGGTGCCATGGACACACACAACCACAAATTACACCCAAACTCACGAGAGGAATAAATGTAGGCCATATAAATATTTCTCCCGGCTCGGTAATCGAAACTGGGACCTATGCGTGGCAGTCCGGCATGGTAACCGTTCGGCCACCAAGGCAGTTAATTAATTGCAAATGTTTTGTTTTTTTTTCTACACTTGAAGCTTTTGCGAAATATATTTAAGACGTTTTGAGCATAAACATTTTTTGCTTAATCTTTAAGAGAAGTTTCATGCTGATCTGGAACGAAAAGAAAAACATAGAAGGTATTAGCTGCTTACCGTCCCGCGCAATTTGTAAAAGTCGACTGAGGGATCGGGTTTAATAGTGTCCTATATGTAGGCGACAGGCTGGCAACCTATCACTATGCACTAAATTACACAAGATTGTATACAATCTTAACCCACACATTTGCTAAATGTGGCTTTAATTGCACCGTGTCACTTAAAGCGCTGCCTACCCCTATATGAAAACCCAAGGGCGTGAGAGTATTTAAGAGAAGTACAGTATGTATAAAATTTTAAATGTATTACCGCCCTTGGACAGTAATGTAATGAAAATACCCGTGAGCATAATTTAGGATATTACGGTTGACTATGCTTGCATATCAATGTCATGAATTCTGTTTGCGAGCAGGTGTGATGAAAAATTATATTAATATAACGAATCTTTCCCATCCATTCAAAAATTTGAATAAACTTGACGCTTCTTGATGGAAAATTATGACTTTTAGGCCTATATTATATATGTCGGAGTATTACCATAAGGGAGACATTTGAGGCAAACGTGGGCAAACAACCTTGTCACTGATTTAGTCGAGAATTGGAGTAGCCGACGGTAAAATAATTATGTCAGTTGATTGCAATTAATTCGTTTATCTACGAGTAGCTAGCTCGAAAGTATAAAAGATGGAACATGTTTAAACCGATTTTAAATATCACACGGCTAATTCACAGGGAGCGGCCGCACTAGGTTGTTTCCTTTCCAATAACTCTCACAAAAGGCCATCTTGGCAAAGCACGCTGTTCTATAAAGCATAAACCATGATCGAAACTAGTTAATACGATTCGTTGATAGCTTAGTAAATAAATAGTTTCTGTAATAATTAGAAAACAACACGTACTAATGTTTGCTAATATTTATCCTTATGCAAATCAACACTTAAACAACAAATCGAACTCCGTTACACCACGTTTGTAGTGACAACTGACTCCGACTGATAGTTTAAGGAGAAACTAACAAACTACGACCATAGATATTAATTTCCAAACCTTGTGTACAAATTGTTGCGGCGTTTGATGATGCTATCAGAAACAGGATCAAATTTCGTTTGTAAGGAGAGCGCTCACAAGACTTTACTCTTGAATGCCCTATATTTCCCACAGATACACTGCTGCCATGATACTATCAAAGATACGTTAAATCAAAGGATCCTCAATCACACCCTTCCTAAATCCGTTTCAACCTAAACAAACATAGGGGCTACATAGATACATATATCGACATCCATTCAATCTTTATCTATGGTAATAAGGTAACGTAAGCAACAGTAAGTAGCCTAACTGGCAAAGCGTTTAATTTTTTACAAAATGGTCATGCAAAGTACAACTGTTTTCGAATCATATATTATGTATTTTATTTTACTTGTTATACTTCGAACGGGACAGCTACCTAAGTTAGAAGTCAGTCTCGCATTTTCGAAAACCGTTCATAAACTTCTAATTGAAACACTACACAAGTTTCGAAAGTTACTTTTTGAGTTCTGAGGTTTTTGCAATTACTACTCTTGACATATGAAACTACTTTTTAACCGGCTTCAAAAACAGGAGGAGTTACTACGACATTTGTGCACCGATTTCAATGATTCTGTTTTGTCGGTAGTGGGGTACCTTAGTAGTGGGCTCATTCAAATTTGAAGAAAATGTTCCACCTCTGAGGGTGGCAAATTAGGATGAATTCGGTTTATTGGATTTCAATCACTTCCCGTTAACCGATTTTAATAAAACTTGGCAAATAGAAGATTCCAAAAACTTTCAAAGTCGATTTTTTTTTTATAAAAAAGTAAAATTATTCAATCTCGTGTAGTTGTTTTTTTAAAAATACATTGTTTCGGTCTCTTTACAAAGTCACGACTGGCGTCATAACAGTCATTTTTAGTATACTACTTTTGACAATTTTCTCGGATTATCAGGCTGACCTTCAAGTTAGCCAATGTGGCTACGGCATGGTGACTATGAAACCGTAGCTATAGACCTCCTTGTGAAAGAGTTAGTGGAGGGTAGTATACTGCCACCTTACCTATTCCCGACCCTAAGATGTAATGTGAGCATTACTGCGATCCGGTTTTGAAGGGTAAGGATGCTAGTTAAATTACTGAAATATGACACTTTTCACCTTATGTGTCAGGGTGACAGGCGCAGTGGCAGTGCCTTAGAGCGGCACTGCAACTGTTGTTATCACCAAGCGCTCGACTTAAAAAAAACCTTTAAAGAAAATTGTTGGACAGCAAAAGGACATCCCCGTTCTTTTCTACATAACTTTTGATTATAGTGACCCTCCCAATCGACCCCTAGGGTATATAAGAAGGGCACCATAACCTGTGCTAGCAAGCCCGCACCTTCTCAGTCGACCCCTGACAGCCCGTTTGCACTGACTTCATCCGGTTCTCAAAAGTGCCTTGGGTGAGCCGCCCCGCGTGCACGTACATCGCGCGCCCTATTGTCCAGATAGGTACCGGAGCTGTTGGCACGCTTATTTCCCATTGTGCATTGCACAACTAACGGTTGTCACCGCTAAGCCGTTGACTGCAAATTCCACTACCAAATTTCCACTTTGATGTCAGAGCTGTCACGCTCACATATATTTGTTTTTCAAACAAACCAACATTTCGGGCCTTTTACAAATCCCATGGTCACGAGTACATACATAAAAAAGAAATACACAAATGTTTCTTTGTTTTTCAAACAAAACGACGTTTCGGACTCTTTACAGGTCCCATGACCGTGGTTGAACGTAAATGATATTCGCTAACAAACGGTCACGTCTAATATTAATGCAAATCCTCTATTTTAAACTATATTTACTTGTTCTATCCGTCTTATTTTTAATTTACGGTTGCGTTACGTGACCTTGGAGTATAATACTATCTTTTTAGCATTTGCTGAAAAGCGAATTAATCTTACTAACCGGAGTATACAGAACTGCAGAAAAAAATTGGTGGCTCATTTTGTGGCAAGACTCCTTCAATGCTGAACTACCTGATAAGGTAACCCCTGATAAATTTCATGATAAGAAAATTCCATAATTTCACGCAAGTAAGTTCCAATAAATCCAAAAAAACAGTTTTAAAACATTTTAGTAGCAGGTTTCCACAGTGTAATCTCTGACTTTGCCAGAATTGGTGGGAAGAATCATTTAGTTCATTAGAGCGGTTCTTTTCGGGGATTACACAGGTTGTTACACAAAAGTTCTTCGATACTTCATTAGAGCGGTCGTTATTTTGCAAAAAAAAAAAATTGAAAAAAAAGAAGTTTTAATGAAGACCCAAAATTATAATATATGCAAATTTAATTTATTTGTCATCACGAGTATGATCACCAGCTGAATTTGTAGCACCCTGTATGAATCGGGCTTTATCCAATCTCCCTAATTTACTTGCCTCTTTTACTTTAAGTGGAGGGAAAACGGCGGGAGTAAATCAAGGAGATGAGAGTTATTTGAAAGAATAACAAGTTTTCTAAGCCAGTCGTGCTGTAAAATGTTTTGCCGAGCTCTATTTAATGAAGTCACTTTAAAAAAACGAACATTCATTTGGTTTATAGCTTGTATATTTGTAAAAATAAATTGTATGGAAGTTGACAGAACTCCTATTCTATTAATTTTCAGGAAATCACTGGTCATTGTAATGCCTTTGGGACTCCATTACAATTATGATACTATGTTATTCTGCTAAAATCTGGTTGCAATGGAATCTCAATGGAGTCAGTGGAATGACAGCGTTGGCATTCATTCATTAAATCACTAACAATAGATGTTTCGGTTTGGTGTGCCAGTGTGAGTTGAGCCTATGATTCTAATTACAATAAAAAGGTGCGTTAATTCATGGAAAGTTTATGGGTCCGACTGCTACCGAGTGGAGCAAACCGGCATTAAGAAAGATTTATTGGGCACTGGCGCTGGCCGGCTCGCGACTGCGAAGCCTGCGCCACGCCCGCGTTTCATTCATGCCACTCTGGAGCCCGCGCACTAGGGCTCGTCGTGCGGCTAGAGGTGTGCCGCCACAGTTTTAAGAAAATTACTAAGCATATATTAATTTTTATCTCGTTTAATCAGCTGTTTAGTCTTCAAATTAAATGTCCTCCCGGACACACAATTCGAGGCCATCTCCCATTTTTGTCATAAAGTGCTAGAATCCAAAGATAGTGTTATCATCGAATAAATAATTTTCCCGGGTTTTGTAAATCCAAATTCTCAACAAAGACTTATGGATAAGACGTTCAGCATACTAGTTTCAAAATTACGTAATAGTTTTTAATCAATCAAACATTGTTTAAGCTTAGGGCACTAAGGGTCGTATTCTAGAACTCTACTCAATACTCAAGTCAGGACTTGAGTATTGCAGTGAGCACTGAAAATTATACTCAAGTCCTTGCTATTAGGGTCGTATTTCCAGTGCCTGATCATACTCAAGTCTGCTCAAATCCTGACTTGAGCATTGAGTAGAGTTCTAGAATACGACCCTTAATACTGAAAATGCGTGATGGCTCGAAGTATGTGTCCGGAAGTGTATATATAATATTAACAGACTACCACCATTGAATCATGGTCGATTGAAGAGCAGAATACAAAAAAAATCGCAATGGCAGTTGAATTGAATGCTCTTAACTTTTAGCAGAATATCAAACGGTTACTATGTCGAACTGCCAAGCAGAGGTCTCGGGTTTAATTCCCGTGCCGAGACAAATATTTTTTATATTTACTTATTTCTCTCGTGATTTTGGGTGTAATCTGTGGTTGTCTATGTTTTGTCCATGGCACCGGCGATGCAGGGTTTCCCTGGCGCGGGCCTTTAAAAAAACTCTATTGACAATAAAATGAGATGGTAAAAAATTTGCATTTAATATTTAACAAGTAGAGTAAAGCGATAACCGAATGGTGGCCAAGAAAATGGTTATAGAAACGTGAGATATCCTATAGCGAGATGGGCAGACTACATTGACAAAGTCACATAGGTGAGACTAGCTAGCACATAAACTGCGGGAGGCCTGTACTCAGCAGTGGGTGAAGTCAGACTATGGATTAAGAGGTTGATATGTAACAAAATATATTATAGTTTTACTGTATCCACTTTTCTGGTGTTCTGATCTGTGGCAAAATATACTTTTCCGCACACTTGTAAATAGTATGATTGCATGGTGACTAACTTGACTATAATGCCCCAAATAAAACCCTCGGGCTTTTTCTTCCCATTACAGCCATGATCGGTAAGGATTTTATTTTTTTTTAATTTCTAATGCGACATACCGTCAGGTTCGAGTTCAAGCAAGGACGTTACTTAAGTTCATAATTAAAACATTCGCTTAAAATTTTATCTAAACAGACATTACCACATACTACTTAAATACTTAATAGATTTCATATAATTGACTTTAATTATTTTTTGTATAACAAATTAGCAAATTTTTTTTACAATCCATTATAATCTATAGAAGAATAGCTAGCCAGCCATCTGTTGATAAAAAAAAAACAAAACAGCCGCCATTTGCCAAATCCATAATTGTTGTGTTGTGAACCATATTTATGCAAGTAAAAAACAAACATTGTATTTATTTCCTCGCAAATGTGATGAAAAACATGTATAAAAATACAAAACTCGAATTATTCTAATAGAATCTGTTTAGTAATTTCTTAATCTTAATTCTCCTTCTTAATACACAATGTACTATTACAATGTCGTTTCGTAGTCTTTAGCAGTAGAGCTCTTTGTGAAAGAGTTCGTCCAGGGAAGAACTGCCGCCTTACCTATTTCTGCCAGCAAACAGTATATATAATGTGAGCATTCAGGGACTCAGGTTCAAGAACCGGCGAATTTGTTTTGAATTATTCTATTTTTATTATTATTATTTCTAAGTTATCGTATAGAAGTCATACCTCACTCTAACAGCAAAGGAAAACACGATGAAACCTGCATATCGAACAAGGACCTGGTAACCTAACGACGACTTCCGTGACCGAGTGGCTCGCACACCAGTTTTCATAGTATCGACATCCCCGGCCGGGTCAATTTAGAAAGCTAACTTTTCTACATTGTTTCGGGTCTGAGTGTTCGTGATACCGCCATTGTTTCCGATTTCCATAACCCAAGTGCTTTAGTTACTTACTTTGGGATCAGAGCAATGCATGTGATATTGTTGTCTAAACTACCTAAAATACCTATACTAAAATAACTATAATATCCCATATGTCAGTAATTTCACCAGCGCCCTTGCCTTTCAAAACCGGAACGATGTAATGCTCGCATTACTGCTTGGTGGCAGAAATACGTAAGGTGTCAGTACTTCCCTGGACGAAATCTTTCACAAAGAGCTCTACTGCTAAAGACTACGAAACGACATTGTAATAGTACATTGTGTATTAAGAAGAAGAATTAAGATTAAGGAATTAATTAATGTTTGATTGATCAAAAACTATTACGTAATTTTGAAACTAGTATGCTGCCACTGCCATTGCGAATTATTTTGTATTCTGCTCTTCAATCGACGATGATTCGATGGCGTAGTCTGTTAATATTATATATACACTTCCAGACACATACTTCAAGCCATCACGCATTTTCAGTATTAAGGATTGTATTCTAGAACTCTACTCAATGCTCAAGTCAGGATTTGAGCAGACTTGAGTATGATTTCAAGCACTGGAAATACGACCCTAATGGCAAGGACTTGATCATGATTTTCAGTGCTCACTGTATTACTCAAGTCTTGACTTGAGTATTGAGTAGAGTTCTAGAATACGACCCTTAGTGCCCTAAGCTTATACAATGTTTGATTGATCATTAACTATTACGTAATTTTGAAACTAGTATGCTGAACGTCTTATCCATAAGTCTTTGTTGAGAATTTGGATTTGCAAATCCCGGGAAAATTATTTATTCGAAGATAACGCTATTTTTGGATTCTAGCACTTTATGACAAAAATGCGAGATGGCCTCGAATTGTGTGTCGTAAGGAGTTCTGATGCTACATAAAAAAACTACTCGCTTAAGAAGCTGAAGTTGGATTTTAAAGTAATTCTAAGGCACTATGTAAAAATTGTATTATCTAATTAACCTGTCACCAAAGTAAATATTTTTTTGAGCTACAAGCAAGAGCTTATTTCAACCAAGGCGGATATTACTATATATATAGTAATAATAAATAGTATGTCGTAATTGAAATCGATGGAAAGAAAGTTGAACAAGTAAAAGAGTTTGTGGTCTTGGGATAGTAAATGTGAGAAAGACTTTGAAAGAAGCGTAAAAAAAGGGAAATGCGGTGAACGGAGCAATAAAGGGAGTGACGTGCAGCCGTTCTATATCTGAGAAAGCACGAGTGGTGGTACATTATGGTGTGTTGGTTCCCACGTTAAGGTATGGGAGTGAATGTTGGGTGTGACAGAAGCATGAGAGTAGAGTGAATGCAGTAGAAATGAAATTCCTCAGAAGAATATGTGGTGTGCGGCTGTCTGATAGAGTGAAGAGTGCACATTTTCATGGATCACTCCATGAAAAATGCGGTTTGAAAGAAGATGTAGTGACAAAAATAGAAAAGCATATGCTGAGGTGGTTTGGGCACATGGAGCGGATGAATGAATGTGGGTTAACGAAAGAAATATATAGAGCTAACGTAGAAGGAATCATTAGAAGAGGACGGCCACTAAGAACATTCTCTGATCAAATTGAGAGTGTTCTTAAAATGGTTGGAGTGCGTAGTGAGAAGAATAAGATAATAATAATAATGTATGCAAAGATTGATTGATTGATTGAAGTGGAACTAGAGAGGTTTGCAAGGATCGTGCTAAGTGGCGATCAATAGTCTCTGCCTACAACAATGGGAAATAAAAAAAAATGTATATAGTAATCTACGACTTTCGTTATGAGTATAATGACAACAAAATAGATTCATTTTTAGTACAGCGTGGCGTACTATTAGTCCGCCAAGCTAACCCAATGAGGGTTGCAGACATTTAACGTTTTTCGAGGGTTGTGAATCTTCGACATACAAGCTGCACTACGATATTTTTCCTTTACGAACAACTCAGACCTGCGAGCCCGGGATTCGAACCCATAGTCTCTGCTTGAGAGTCGGTAGAACAAACCATTAGGCTATCGCGGCACAGTGAAAAAAAGTCATTAATTAATAATTGGTAGTTTAAACCACTCTGTCTCTTTTGTATCTATATGTAGAGATTTATCAACTCATTTGAAACGTTTATTCCGACCATTGGTAATATATTAACTCACAAATAACACTATTCAATACATTTTGTATATCAAAGGCATTAATAACATTGTAAATTAAATCTCACATGCCAAATTAAAACCCAATTAACCAGACATTCTTGATACAACCCTGTTGCTACTCGTACGTGCGTTCTCAAATTGAATTGTGAAACTCGAGACTTTGAACCAAAGTTCTGAATATATTAAGGTAATTTGAATTTATTAACATAATTTGTTTATTGAAAATGATTGATTACATGGCCAATTAAATATTTCTTTGACACAGGGAATTCTTTGAGGAGTTTTTTTGCAATAATAATAATTTTTATTGCCCCTTAGTGTTATTACACTAAGAGTAGATGTGACTTTATTAGGTCATATCTACCCTCTGACTGCCTCCGTGGCCGAACGGTTACCATGCCGGACTGCCACGCAGAGGTCCCAGGTTCGATTCCCGGGCCGGGGAAATATTTATATGGCCTACATTTATTTCTCTCGTGAGTTTGGGTGTAATTTGTGGTTGTCTATGTGTGTATCCATAGCACCCGCGACACAGGATTTCCCTAGTGCGGGGCTATGTTGAGTGTGTGCGTTATTATTATTATTATTATTATCTACAAAATGAAAACTTTTCACAAGATAAGTTTAAACATTCAACCATGAACCAATAGCACAAGAAGACTGCTGTTCTCCATAATTTGTAAGGTTGCTTGGCAGAGCTCGCTGTCTAACGATAGACCGCCAATTATACCTTTCACTACGTTTTTGAATTGTCTCTGTTTCTTTTGCATGCAATAAACCTTATTATATTAAAGAACCTTTCAAAATATCTTCCGTTCCGCCACTAATAATTTATGTTCTTTCTTCAACACTAATAATGCAAGTGTCCATATTTCACACGACACGAACCTTTGTAGTCCTGCTTAGTAACTTGGACAGCAACACTTTGTGAAGGACTTTGAAGGTACATCGTAGCTCGTTTACTACATATTTCAAAAGATTCTGGGATCAATCAAAGGCGAATTTGGTAACTGGAGGGCCAGATTCAATAGATAGATAGAAGAATTAATGTTTGAGCCGAACATAATTAGGGAAATAAAATCTGCTCGACTTCTTTGACATGTGGGAAGAATGGGAGAAGATCGAGCTTCCAAAAGAGCGTATTTGGGGCAACATCCGTGTCATCGTACAGTAGGCCGTCAAAGATATCACTAATACTATATAACTAATAATATAAAGAAACTGAATGTGTCCGAATGGTCGAAATTGCCACAAGACTTACAAAAATGGCATACTTTCATGTCTGAGGCCAAGATCCACTTCGGGTTGCTGAGCCAGTGAAGTAAGTATTCTGTTATAATTATTTTTTTTTCTTTCTCGTATAGCATAATATACCTCAGTCAATCGTAACCATGGTGTGACGGTGTGACCTCCTTACACCGTCATCACCTCTTTGTACCGCCTCTCTCCGCTTGTCTTATCTTATCATTTTTTTTATTTTACATGTATTTAAATTTTAAATTTGAATTGTTCTATTCCTTCAATTTCTCATTTTGTTTTCGTACCATGGTCACTCCCAGCTCGACCGCCACAACAGTCGGAGCTGTTAATAAGCTAATCATGTGTAACAATTCATAAGTCTACAGCCTTCATATATGTTGAGTGTGTGCGTTATCTATCTATTATCTATTATCTTCATGTATATATTTCTGTAATTCAGTTTCTCAGCCCATTTAGGGGTAAGTGTTAATAAAAAAGTGTAGGGAGTGTTTTATACTGTTATACCTGTTTTTTTACATTTACCTTTATATTGTTACAGCCTTTTTTAAAACTTTATTTCTTTAATAAATTTTGTGGACCGTAAGTTTCCCATTTCATTGCCGTGAACCTGTTCACGGCTAGTTAGGGTTACAACCCTTTCAATGGTACCAGTAAAGTGCTCGAAACGTTGGTTTGTTTGAAAAAAAGAACAAAATTTGTGATTTCCATCCAAAATAACAATTGTTTCATTTTACAGGAAATATTGTAGTAAAGTAATTCCTAGTTGCCCATCGAAAATATAGAATAAATTAAAAGGCAACGTTTATACAATTTCAGACGCAGGTAGTATTGTCTCCATACATATTTTCCTTACATTATACTAAGGCCATTCTGATCTCTGCATATTAACTTTTATTATCTGTAATACGGCGAACAATCAGACGGTCCACGTAATGGAAATTAGTTACCGCAGATAGACATTAAGGATATAAAGGAAGTTATCTTTATCCTTAATGTGATGCTGGCTGTGGGATATAAGATCTTAAGTGTCCTGCGCCTGTGATTGCGCTGGCTTTCCTTACCCTCCAATCCGGAAAACATCAGTGCTCCTGTGCGGTGAAATAGGCAAGGCGTTACTACTCACGCAGCTTTACACACCAAGAAATATTCAGTCATACTTGAACGTATTTACGTATATTTAGTGTGAGCGCCTTTGCAAAATATAGTGGCAATCAAACTACGACGGTGCGTTGCTCTGTTTATATTTGGTCATAATAATAACCAAAGTTAATTAAATATAACTTATCTCTCAGGGTGACAGGCGCAGTGGCAGCACCTCTCAAATTTTTGTAATTTAAAACACGTCATTTCACTGACTTTACGACCACGAAATTGTTAACATTGTATTAATGTATTATTCGCAATTTCACTAGTTTTGAAGGTTTTATTTGCACCTATGTACCAACCAAAACCTACTAATTTTGCTTTCTAGTATTAAGCTTTTATTATACCTTACCTGTATACTTCAACTTATTGTCTAATAAAAACATATAGGTACTTCACCAAAACTATGTCTTATAGATTTCTAATCATGTCAAATACCTTAATTTCAGCTGATGATATGATCATTACCGTCCAGCGTCAATAGCTCCATCAGTAAGAAATAAATAAAAAATTCATCATCATCACTTCTGGCAAATAAATTCATCCTTCAATAACCGCTATAATGACCGGTCTTGCGATTGCGACGTTTCTAAGGTGGTGCAGACTGGTGCAGACTACACTGTCTTCCGGTACGCGGTCAACACTCGAGAAGTATACTATTTCGGTCATCTGATCTAAGAGCAATCTACCTTGTTAATAACTAATTTAAGCTAATGACAACTAACAAAAACATAATATAAAATTCAAAAAAAAGACTCTAAATGTTCAACGTTTTGGATTTTATTTCTCCATACAAAATGTTTTGAAAACTATAATTTGAAACACCACGTCTTTAATCATTCAACACCTTTCCTTTCCAATACAATATATTCAGTTAACCAAATAGGCATATAACTTTAAAACAGTAAAACAAGACGATGGATACCACCAGCGTATCGTATCGTAAGAACCGTCGTTTCTATCCATTCCACTGGCTCTGACAGCCCTGAAAAATGGCCGCCAAGGTGTAGGGTATGAACTTACGCGGTTCCGGTAAAATACCGATTATTTTAATCCTTTGCCGTGCGAATTAAGAAGCAGGAAGAAAAACGGTTTAAAGGGTACCATAAAAATACATACATATTTTTATTATTATTTTATTAATATATTTTTATTTATACAGTCTCCTTATTTTGTATGAATGGTAAAACTATTTTTAGCCAATTCATAAAAAGGAAGAGGTTCTCAATTTTTTTTTATATATGATACGCGATAACTCGTAATACAACACGGCATATGGCATTTGTGAATCGATTTTGATGATTATTTTCTTGTTGGAAAGAGGGTATCTCAGTAGTGGTCCCATTTAATTTTGAAGAAAATATTCCTCCTCTAAGGATGGCTGTTCATGAAGACTTATTTTTATATATAGCGCCTAAATTTTGTAAAGAGTAATTATTTTAATGGTTGATTTTGTTATGCTCCAGTTGAAGGCGATTTTCTCCTACTGTACTTTAAGCAGTGAGCACCGATTTTTATTATCTCTTGTGTTAAGTCCCGTATAGTGCGGAACTAGGGGATAAGTCCGGTTTTGCGCACTTTCCGGTAAAAGATTTCAATAAAACTTGGCAAATAGATGTAATTCCACGAGCTTTTGAGGTCTGTTTTTTAGTATTCTGTACTGAAAAATACATATACTACGAATGAAGAAAGGGAAATGTTCCTGCAAATACTGCAAAATGTTATTATTAATTAAATTTTTATTGAATTGATATTCAATTATTTTTTGTGAAATTACTCCACTAGTTTGTTACAATTATTAATACAAAGATCGAACACTCAGGAAAAACTCTCAGAAAAAGTTCCTTCGATCCGGTCGGATTCGAACCGACGTCTTCTTGCATACCGTGCCAGACGCTATACCAACTAAGCCACGGAACGAACCAACGGACCTCACGAATTCTTCTATGTGCTTGCGTCGTGTCTTTGTACTTGGTCTTTCAACGACTTTTTAGTCGAATGTTATTATTGTTAATAAATGTGCCAGCCAATCTAACCAATCACCGAGTCTCCAACTTGGGAATTTCCAAAAAAAGAAAAGACACCAAATCAAGAGGCAACAGATTACAGAACTAGTAAAATAAACTTGGTTTTCGAAAATTAATTAAACCAGTAATCGAATCCAGCACCAAAAGCCTTAACAACTGAACCTGCAAAGTCATCAATAGTATTATAACTTTTTTATAAAAAAAAAACTTACGCCAAAAGTTTGTGGGATTACATATATTTGCTAAGTTTTATTGAAATTGATTAAGGAAAGTGGGAGAAATACAACAAACCGGAGTCATTCCCTAATTTGCCACTCTTAGAGCGGTTACAAACGGCGATTTTAAATAGCGAAGCAAACGCGATGCAAGCGCTCGATACAAAAGCACAATTACAGGTAACCACACTAAGGGTCGTATTCCAGAACTCTACTCAATGCTCAAGTCAGGATTTGAGCAGACTTGAGTATGATTTCAAGCACTGGAAATACGACCCTAATGACAAGGACTTGAGTATGATTTTCAGTGCTCACTGCAATACTCAAGTCCTGACTTGAGTATTGAGTAGAGTTCTAGAATACGACCCTTAGTGGTGGAATATTTTTGAAGTCGGATGAAAATGAAACAAAGTTTTATTTTATATTTCAAAGCACTCATTAAAAGATCGTCCACATACTTGATTTTTCTCTGCATAATATAAATATGTAAAATCCACGTTAATCTGTCAGTTACATTTCCTTAATATCGCTACCGCTCATGCACTATGCACGGCAGCAAACCCATCTGTTGTCCGGACGGCGACGGACGTGGAAAAAATAAATTGCGGCCTCGGTCTGCAATAACCTGTGCCATCTGACACCGATATAACCTAATGCCGATGAAAGACCTGTGCCTGACAGCGGGACGTGTTTGGTTTCAATAAACATATTTACAGCAGTAGCAAACTCATGGCTATGGCCTGGAGTCTCTTCTTAGATGAAAACCACGCTACACAATGGGACATAAGTTACTCAGAGCTCCTTGTGAAAGAGTGCGTCCATTTCACACAAAATAATCTTAGAAAGCACATAAGTACATTCACTATACAAATCTTTTATTTTAGGTAAGCGTGCTGGTGAAATTACGGGCGCATGGGGACTTGTCAACTTACGTATGAGGGTGATGGGCGTAGTAGCAGTGCTCCTCAGATCTTTGCAATTTAAAGCTCTGAGTGACGCCGCAACTGCTATGGACAGGCGTGTCGTTTACCATCAGGCGCACGACTTCGTTCCGCCACTTAGTATCATAAAAAAGGTGCCAAGTCGCTACAGGCATATACGGCACTAAAAATTAAGAGTTACCCAATATGGTGGTTTTAGTAGGATTCAAATAAGGATTTTTTTATATAATAACGCACACACTCAACATAGCCCCGCACTGGTGAAAACCCTGGGTCGCGGGTGCCATGGACACACACATAGATAACCACATATTACACCCAAAGTCACGAAAGAAATAAATGTAGGTCATACAAATATTTCTCCCGGCCCGGGAATCGAGTCTGGGTTTTTGACGACGTGCATTAAGGAGACCTACCAATACTTGTGATTCATTATCAAAGCATCATAAAAGCTACTTGAGTACAGTCTGTACAAGCTGGGGTTATAAAGTTGACATAGGTTATGTTTATAACATTGTCCTGTTTGTTCGTACATTGGCAAGAGGTCTCTTGTCAAAACGTTCCTTTGCAACTTTCACTGTCCCTCATTTAAATATTGCTAAATAATAGGGGTTAAAGTATGAAATTGCCGATTTGTACTGAAAATCTAAATTGTTTATTTTTTAAATTTTTAACAATTTTATTTAATCAAAATAGTTGCCATTATTATCTATACATTGCTGCCATCTAATGGGAAGGTTATTAATGCCTTTGCGATAGAACTCCGACGATCTAGACTGCACAAACTGTGTGAAAGCATTTTGTACTGCCTCCTGGGAAGAAAACTTCTTGTCACGTAGATAATTGTCCAAATCACGAAAAAAATGGTAGTCCGTTGGAGCAAGGTCTGGTGAATACGGAGGATGACGAATGGTTTCTAACTGCAGTTCCTGAAGGGTCAAAATGGTTTCTCGTGCTGTGTGAGGTCTCGCGTTGTCGTGGAGCAATAATGGTGAAGATCGATTCATGAGTCGGGGCTGTTTTACTGCTAGTTTTGTCAACATGGTTCGGAGTTCGGCACAATAGACATCTGCCGTTATTGCTTGACCAGATCGGAGAAAACTATAGTGAATAACACCATGCTGAGACCACCAAACAGTTACCATTACCTTTTTATTGGTAAGTTTTGCTTTAGGACACTGTTGTGGCATTTGACCTGGGGTCAGCCATTGCATTTTTCTTTTCCGGTTATCATAAAGAATCCACTTTTCATCACATGTTACAATTCGATCCAATATTCCTTCATTTCTGTACCGGTTCAACAAGGCAACACAAGTTTCAACACGCGTTTCTTTCTGCAGATCAGTCAAATCATGAGGCACCCATTTTTCGTATTTTTTTATTTTATTGATTTGACGCAAGTGAGTCAATATTGTGGGTAAGGTAACGTTAAACCATGCCGCTAATTCCTGGGTAGTTTGACTAGGATCGGCTTCCACTATCTCTCTTAATTCATCGTTATTCACCTGTGTGGGCGGTCTTCCTCGTGACTCGTTCTTTAGGTCGAAATTTCCATCACGAAAGCGTTTAAACCAAAATCGCACGGTGTGTTCATTAGTAGACCCCTCTCCAAACGCAGCATTGATATTGCGGGCTGTTTCTGCCGCGTTAGTTCCGCGTCGGAAAAAATCACAGAAACCATTTGAAAAAAGTTTCATTCGAAAACCTCAAACCATGAAGATTCTATGAAAATTCAAAGAACCTATTGCAATAAAACGGCAATTTCATACTTTAACCCATTGACTTACAAATAAATGGACGACGGATCTAATACAAAAACCACGAAAAAAATGTCCCAAGTCAACCTATTCGAAATTTAAATTGTTATGTCATCGCAGTATCGCGCTGTCCGTAGAACAAATGAAGACTAAAGCGGAGTGTCGCGCTCTGTATACGATTTTAGCGCCTTACAAGTGCGGACACTTTTTAGCGCGGACCCGACGTCCATATAATTGTAAGTCAATGCTTTAACCCCTAATATTTTTGTCATAATTTGTTTTAGTTTTTGCTTTATGTCAATACATTACTGTTTAACTGATTATTTAATTAGGTATTTTATAGCTTATTGTTTTATGTGTGTACCATAAAATAACCAATACTTCAGGTAGGTAAACGTTCAAACATGCTTAAAATGAAACGTGGAACAATGCGTAATCACAGAAGACACAATCTTACGCAAACTGCAGAGCGATTTCGTGATTTGTTAATCTTTCCATATTATTAATAAAGCGTAAGGTGGGTACCTTTTTTAGACAATTTCTAATGAACAAATATTGTGATTTGTCAACGATAACATTAAAAAATGAAACAATGCTGTTAAAAATATAACGTTAAAACAAAACAGTGCTTGTGGAACCGAACCACGAGTATTGTAACTGGCAGTCGATACAACAAGCCGCTCGACCAATATACTTGGAAGTTAAATGTCGAAATTTAGTATTCGTTTTAAAGATATGTTGATCATCTTCAAGCAACACTCCAGTGTATTGCTTACACAATAAATTTGAAATTGCTTTAAATTTTTCTTTGTTCAATACGTAAGATGGCTCTCAGAACCAAAAGGTCGGTTTGAGCATGTTAGAGGGTCAGGTATCTGTACAAGAACGTTACCTAATCTATGATCGACCTGAATCAATTGCGTTGTGTTCTTGGATCTATTCTAAAATACAATATTTTACATTATTTTTATTCCCGACTTCCAAAAATATACAATAATATATTGATAACTAGGCATAAACTAAAACGCAAAATTATACTAGCAAAGTCCATGAAAGGCTCTTCGTCGTTATTGGGGCAGCTTTCGCCATCCTTCTTTGAATGACAAAATTTCAATTCTTTCCTAGCCCATCTTCGGTGAAAATGATCTGGATTGACGAGATGGGCGAGGCGAGAATTGAAATATTTATTGATGTAATATTGAACCGTATTGCTGCCTGCATAGAGTATTATACCCTGCAACGGAAACACGATTTCAAGCGCGAGCTCGCGATGGCTATTAATATCAATCGCGAGATTGTGGAGTACGTACGATTGGAGATTGAATAAAACATGGTTTCATCTGATTCCTCTTCCGTTAACATATTTCATAATCATAGTTTACGGGACGGCACTGAATCTTCACAATCACAGCGCAAATACGCGCGAGCTATCGATGACAATTTTTGGTGGAAATAGGCCGGCGAGATTTCAATTCTCGTCTCTTCACGTGTCGTCTCGCCTCGCCGGTGGAAAACCACCTTAAGATAAGAAAAAAACGTATTTCTTATCGTGTCCGATGGCATACACCACTTACCGTCGTGGTGAAAGGATTTGCAATCGGCATAGGGTATTCGCCGATTGTTGCCCATGGTAGGTCAGACGTACAGGACAGGAATGATGGTACGTCGTGCGGGGAGATACCTTTCGTGCACCCCAACTTAATTAAAAATGTAAAATGACGTCCTATTTCTGCCGCCAAACAGTGAAGCATTACTGCGATCCAGTTCAGAAGTGCTGGGGTTCAGACTCAAGCACATGACACTTATCGACTTCGTATCTCAGAGTGACGGATGCGTTGGCAAAATATTTCCCTTGGTCATAACAAAAAACACAATTAAAAATGTATTAAAATAAGAGTAACCATGACATGTTAGACCACTATGGACAATATTACAGGTGCAACTATCATTTTTGCCCTCCAAAGTATCAAAATAACTGCTCACGCGATGCGTTCCTCCTACCGCAAAATGGCGGCTATTTGGTTTCGCAAATTAGAAAACCATTCAGTTTAAATACAAGTTTTTATAAATAAAAATTATTATTCTGCATTGCTAAATAAATACCCTCCATACTACCAACAAAAACATCTCAAATAAAATGCAGTAATACACCGCAAATCCTGCACTTAAAAAGCACTAATGAAATTTTTGGTGTACTTGGATAAATATGATAATATTCCGTTTAGTGGTTCTAACGTTTACCATGAAATTACTTCTTAAAGTATAGTTTATAAACATTTATATTCAGGATAAACTTAAAAAATGCTACTTACGGTATGTTTTCAATAAATAAACACCAAAATCGCCAGCACAAACAATAACACACACGATTGTCGTGACGTATTTTTGAATTTGTTTATTTTTTTTAATGACAGACCCAGGCATTAAAAACGTTATGGTTTGCTAGAGTAGTTACCGAAATAGCAATTAATACTAGTTCTTTTACCTGTTATAACTTCGATATCCGATAAATCGGTATAAAATCATCACCGGTACCTCTAGGTGTGGTATGCGTCTACGGCTGCATGTATCGCGTGATAAATAAAGGATAAAGCGTAATTCTACGATTTTCGAGGTTTTATATGAGATAATTGACACAACCATAACGTACAAAGCGAAAATGGCGGACTGACCTCTAGTATGTGGAACTGCCAGTTCTGTTGACTCACGTGTCCCGCCATCTATGCGTTACCTGTATTTATTGTTCCATGTTCACTATTTATTAAAGTCACTATTTATATAATTAAGATAAGAAAACGATGAGTTTCAACTGTATTAATTATTTATTTCTTAACCGACTTCAAAAAAAGGAGAAGGTTCTCAATTCGTCTGTATGTTCTTTTTTTTGTATGTATGTTACGCGATAACTCCGCCATTTGTGAATCAATTTTGATGATTCTTTTTTTGTTGGAAAGAAGGTACCTCAAATGTGGTTCCATTTAAATTTTAAGAAAATATTCCACCTCTACGGGTGGCAAACTAGGGGATGAATAACTTTTGAGGTCGGTTTTTTTATTCGGAGGTTAGGTTATGTAAATATAGCACTTAGCCTGACACGGTTCGAAGTGAAGAGAAAGAACGAAGTTAGTGCTGCCACATACATATTTTATGTCTTTAACGTAATCTTCACAGGGAAACCCACAGTTTTTGCAAAATTGCGTACACGAGAACTTATGCGACGCTAACCGGGTACAGCGAGCGAATTTAAATAATCTCAATACAGAGTACTAAAAAAATTTACCTCAAAAGTACGTGGAATTACGTCTATTTTCTAAGTTTTATTGAAACATCCTTCAATTCGGCACTTTACAGGACTTGACACTGGAGATAATAAAAATTGGTTATCACTACTCAAAGT
>NW_020654466.1:3393049-3408018 GCF_003589595.1 Hyposmocoma kahamanoa
TTGCTCCTTAGTAAAATTTAGGCGCTATTTATAAAAATGAATTTTCAAGCATGAACAGCCACCCTTAGAGGTGGATGATTTTCTTCAAAATCAAATGGGACCACTATGGAAGTACCCCATTTCCAACAAAAAAGAATCGTGAAAATCGGTTCACAAATACCGGAGTTATCGCGTAACATACATACAAAAAAAACATACAAATTGAGAACCTCCTCCTTTTATGAAGTCGGTTAAAAATACAGCGGCTCCTGGACTATCATTCTAGCCCAAGAGCTATTCATCGATGTTGGAAATCCGAACTCGACCGACCGTTAAATATATGCTCGTTTACTCGCCACAGAAGCGGCCACGAGAAATACCTTTTTCAGAAGTACTTAAACGGATATAACACAGAAAGTTTAATTTTAAGTGAAATAAAACTGAAAGAACCCCATTTACCCAACTTGTACCTACACGTCGCTCCACTGGGCACGGATCTCCGGTCTGACGTAACGGGTTTGTTACTCTTGTGGTTTCTTTTACAGTAATAAATAGAGAACATGTTATTATATGTATAATTATATAAATGATGCTGAAGAAATCAACTATTAGAGATGTCGTTTTCCTTGAAAATAATTCATTCAGAGCGATCACATGTGGATTCAAATAGTGTGATATACTTATTTGTAGTTTGGATTATATCTGTATTTAGTATCTGTATATAGTCATGGCAATGGTTGAGTCAACCGTGACCATGGGACCTGTAAATGGCCCGAAACATTGGTTTGTTTGAAAAGAACAAATATACGCGATTTAAATCCGGAAAAATAGTTTCATTACCTATGTGTGACAATCGCGAAAACCTAAGAACTCGTTATATCTGTATTTTGTTATTTTTCGCTTTTTAATGTAGTGACTTTCTGTGGTTTTTCAAGTTGGTTGAATTTTTTTAAAGAGTTTCTTTATCCTCGGTTCATTCATAGTGATCACATGCGGATTCACATAGTGTGATATACTTGTAGTAGTTAGTCCGGGGAAGTACTGCCACTTTAACTATTTCTGCCACTAAGCAGTAAAATATGAGCATTACAGCAATATTTTATTGAGTTAGAGTTAGAGAATATTTTATTACATTATAATGAGTTCGTACTTGTCACCATATATTATATGGTTCGGCGTGTAGTTGCAGCGCGTACTGGTACTTCCTAACTGGCCGGTGTCTCCGGAAGACCAGCGTTGGGGTGTTGCAATATGCCTCGACTAATGCTGAGTAGACGTCGGTTTAGCGTTATACTTATATCTAGGCTTAAGAATGTAAAATTTGTAAATTGTAATATGCCATAATTATGACGCTAATAAACAATTTTTCTTTCTTTCTTTCTTTCTTTCAATATGAAACGATAGAAATTTTCCAAACGAGTTGAATAAATTAACACCGCGGACTACACAAGTATAGTAAGTAGCAATATAGAACTCCTTTTGAAAGAATTCCTTCAGGAAAATACTGCCATCTTACCAGTTTCTGCTCTCTTGTAGTAATGTTACAACTAAACCTTAAGTACTGTTTTTTTTTTTTTTTTTTTTTTAATATCAAGTGACGGGACGAACAAGTCGTGCGCCTGATGGTAAACTACACGCCTGTCCATAACAGTTGCAGTGCAATTCAGAGCTTTAAATCGTAAAGATCTGAGAGGCAGTACCACTGCGCCCGTCACCCTGAGACATAAGTTACTAAGTCCATGTTCCTGTAATTTCACCAGCACCCTTACCCTTCAAAACCGGGACGCAGTGATGCTCACATTACGGCTTGGCGGCAGAAACAGGTAAGGTAGCAGTACTTGCCTGGACGAACTCTTTCACAAGGAGCTCTACTGCTACTGCCTTAGGGTAGTGGCGTCGGAAACAACTGAATTATCTATATAAACTACACCACATTTTTTATTCCTTGTGATGTTTTGGAGTAAGTTAGTTAAAAGGTAACCTATCACAAAGACGAAAATTTCTTTGTCCTAAATAACGTTTGTTCGAATTTTCATTACACCGAAAACCGAATTATAACGAAACAGTGATTCTTTCAGGATATGTTGAAGGTTTATCACAGACACAATTAGGTTCGGTTAGTTTAGGTTACGTTAGGTTTAAAAGAAAAAAACATTTTCCTCTCAAAATTACTTTCGAGATTATGAAATTTCGACAAAATTTTATTTCTGAAAAATGTCATTTCGGAGTACTGATAGGTAACCAGTATAAAAAGAACGTGATTTCAATTATTTTTGTAGTGGTGGGCTATGAAATTTTTTTCTTGTCTAAGCTCATCATCCGGTGAGTAAAAAATGGGAACCTATAGCCTAGATAATCTATAATGATAATCAGAGTCAATTTCGCTACTCCAGTTTTGTGGCACTGAAAGTTTCAAGTTTAAAACTAGGACAGAACAAGTAAAAATATTAAATTAAATTAATTTGAGTACCTCACTATGAAACTTATATTTTGTAAGACTAAAGTCATTAGCACCGACCTTTTTATGTCTTTGAGATGCCTAAATACCGCTTGGTATACTTCGCATGAAAGTTTCTCAGCCTTGAAGCCGAAGAGCTGTCTAAAAAGTTACCAAAACTCCAGACAAAAACAAAACGTGGCTCTTTTGTTACAAATTTTGAATTACAATGAAAAAAGTTTCAATTGTAAGTTTTTAAGAACACTTTGTGAACAAATGATGATTCCACCAATATTTACTGGTGATTAGACTTTCTAATTGCAAAAACCCAATTTGGTGGAATGCCGCAGCACGTCCGAGCAATAACACTCATTTGGAGGCTCAAAGTCTTATGTTACACGTCCGACAACGCCCTTATGATGTTAGTAATATTACTTAAGTGGGTATCGTAATATCACAGAGTTATTTGTAAAATATGAACAACCTCGCAGGTTTATACCATAGGATTCCAACTCAAATAAATTAACTTTATTACCTATGTAAAACAATAGATGGCGACACCTGGATAGAATAAAAACGTAATTAAATCGCGAAATTTTTAGGTATGTCCATACCAAATAAGAAGAATAAAAAAGAAATGCTAAACTATTTATACAAAGTTTTAGGAACGTTTAATTGAATTATAATATTCATTCACAATTAATGATTGGCGAAAACAGAATAAGGGAGACCGGGTCTGGTAGTTCCCGGGGTAAGTTGTTCTCACAGCAATAACTTTGCAAGGAAAATGTATAGCAGTACATGTGAAGTGCGTCGTTAAAGCGTCAGGTGATGCGTCTTGCCGGCAGCCATTTCAGTTACTCCGGCGACGACGGAAGTGTGGCAATGTGCGTGGAGCTGTCAAAACATCACGTAAGTACATTTTTTCTTGTTTAAATTTTTTGGTCTGTCTTTGTTTATTATAGGCCGATTCATACGTAACTTTTCTAAATTGTAGTGACATTAGTAAGGAATCTTATTGTTTGAGTATTTTTTTGATTGATTCTATTACTTTGCCGGTATGTCAGTCTTCATATAAAACCGTAGTTTGGGGCTATAAGTTCCTCCCTCGAGGGGCTGGTTGTTCCTAGGAACAACTTCCCCAATTGACCTGCAATCATACTTAAAATTATTATGACCATTTTTTTTTTAGGGATGCGAATCTACAAACGTGCTCATGTCAAATATTCAGACAAGATGATAGAGTCACTTATGTGAAGTCTCAACTGTGTGAAATGAGCGATGAATAATATTATTGATGAATAAGAATGTAGTTGTTTTTTTTAAAAGTTCGTTGTGTAAATTCATAGTATAAACATTACATACACTCAATTATAAAAAAGGTTGTTTTATTTAAGAAAATCTTTGTTATCCTGTCATAATTCAGGCGGAACAACTTGCCCCAAAGACGGAATAACGCGCCCCAAAGCGGGGCTGAATGTTCGCTCCGAAATTTGTCAAAAATTTGCCTCTATGAAAAAGACTATTGAGATATTAGAGAAGTGACTAAACTATTACAAAAAGCAATAAGCATTTTGTTCGCTATCCACATGTTCAAAATCAAATCCTTCATTTTCAGTATAAAACTTCAAGTTATTTGAAAATCGGAACGCTCTCCCCTACCGTAGACGGAGATGTCAAACACTGATGCGAAATTTCAACGTTTCGTAATAGTTGACACCCATGTCAAGCACTCGTACAAATAAATATTTTTTGAAACTTAATTTCGTAAGCTTAGTTAAAAAGTTAAAAAAAGTTAAAGTTACCATTTGATAAGGACGGAGAACATAGATTTGGATTACTCTGTTAGTGACAAGTTTCTGTGGGTAGTTTGAGTAGTATTTGACATGGGTGTCAAAGACTGTTTTGCTATGTGGACGCTTGACAGTCATATATTGAGGTGTCAAACACTAGGACATAACTAGTGTCAACTATTGGTACCTGGGGATATTATGCAACATGTGAAAATGCCACCAAGAGTGTTACATTATTCGGAAGGTTTTAAAGTACAATTCAGTTAAATAACTATAAAATCATCCATAATCATCCATAATATAACATAATCCTTGTCAAACAGTACACTGATCTCTGATTCTGCCATATTCAACTATTGGGACATTAGAAATTTTGTCTGTCATGCACTGGTATAATTTTAGTGGTTAAAAAAAAGAATATTTTAATAATGCTATGATTATTTTAAATTTTATAGTTTTCAGGAAGTAAGTGTGTTGACATGCCTTGGTAGTCAGTATGACTGATAATGTACTTTTTTGGCAAAACATATGATTTTCCGTCTAAAAGTGTCAACCTCTGGGACATTTACCTTAGTCATAACGAGACATGGTAAAATCCGATATCAGTCAAACATATCACTAATAAAAGGGACATAACGAAGAAACTTTGGGTAACACCAGAAGGAATAAAAGCCCATGAAGAAATAATGGTTAAAGAAGAAAATTATGGCCAAGCCATTAAAAAAAACATTCTCTAGACAAACTCATACCATCGTCGGTCACATGTCGTTTAACATCAGACGAGATTGTGGCCAAGCTATAAAAATAAACTACTTTGACCAAATAACGAAATATTTATTGGTTGTCGACACAAAGCACTGCTCTACTTCTCTTTGTTAGATAATGGTCAATAAGGCTTATTATCTTATAAAGTCAGCCTTAACGGTCGCGGAAGCTATTAAGAACTGATTGCTTGATACGAATACTGTAAAAAACTGCTCCACCACAAAATAACTTCAGATCGGACTATGTCATAAAGGCACCAACGATTGCAGGCTGTTCAATTAATAAGTAGAAAAAGAATTACACCCCTGGAGTAGTCAGAATATATAGCCCTAACACATGAGCGCAATAAACTGCCTTTGTGGTAAAGCCAGCCCTCATTCGATTTCAACGCTTCAGCGGCACCAGGCAAACAACACCGTTGTAATTTATAGCCATTTACTGCAAGAGTAAATACTACGTTATATCATATATCATAAGTGTAAACACACTTGGTGTACACAGACTAATTACAAACAGATAGTCAGGTTCTTCATAACAAAAAAAATTACGATGTTATTGTTGGGGTGCGTAATGTATCATGTAATTATTAACTTAATATTGATTGGCATAATTTCATTTAATATAAACTTATTTTATATAACAATTCACTTAATATAACATACGTCTATAATATTCTAAGCTTATATGTTATAATATTATTTTCGATAGTAATAAATAACTTTAATACTCATTTTATGTAACAATCATAATTTATATGAAACAAGTTAATCAAAATTTTATTTCACCTAACGCCTGATTGTTTGCTAATATCAATTAGTAACATATTATACAGTACATATCACACACATAATATATCCAATGCAACGAAATGATCCTTACATGACACTGAGTCGATCAGCACTAAAAAATGAAGCTTTTTTATTCATTTTTATGAACAACTCACATTTCACTTAAAAAATTACCCTGTCAAAATTGTTTTCACAAAAAGGTTCCTAAGAACTCTCGTATCTCCTGTAGTTTCGGATTTTCCCATGCTGTCTCATTAAAAAAAAACTCACTGTATACTCGTAGGTATGTAGAACAAAATAAATGTTAATTATATGTCGCTGCCACTGGCACATGCGACACGCTCGCTACGCTCTACTCGCTCGGCTCGTGCTGCTTTTTCATGTTCTAACCTAACCTACTAAAGGTGGAGCGCACATAAATTTGACCTATACATTACAATTTAAAAAAATCTGATCTTCAACGAAAGTACATTATTTCAAAATTTGTGACAACGAGGGAGGCTAGCTCTCCCTCCGCATCCCGGTTTTTAAATTACACTCTAGTATCGGACACACAAGTACCACGGTGACCTCTCTCGGTGAGCCGGGTTTAACCCTATTCATTATATAGAAAATTATGTTGTACGTCGTAAAAATATCTAAATGTCCGCAGCATTTCAGAGTACGCCAGCTAAAGAAGGATGGCGAAATCTGCCACAATAACGACGAAGAGCCGTTCATGGACTTTGCTAGTATAATTTTGTTATTGATTCACTTCGATTATAGATTATGTAACGTTCTTGTACGTAAGTTTCATTTTAAGAAAGATTGAATGTTTACCTACCTAGAGTATTGGTTATTTTATAGTACACACATAAAACATTAAAGCTATAAAATACCTAATCAAATAATCAATTAAACAGTAATAACATAAAGCAAAAAATAAAACACAATGTGACAAAAATATTTCGACAATATTAAATGAGAGATAATGAAAGTTGCAAAGGAACGTTTTGACAAGAGACCTCTTGCTTATACGAATCTCGAACTAAAATACCCGTATCGGCCCGCTTTGAGGAATCCCGAGTCAATCCAAACACGCCGCCTCAAATTGCCTATCCTCTTTGTGGCGGCCATAACATAATTAAACTTCATGTTTAGGCTGATAGCTTTGCCAAAGCCTTAATAAATTTATAAAAAAGAGACCTCTTGCCAATGTCAATGTCACATTGATATTGAGAACAGTGTGACAATTTGTGACAGATTTCTGCCATTTGGGCAGATTTCATTTTTATTCATTTTCATTGCTGCAGAGCATGATAAATTATATTAAATGTGGCAGAGTTTGTCAGATTTGGGAATATTTGGGAAGTTCTTTATTATTTTTGGGAACAAACTGAAAACTTGTTGTTTTTTGCTACTACGAACATACATCTGAAGCAAAATACAGGACAATGTCATAAACATAACCCACATCAACTTTATAACCCCGGTTTCTAAAGACTGCACTCAATTAGCTTTTTTGATGCTTTGATAATGAATCACAAGTATCGATAGGTCTTCTTAATGCACGTCGTCAAAAACACTGGGTCACAAAGTACACGGGATGTCGCCACCCTTATTTGGAATCCTTGTTATCATATTTACATTTTGCGGCTTGAAAATATACTAAAAAAAGTTTATTACTTTTTTGTGCTATCGAACAAATGACGGTTACAATTCTGCCAAATAAAACAATCTCTGTAGGGAGTATCATCTCCTACCACTTGCAATTCGTCATGATATTAGTGACTTAAAGTTTTTATTAAAAATAGCATCAGGCTCATTGACTTACAAATAAATGGACGACGGGTCTAATACAAAAACCACGAAAAAAATGTCCCAAGTCAACCTATTCGAAATTTAAATTGTAATGTCATCGCAGTATCGCGCTGTCAGTAGAACAAATGAAGACTAAAGCGGAGTTTGGCGCTCTGTATACGATTTTAGCGCCTTACAAGTGCGGACACTTTTTAGCGCGGACCCGACGTCCATATAATTGTAAGTCAATGATCAGGCTCCATTGACTGTCCGTAATTGCTATCACAATTAGACGTATTTAAGCAAAAAGGATCCAATCAACAAAATTATCAAACTATGAGTTATATGTACCAAACGGTTCTTAAAGTCTAACCTCTTAGATCAGCAAAAAATCCAATCAATAAACATAATCTTTGGAGTTATGACATTATAAGTTTTCATGGAAATGAGGCGCATTCGTTATTGTCGTAACAACTTGGTGTATTTATTGGTTGCCCTGTGATATCCAGCTAAGAATAAAAACCGTTAAGTGTAAGAATAAACTACAAGCAGAGAACAAATAAGTAATGAGAACGGACACTCTCCGCCCCTCCCTAGCTTTAAATACCGCACCACGCCCCGCACATTGACGGTCACATTGACTGAACGAGAACAAGGCTGTCGGCGAGCCGTTTTCGTGCTAAGACGGCTTTGCTCTTTGAATAAAGTTTTCATTTATTAATTACGAAATTTGTACGTTAATACATAACGTCATGTTACGTTACTATTTATAATGGTCGTGAATTGTACTGTGTACGGCTGTTTATAATCATCTATACGGGATAAAGAGAGGAGTTGCTTTCGTTTTTTGAAAGATGAAACGTAGTAAGGAAATAAACTTATTACTGAGACTCATTCAGTTATTGTTTTCTTTAGTGCAGAGTAATATAATACAGATTTATTTTACGCCATAACTTCGTGAGCTAGAGAAGGGTTCTCGAATTTTAAATTTTTATTGTCGATAAATATTACGTAGTGAATATACCTAATTATTAACTAGATAATGATAAAGTTGGACACGCACTTTCAAATACTTTGGTTACCTTTTTTAAAGGTACCTGTCCAAAATGCTTTTATTATATTTTATAAATAAATCTTCAATATTATTCTAGTTAGTAAATTAATGAAAAATATAATATTATATCGATATAAATACGTAATGAACATGTGTAATTATTAGGATTCTATAATAGAATTATATATAACAGATTCGCGTTGACCACGTAACGTAATAGTACGAGCAAGTAATGGGTAACCCTGCCACTTCATGCACACATTTGCGCGTGTGCAGATAGAGCCTTGCTGTATGTAGTATTAGTACGTAAATAATTTTCGACCGTTGTATGGAGCGTCCGGGGTGTGCTATAAGAATAATCTATTTGGCTCTTTTAATATGGCTAGCACGATAGGACGATATTGCTTATTATCTATGGGAGTATAGCATATCTCGCGCTTTATGTCGCTCTCGTGCAAGTCACTTCCTGTCGTGCCAGCCCTATAGGCTGTTTCGCATCTCAGATACCTTAAAACTAATGATAGAAGAACAAGCCTTAGAGCACGTGTCCACGCTAAGAAAAGTCGCCGGGTCTATGCAAAAATTTGTGTCGTTTCTATACACAAACTGTGTACACTACCTCGGCGCCGGACAAGAGAAAAAGCTTGTCTGCCCGCGACACGACGCGCTCTGCCACTATTGTATGAGGCGTGGTGAGGAGATGCATTGTCAGTAAACGAACGTTTATGCGCATGGACGGGTGTTGCTTAGTATTCAACATATACAACAACATATTTCTTCCCACAGTCTGTAGTAAAACGACAACTACCTGGAAGACTCATAATGCACTGACACATTTTACCCTACACACGTCCGAAAGCATTCGTATCGTGTACGTACTCATCATTTTCTCGTCTGCAATAGACACGACATGTTTTCATGGCTAGATCCGACAAAGTTCTCGTCGTGTACAAGACCATTCTCATCTTTTCTGTAGCAGACAGGTCGCAGCGACCGCGTGCAATCATGTCAAAACACGCTCTATTTATTTAGTTTTTACGTTTTAACTTAAATGAGTCTGTCTGTCTTTGGTCTACGTGGCTTCCGCGCGGCGACCGTGCTGTATTATTCAGAGAAATTTAAATGTTGTTGCCTAGTAAATATAATTCACATTCGCCATTAATGTACCTACGTGAAAGCATGGTAATCGGGCGGGCGCGCAAACTTTCGCGTCGTGTAACTGGGCGCTTAAAGTTTCTTACTCATTCTCCTCAACGAAGTCAACTTTAGGGGTCGTATTCCAGAACTCTACTCAATGTTCAAGTCAGGACTTGAGTATGATTTCAATTTGATTTTTTTAAATAAAGATCAAGTCACGTGACAAACAAGTCGTGCGCCTGCTGGCAAGCGACACGCCTGTCCATAATAGTTGCAGTACCACTCAGAGCTTTTAATCGCAAAAATCTTAGGGAATCTGCTAATGTGCCCGTCACCCTGAGACATAATAAGTTCACAAGTCCCATGTGCCTGTAATTTCACCAGCACCCTTCATGGCGACAGAAATAGGTAAGGTGTTAGTATTCCCTGGACGAACTCTTTCACCAGGAGCTCTACTGCTACTACAGATTCCGGCGCGTTCTGAGTAATGTCCCGGAGTGAATTCTATTGCTTTGGTACTCACAGTACACAGAATTTCCTAGTTTGAGACTAGGTAATTTGTGTTGTAGTTGTCTCGCACATTTTTTAATTATTTCCATGTTCTGTATACACCACATTATACATTGATATAAACGCAGCGAACGCAATTGCGAACGTGACGTCACGACGGGCGACAGCAGCGCAGACGCACTCGCCTTCTTATCGACAGCCGCCTGCGACGTTCAACCCTAGTATAATTATATTGTATTTGCAAGCCAAGCAGTATAATTGAGACGGTAAATATACCAGCTCTGCAGCAATACGGTCCACCATTTTTATTTTACGCCCCATTAACATCAAATTTTAAAAATTAAAAACAAAGCTTTTTTAACGTTTGAAACCTAAAAAAACCTCGAACATTCACTACACTAAAAAGTAAAAAAATAAGAAAACACAGATTTAGAGGCTGTCCGGTCAAGGATCTAAAATTAAAGTTGTCAAGAATCTTGGTCAAGTTGTGCCAGATCAGTGTTATGATATAACGAATTCAAGATGACCGCCATACAAAATTAACTTGATGTACGAGTGGTTTCTAATGAGATATTAATACGAATTTATGCGATCATACCTATATTCTAAATCTATGGATCATACCAACTACCATGCAGCTGACTTGTTGACTATGGGACTGTTACAGACTCCTTTGTACTTTTTATGTTCTTTCTGGTGGTCATGGTGCCGGTAATTTGTTGATTACATGTAAGTAGGTCAACCAAAATTTTTATTTGTGGAAAATAATTAGTAATTTGTGATAGCCGAACCGAACCCGGAACAGCATCAGGTACCATCCCGAGACCTTTGAAACAAAAAAGAACTTTCAAAATCGGTCCGCAATATATGGAGAAATCGATAAATACACGGACAAGCCTATAAAATTCGAAGATTTCCCTCGATTTCCATGGGATCCCCTCATCAGATTCTGACTTGGTGCTAATGGGGCCACCACGAGAGTGTACCCTTTCAAACAAAAAATGAATTTTCAAAATCTGTCCACAATTGACGGAGTAATTTGAAAACATATAGAGCCGAACGTAAACTCCTCCTTTTTTTATAAGTCGGTTAAAAAACATATCCTATACGAAAACACGACCTACGTCTTAAAAGCTTATGTATATAGTACACAAGTAAGAGAGTATACAAAATGTTGAAAGCAAACAGAGTATATACTGCGTCGTCGTCCCATTTCGTACATTCGTTTATTTGGAAAGGACGTAACGACGTAACGCACTGCTGATCGTTGCAGTAACAACTTGGTAAACGGGGAGTAATGTTAGTAGATACGGGCTTGACACAGGCACGCACTCAGTGTACCGGACGCCACCCAAGTATTACTGAATTTTTTTTCTTCGTCATGTGATGAAAACTATGTATTTTCGTACGTATCGATGTAATGCAAAAACATGATACCTTAATCGTCGTAAGGTTTAAAATTTCCTCTCCCGATTAAAAATTCAAAGAAAAACTTTTAGGCCATGAGCGAAGTAAGAGTTTAAATAGATAATAATAATAATAATAATATGAAATAAACTATTAACAAAAGTTAATTGTCGTTTATTGTGTGAGAAACAAAATTCATTGCCTAGATATTGAGGAAAACCGTGTCTAATAGCGTTGCAATGGTCACATTAAAAGCTGCATTTTATTGTAAGGCCTACCGGGTATCTACCATTAAGCATACAGTAGCGCGTTTTGTTTTGCAAGCGCATTCCTTAGGGGTGCGATTCGTAATATATAACAACAAATGACATATTTTTAGTCGATATAACGCTAAACAGATATAATAAATTTATGGTATATAGATATTTGACCTATTCTTGCATGATATAAAGGTGACTGGGTATAATAGACGATTGATATAACAACTTTCAATCTAATATACCGATGGCATAATGTTCATTTTACATAAACACTTCAGATATAACATTCACTGAGTATAATGTTGAATGTGTATGTGTGAAAAAAAAAAATATAGTTCCAGTGGTGTTTAAGTGCAACGGTGAATGAACCGAATTTGTTTACATTTCCTAGTTGATTCGACCTCCTCCTGTGGGTTTAAGTTAGGTTAGTATATGACAAAGCTGCCAGAATCGAATTTGTTTACATTTCCTAGTTGGTTCGACCTCCTCCTGTAGGTTTAGGTTAGGTTAGTATATGACAAAGCTGCCAGAATCGAATTTGTTTACATTTGCTAGTTGGTTCGACCTCCTCCTGTAGGTTTAGGTTAGGTTAGTATATGACAAAGCTGCCAGAACCGAATTTGTTTGTATTTGCATGTTGGTTCGACCTCCTCCTGTGGGTTTAACTTAGGCCAGTATATGACAAAGCTGCCAGAATAAATTTGTTAGCATTTGCTAGTTGGTTCGACCTCCTCCTGTGGGTTTAGGTTAGGTTACATTCAAAAAATTTAAACTTACGGTCTCTGTCAGTCTTGTGGACCTCAAATTATACCCCCAGTATTGAACTCCTGGCTCCAGCCCTGGTAAACGGACGTGTTTATACTATTTGTTAATCCTTGTGTTGCGGTGACACGAGATTATGATTCCGGACATGAAGTGGAGACGTGCGACCCACGTTACAATTTTGACATCACCTTCCGCCGGATTTGATAAAAAGCTTTTAGAGAAAATATATTTTTGGGCATTTTTTCGTATAAACACGTGTAATCTTTTTATACAAACCAATTCATACAAAAATGTGTATGTATAAGAAAATTTTAAAGGCTGGAATATTTAGTTAGATTTTTTTGTAAACGAAGGCTTAATTTCAGTCATCATCTGCGTCAATTCTTACGTGATGATCTAATCAAAGAGAAAATCGTTAAAAAACTATGACAGCCCGTAAATTTCAAAATATATTAACACGTTCCATTTCTTTTAATTTTTTTTTTTTTTTTCAATATGTCTTCCAATAATTATATTCGATCCAGTGACAATTTTTACAAGGCACTGCAATTATACATATAATAATAAGGATGTGAATCTGTGAAACTTAACGTTTTGAGCCAAACTTGTTGTAAATTGGAACACAAAATATAATATAAATACTAGAAAAAATAAATAAATAAAAACACATTTCTTTTTTTCACTTTTACCGAATACTTAAATAATAAAAATTGCCACCGAGATTAGATTTTAAAGAAAACTAACTGGAAAAATACTCAAATCATTTATATACTAATATATTACGGTCGTCGGTCTCGTGCACCAAATTTTATTTTTCCGGTTAGTTTTCTTTAAAAATCTAATTTCGGTGGCAATTTTTGTTACTTAAGTATTCGGTAACAGTTTAAAAATAAATGGGTTTTTTTTTATTTTAAACAGCGTTTACTTAATTAAGGTATGGGTTTAGTATCACATACCTTAATTAAGTAAAAGCTATCCGTAGAAATACGTACATAAACGACCAAGAAGCAATTAGTGGCGACTAATTCGTTGGCAGTTT
Source organism: Hyposmocoma kahamanoa (assembly GCF_003589595.1). Taxonomy (NCBI): domain Eukaryota; kingdom Metazoa; phylum Arthropoda; class Insecta; order Lepidoptera; family Cosmopterigidae; genus Hyposmocoma; species Hyposmocoma kahamanoa. Next base: position 3,406,763 of record NW_020654466.1, read on the forward strand.
AGCGAGCGATGTGGTCGCTATGCGCTGCGCTGCGGTCGCCGTGCGGGAAAACATAATGGACCCCCGTAGTGCCATTAGAGTGCACGTTTAGTGTTGTTGAGGCAGCCACGACGCGGCTGCGCATCAGGCATGTTCGCTGAAGCTTACACGAATGACTTCCATGCCATTCTCAGACAGAGACTTTATTTATTTGTAAATAAATCAAAATGCAAACTTACAGGAACAATCAAAACGCCTTATTACATAGATATTCGTTTGCTAACATTGTCGTAAAAGAGATCAACATCCAGGACCTCAGCGACCAGACAATTTAGCAACATGAGACTACGTTTCGTGAGCGCATTGCCGCATGGGGAGCGCAAACTGCTGATGTCAACGTCAACCCGTGCGGACAATCTTGTTCGGCACAAACAGAGTGACGTTGCTCCGTATTCCGGGGTTGTCCACATCACCTCGTAAGAGAAATTACCTAATGGAGCTGCATCGCTGTTCATTTGGTTCTAGTAAGTATGACTGCCGAATCATGATACTATTACGTTGTATGAGACTGAACATGTGGTTTGTTTAATGTTTTCTTTTTAAGCAGGACGTAAAAAGAAGGGAGTTTGAAGTTTGAAACCTCGGTACACAGGGCGTCCCACTGGTATGCCACACGGAGGGAAAGTACCTTTAATTCCGTAAATAGAAAAAATTACTGAATGAAAACTTAATTTTGATTTTAAAAACAATTCGAACTGCAGTCAAAGATTTTTAATGTATCGATACATTTTGATATCGAGTACTTTTTCCGATACCGATACTTTTGTACTCGATACTTTCAGATATTAGTACTTTTTTAACAAGTATCGTATCTTTTCGAATAATTCCTACTTAGGACACCTCATATCGTAACGCAAGCCACATAGCGATTTTTTTAAATGGCAACCTTTACCACAAATTACTTGGCTGTATATTATATCCCACCATTTGCCTCTTTAAAAGAAGTATGTACCTTTTCAGAATATATATACAGTTTCAAAAACGAGAAACAAACCGTCTTCAAATAGACTTTTTGTTTTTAAGCGATTGTAAAGAGGAGTTGGAAATTGGAAATTTAAGTAACACAAATTATGTGAAATGACGATTGATTAAATTGATCAATTGATTGAAGTAATCAAATTCTTTTGTTATTTGTTTCAATTAAAAATCATAAATCAATAAAAAAGACAAATTCGTGTGTTTTATTCTACCTTGAAGTAGGGACAAAAGTATCGATA
>NW_020654466.1:3408028-3425035 GCF_003589595.1 Hyposmocoma kahamanoa
ACTTCTGATTCGATACTGCGTCCCTAACGACACGACAACTGGGGTAAATATAAATATTTTTGTTTGAGATTCGGGAAATCACTTAAGAACATTAAAAATTGACGTAATTGGGGACAGGCTAAGATAACTACAGTGAACTTTTTTTTTATACCGTACTGTAAACAAATCGACTATAGTAGAGCATACGCATTTGTGTGTCTACATATGTGAAGGTGTATATGTATATGTGTGAATGTGTGTATGTCTACGTAAATATCCGACAAATATCTGCAGGAGTTTTCTTTTTTTTATAGTTTTTTAGTTATTTTTAGTTTTTTTTTTTTTCTAGAGAAGCCAAACGACAAGGCTGAAATTGATGATTATTTTCATGTGCATAAGCGCACTTAGAACTTACGAATTTTGATTTCGTCAGTAATAGGATTGAAAATCGATATAAGAGCGAAGATCGTGCAGACGATTTTAGTTCTTATTATTTGCTGAATAACATTTACATTAGTTTATTCCCGCTTTCGCGAGCCACTCGATTGATATGACGATACCATTTACATTTTTTACATTACATATTATAAATAAACAATATTTAAAAAAATCAAATCTATATATACAAGATGAGAGAGTAAGAATTTTCAGCTTTCTAAAATGTTGTTGACAACTGTCCGTTTTCTTTAGACCACAAATAGCCCGTATGCATCTCTTTATGCTTTAAATACACGTTCAATGTATGGCGTATTCCCCCAAAAAAATATTCCGTATCTTAAATTGGTTGCTACGTAACCAGTTATATTGCAAATTTTCTGACGCGTCCCACTGAACGCCTTCCGGTTCATGGTCTTCATTCGAGAACCTTTCTGCTCCAACAGCTGTCAGTACTAGAAGCTATGTGCCCTGCCCACTGTCACTTCAACTTGCTCATCAAGTGTTACTTAGTTACTTTTATTTTAACTCCAGCGAATCACAAAGTTGTTTCAAAGAACAATAGACTTAAAAAGTTTAAGAAAGAAAATAACTTTATCTCTTCTTATCGCAGCTTATGCAACTTTAAATAATAATTTGTGTGTTATTCCATAATGCTGTCGAGGCTAGTACTAAGATTGATAGCTTGAATATAGTAGGAGAAATAAGTTACACCTAACTTAGCCACAGTATAATGAACAATTAGAAGTATTTCCTCATGTAGTTAGCTTAGTTAGTGTAATACTTCTCACAGTTTCTCACAGGTAGCACTAATAACGGACGCTAACAAAAACTTTTGAATCAATACAATTATTTGTAATAAGTGCATAGAATAATCTCAGTACAGAGTACTAAAAACCGACCGCAAATGTACGTGGAATAAGATTTATTTGCCAAGTTTTATTGAAATCGGGATTCATCGCCTAGTTCGCCACTATACGGAACTTGACACAGGAGATAATAAAAATCGGCTCTCACTACTCAAAGCATAATAAGAGAGAAAAACGCCTTGAATTGGAGAATAGCAAAATCAACCATTAAAATAATTGCTCCTTATAATAAAATTTAGGCGCTATTTATAAAAATGAATCTTCATGCGTACCTTCAGCCACCCTTAGAGGTGGATGATTTTCTTCAAAATTAAATGGAATCACTAGAGGAGGATACCTCCATGTATCCTCTTTCCAACAAAAAAGAGTCATCAAAATCAGTTCAAAAAAATACACAAATATATACAGTCACTATAATAACATACAGTCGAATTGAGAACCTCCTCCTTTATTTTCTGCTGATTCGGTCTGTAGCTTAATCGGTAAAAGCGCCCTGTTATGGCAATAGACGCTGGTTCTTTTTTAAGATACCTAGTGACGGGACGGACAAGTCGTCCACCTGGTCGTAAGATACACGCTACACTTTTCTATATTGTTTCGTGTCTGGGTGTTTGTAGTACCGTCCTTAGTTTCCGATTTCCACAACATAAGTGCTTTATTTACTTACTTTGAATGCCGAGCAACTTATGTGTTGTTATAATTATTAACAATTGGAAAAAAATTCTACAATCCGGCCGGATAGCAAATCGTGGCAGACGCTTTGCCAACTAAGCCAACGAACCAGCAGCGGACCATACGAATTTTCCTATGTGCTTGTTGTCAGATCAGTGTATTTGATTTACAACGATTTTTTAGGATCGGTGGCTTAGTTGGCATAGCGTCTGGCACGGTTTATAGGAGACGTCGGTTTGAATCCGGCCGGATCGTAGGAATTTTTTGTAAGTGTTTAATCTTTATACTAAATAATTTTAACAAGCTAGTGGAGCATTTATATAAAAAAAAATTGAATATTACGGTGGTGAAACATTTTGACATTCAATAAAAATTTTATACTGTGACGTTGTCTAATATTTATTTGCATTTATATGTTACATAATTATTAATAATAGGTTGCTTTACCATTGCTACTATTTACATCGTGCCATAATACAGTTGTAGTATAATAAATCAACAGATATGGCAGGAAGCCTAAACCAGTTACAAAGAAAAGAAAAAGCAACAAGTGGAGTTTGTATTCAAGTTTTATCCTTAGAATTATAGTTTAATTTCTTGGTGCCGCGATGCAACTCCAGTCGTGAACGTGCAACTGATTCTTCGTAGGTGGAGGATATGAGTTACGGAAACAAGTATAAATATTTATTTGCAATAACGCAGTACTCATTTTGTAGCAGTAAAGCTACTTATTTATGTCGGCAAGTAGTAATGTGAGCATTACTACGTTCCGGTTTTGACGAGTAAGGGTACTGGTGAAGTTACAAGCACATGGGACTTGTGAACTCTATATATCACGGAGACGGGTACAGTGACAGTGCCCCTCAGACGCACTACAACTGTTAGGAGTGGACGTATTCATCAGAAAAATATTTATTTCCAGAATTTCTGCTTATCCATGACACCCGCGATATATATATCGCGCGTATAATCGTAATTTTATCACACGTAAAAATAACGATATATTAAGTATATACATGTAAATATATCGTAATTTTTAAGCTTTAATATATCTTATATATTTAATACAACACACACTCATAGCCCTAGGGAAACCCACTATCACGCGTATACCATAGATACATACATAGACAACCACAAATTACACACAAACTCACGACAATCATCAATATCTTCAACATAGTCAATGTAGACAATACAAATATTTCTCCCGGCCCAGGAATCGAACACGGGATCTCTGCGTGGTAGACCAGCATGGTAACCATTTGGTCACGGACGCAGATAAAATTAGCCTAAACTTTCTTATCATTCCAATTAACTACTTTTATTCAATGACTTTTGACTTGTCATAAAAAAAAATATTTAAAGGCTATTTTTATATATGGAATAATAAGTAAAATGTTCAAAACTCATGATTATCCAACATCGTATGTATTAAGTCTACGACCTGTAGCTACAGAAGCGTCGTAGCAAAATCGTAGCACTTTCAAAACAATAGCCGCAGCTACGCTTTCACAATCAACTGGAGTGTCTACGATGTTTTCTCGAACATTATACAGAGTAGTTTTGCGGAAAATTTCTCGAGAATGCTGAAAGGAATGAGCACTTTTGCCCTTTGGTATTTGATGATAAATTCTTCGATAAATGCCTTTAGACCTTTAACCCTTCAGTTCTCTAGTAATGTTATGGGTTGCGGAAAACATTTCTTTTCAGTTTCGTCGGTCGAACGTCAATTTATTAAAACTGTGTACAAAGAACGTATCCATTTCTTTTGTTTTATATAATTTAAGTATTTCTTCTATTAGTCAAGCTTTTGTACGTGAAGTTTCTATAGTCGGAATTATCGATTTTGCCAAAAAATTTTTTTTTAACTGTGGTAGCTCGATGGGAAAGCGATTGCTTCTCATTTGAATGGTCGATTAGTCATATTCCTAAAGCGGTATACACCTATGACTTTGATTTCCAAGTTTTCTTTTTTAATACAAAAAACTAAGTACGCATTTGACCTCCATCTTTTTTTTAATATAATCACAATATATCACCTGTTAGAAAGTGACGATGTAGTCAATGAGGATGTTAAATACATTTCTGAATGTATACTAGTGTGACCATGCGAACTTTTTCATCGTCGTCCTACCTTTTTATCACCCTTTTCTGATTTCTGGCCGTTTGCTTTCGAAATTTTTAATCATTCTTTAATTATTTTCCTTCGTCATTCTCACTTTTTTCGTTCTGTTGTCACTCTCTGCTTAATGTCAGAAGCGAGCCCTCTTCCTCGTCTTCACCACTAATTTTGATCCGTTTCTAGTTTCCGATTTAAATCATGTAACCTATTTAATATCTTTAAAATCAAGTAACCTATGAAACTATTTTTCCGGATTTAAATCGTGTATATTGTTTTTTCAAAAAAAACGAACGTTTCGGGCCCTTTCCAGGTCCCATGGTCAAGTCAACCGTGACCATTTATAACTCGTTTCATTTCCTGTAAAGTAATCTAACTCATATTTGTAAAAAAATACGGCCCGTTCGAGGTTCTTTTTAGTTCTGTTTTGTTAGAGTTCAAACTTGTTTACTGTCTCTCACATGTTTCGTAGTATTTAAGTAGGGAGTGTTTTTTATAATATTGTACCTGCTTTTTTACACTATTTTTATTATTACAGCCTGTCTTCCTTTCTTCGCCTTTACTTTATACAATAACTTCATCTGGACCGAGTAATTCATTACTATTGTTCCCTATTGGCGGTATACACCCTATTCACTAGTAATACTGATCAATGACGTAAATTTATAAAATTTACGTCTTTTGTTCGTATAAAAAAATCATATTTTTGCAAGCATTTCTAACACGCATTGTTCTGGTGTTTGATGGGCCTCATACGTCTCGACCGCTTAAAATATAAACTTATTAAACACATAACTATGTGTAGGTAGAGATAGTAGAGTAGTAATTTTAGTAACAGTAGAGTTCCTTGTGAAAAAGTTCGTCCTGAGAAGTACCTTTACCTATTTCTTTCACCAAGCAGTAATGTGAGCATTACTGCGTTCCTTTTTGGAAGTGTAAAGGTGCTGGTGAAATTATACAGACATGAGACTTGTCAACTTATGTCTCTGGGTGTCTGTAACTGTTAGGGACAGGCGTGTCGCTTACCACCAGTCTTACGCCTAGTTCGTTCCGTCACTTATTATTAGAAAAATAAGACTTTGTGGTACAGAAAAAAGACTTGTTGTAAAATATATTAGAAGCTAGTCTTTACATGAGAAGTTGGCTCAACGCCGAGTAGAAAAAAATGCCAACAGAAAATTGTGCAACAATCTAAAATAATTAACGCCATGTTAATGTATTGTTTTAAGCCTCAATTAAGCAAGTCGATGAGAATAGTATGCATCCGCTATTGATTACTTTGTTATTTAGCCCAGGTGAAAAAACCCTTGCTTCCCAATTAGGTATAATTAGATACAATTTAGCAGATCATTGCGATTTATAGCTCTGAGTGGCACTGTAATTGTTACGGGCGGGTGTGTAGCTTATTATCGAGAGAACGACTTGTTCGTCCCGCAAGTTGATATTATAAAAAAAGGCAGTAAGTTGGAGTTCCGTTGTAGGGCCAACACCACGGAGTCTTTCCAAAACGCAGTATTGGGCACATTTGCCGCTTGGCGGCAGAAATAGTTAACGTGACAGTACTTCCCTGCACAAACTCTTTCACTAAAAGTGTCTAATGAAAACATGAGATAATTCCTGAAGTCACTATTAACAAAATAATCACACGAAACCACATGAGTGCGACAGTCGAGCTCTAAATTCTTAATAATGCATATAAAGGCGCGACGCCTAATGAGGAATACACACGGAAACTGGCGGCGTGATGTGCCGGGTTTTATAGCTCTTTACGCTACTATAGTTTCGCGGTTTACTCATTCGTTGCCTGCGAGCTCGGCATTCGTTGGCCATGGTAGTGATGTGCTTCTAGGCATGAATCTTATTGAAAGAAAGGATTTAGGTCTGCTATATTTGGTTACAGGTTGAAGATTTCATATCACAGTTGCTAAATTGTGCAATTAAATTTATACAAATTGGCGCAATTCATAGAGCGACTTGCAACGGCCCAATCTGGCGGGGACGACGTCTTCGAGGCATGTTACACATAACAATATAGTTTAAGAACTGCCCTAAATATTGCTTAAGAAAACAGTCCTCCAAGCGTTGTCCTGAATATCTCCTCTAAAATTTTGTAATAGCTCTAGAGAAATTTTATTTTCTTATTATTTATTTATTTATAATTTTATATATTTATAAATTTATTTATTTATTCAATAATTTATTTAGTTAGATTTTATACAGGTAAGGTAAAAAAGACAATAAAAGCTTAAATACTATAAAGTAAAACTAGGACTTTTAAATTATATGAATAAAATGGGGTCCCCGTGGCAAGGTGCCCAAGATGCTGGCAGCGTTCCCCCTTTGAATGGCTATGCTAATGCGTTGCGCAAGGTAGCTACCGGTCCTTGGGTTTCCCAAATAGTCTATTAATTTTTTGGATAAAATTTTGTACAGATGAAGGGACTGAGACCCCACGGGCCAAGGGTTTCGACTGCAAAGGCTGTAAATAGGTAGTCGCGCCGAGATCCTGGCACTTATTCGTTTTTATTCTTTCCGCCAGCTCAGCTGCGGAGCCAGTCCTCTTGCTGGTGTACTGGAGATGGGATGGGGCAAGTATGTCGGATAGATATATAACTGCCTCCGTGGCCGAACGGTTACCATGCCGGACTGCCACGCAGAGGTCCCAGGTTCGATTCGCGGGCCGGGATAAATATTTGTATGGCCTACAATTATTTCTCTCGTGAGTTTGAGTGTAATTTGTGGTTGTCTATATGTGTGTCCATGGCATCCGCGACACAGGGTTTCCCTAGTGCGGGGCTATGTTGAGTGTGTGCGTTATTTAAAAAAAATAATTAGCGAGTACCTACCCTAGTGAGAAGTTGGGATTTGAGCCGTCAAAAATTTCTTTTTTTTTTTTTTTTCTTTTTTTTTAGATATAACATATCTATGGTCGACACTGTGGTATAAAAGACCACACATAACGGTACAAAAGGCGGACTTAACGCTAAAAGCATTATCTATCAGTCAATTGTTGAAGAAAACGAAATTCACGATGGGCAAATTAAGCAAAATATTAAATTAATAATGTATTAGTTACATATATGCGATAAATATATAATCCTTTATATGACCAACAAACCTAATATATACATATCTATATATACATATCATAATACCTATTTATATATTTATATATGATACATACAATGACAGAAGATGATGATTATGATTATAGCTGTGACAAACAAGGAGATTAAGGAAGGAAGATGAAGGAATTAGACATGAAGCCAGAATGAAAGAGAGGTATAGAGAGTTAATGGATCGCAGGGGACGGTCATGATAGTCACAGAGGCCAGAAATTTACATTTCAAAAATAATGAATAGCATTATATTAAAACTTACATCTACATTATAACAGTATTATTTCAATGAACATCGAATTACGGAATAGTAACGGGTTCGCAGCTCGTCGTGGAACTTTTCTTTTCATGGCCCCGGTAATATGAGTAGTAAATAGGCAATTATAACGGATTCAGCTCGAGGCAACAGTCACGGGTGACACAAAACCGTAATTATTACAGTTTAACTCGCTACAGACGATTCGGAGGAATTAACGCTGCTATAAATCACGTCATTGTTCATCTTATATTGAATATTGCGACATAATTCATTATTAACTACTATTCTCGCGCTCGCTTATCTCTTAGTCGATTCTCTGGAAAGGTCTTTTTTGTAATTTTTCTTTCTTCACGGTAACATAACATTTCGATGCCTCCAATGAACACTGCTCCACCTTAATTTTCAGAACTGATTGGTATTTTCCACAAATTCTTTTTTTTGTCTTTTGTTTTTCTTTTTCCACAAAATTCGGGGAGCGTTAAACTAGTAAATAAACATGGCTGTTCACAAAAATAACAGAAAATGACCAAAAATATTTAAATGTTCATTGGAGGTACCGATTTGTTCGTGCAAAATTTTACAATTGACCGTTGATCTTAATTTCTTCAGCTTCCAAATCGGTGAAGAAAACCATCGAGTGGAAAGCTGCACATATCTGCAAAGCAATTTCATGACGTCCCCAATCCGAATTGGGCCCGCATGGGAACTACAGTCCAAGCCCTCTCGTTGTGACTTGAAAACCGTGCCAAGAGGCATAAAAGTGACTCGGAATTAGAGGTGAAGCTGCATAGCCTTGAAAACCGCCATAAAGTTGCCTACTTATCGGTATTCTATAGTATATAACACGGAGAGTGTGCGAGGGAATTGCACGATTTAATTCTGCCTTCCTCTTTCCATAATCGGAGGACCAGACATAGGCTGGGTTTCCTCCCCTATGTTGTGGTTATTTCAAGAATTCGCAGGAAACGTTTCGCCTCCACATTTATATGGCGAACGACTAAGGAGTGGAATTCCCTGCCTGCAGACTTGTTCCCTGAACAGTATAACTTGCATGGTGAAATTACAGGCACATGGGACTTGTGAACTTATGTCTCAGGGTGACAGGCGCAGTGTCAGTGCGCCACAAATATCAGATCTTTGCGATTTAAAGAACTGAATGGCACTGCGACTGTTATGGACAGGCGTGTAGCTTACCATCAGGCTCACGACGAGTAACTCAAATATTTTTAATTATACCAAGATCGGATACTAAATAAAAATTCCTTCTATCTTTAACGCTCTTCCAAGTAAGCTACGAAACGAACCAGAACTTACGAATTTTTCAACGAGCTTGTTGCAGATCTTTGTTTGTGCTTTTTAACGACTTTTTTGCCGTAGCGCCATCATGAGAAATCTATGAAAATTTGAGAAATCTATTTTCTTCATAGCATGTTTTTGTTAATTTGGCTAGGGTATAGTTTCGAATTTCATGCCTATCAGTTGAGGAATTGCCCAGTAATTCCGTTCGTAGATTGTGCAATTTGAGTGGATACCAAGAATGCTTCGCTTGCTACATACACTTCAATTAAACAAATCAATTTCACCAGTATTAGTATTAAGCGCGATTACACACCGCGACTTTTAGCAGCGCGTCTGAAGCAATTCGTTCACGATGCAGGAGCGATACAGTTGCTAATCGTCTACCTCTAGGTTACAATGGACGACAGCAATGTGGGTGCGCGAATTGATCAAAATGCTTAAGTTTGTATATGTTGTTCTCGACGACATCGGCGATGCCCGGTGGTGGGAGGGGGAGGAACAAATCGTGGGTCTAGTTGTAAGCAACACACCTGTCCATAACAGTTGCAGTGCCACTCAGAGCTTTAAATTGCAAAAATCTGAGGGGCACTGCTACTACGCCCGTCAACTTGAGACGTAAGTTGACAAGTCCCATGTGTGTGTAATTTCACCAGCACTCTTACCCTTCAACACCGGAACGCAGTAATGCTCACATTACTGCTTGGCAGCAGCAATAGGTAACGTGGCAGTACGTCTTTGGGCGAAATGTTTCGCGTGAATAAAGTATGGAGATGTCATTGGAGAAAATAATTTTAGCAGGTTTAGAAAGATCAGCAATATGGAACAACAAACATATAGACCATAAAAATATTTGATAATGATTATTAATCACTATTCATTTCAGCCTGTTAGCACCCACTGCTGAGTATAGGCCTCCTTTCTATTACGCCATTCTTTCCGGTCCCTTGCGAGTCGTGTCCAGTGGTTTCCAACTATGGCTTTAATGTCATCAATCCATCGTAGTCTATTAATCACTATACAGAGAATAGAATAGAATAGATTACGTTATTTTATTACAAATGTGTTAAGTAAAATTAGGTACATTGTATTCAACCTGCAAGCAGATGTGCAAATATTAATGGATTGAATGTTTATTTAGTCACTATAGTTTGAAATGAATGTAATGAATTTGTAAATTCTAAGTATTCTTTATTACTATAGAAGCAACGTGTCAAAAGCCATTTTGCCAATTTTAATTTAAAAGTATGTCCTTGTAACAATTTACTTTCGTTTGGTAATTTATTGTAAATAATTATACACATGTTGAAGCAGTTATTCTTATAAATTACTTTATGGCAACGAGGTTGGTATAAGAGATTCATAAATTTTGCTCTAGTTTGCCTTTGAATGACTTCACCGCGTGTTTTAAAATATTGAGGATGAGAGTTGACAAATACGCAAATAATAATAAGAAGAATATAGACACTATGTTTTTGTTCATAATTAAAGTGTGATTTCAAGTCTGGCTTGATATTTGGCAAAATATTGTCAAATGTGGAAATTTCCACAATCATTCTAGCGTTATTGTTAGAACTTATCCGGATTTTTTGTTTAGTCTTCGTAATTTCGATAAAACTCCCCTGTTTGTCACGTCAGAGTGTCGACATCGCGCTCACGCTCTCGTGAGATCATGCGTTTGTATCGCTGCTAAAAGCGCCCTGTGTGTCCGCTCTAAGATCTTCCATAACAACGATTACTTATTTATTACGTTGAGAGTTGTCACCATTTACGCTTATATTAAATGGCACTCAGCACTTAAGCTACCGCTCAAGATTGTTATTAAGGCCTAATCAATCAAATACAGTGTCTTAGTTACTTTACTTGAGATGTAATCATCCAAGATCTCAGGAGATCTGAGTGACATCTCAACCGATACGAATTTAATTACAGTCTTAGGTACTGTTTTAACTACGGGACCTGGTATTTTCTAGAGTTTTACACTCATTAAGGATTACGAGAGTTACAATCTTGTACTTATTTAGATTGTTGCTAAACCTTTAACATCTTAAGAAATGAATCTATCCTTTCTGATCTAAATCTCTTATATTTGTTTTTCGAAACAAAACATTTTGGGCCCTTTACACGTCTCATGGTCACATGGTGAACAAATACACACGTTCCGGCTGGATTCGAACCAACGTCTTCCAGTAAACCGTCTCAGACGCTATGCCAACTAAACCATGGAACGAACTAGCGGATTTCACGATTTTTTTGTTCTTGTTGCAGATCTTTGTATCTGGTTTTTAATGATTTTTTTTATGTAGCGACATCTGTGAGAAATCAATTTCTCTGAAAATTAATTCGGGTTCAGACGACACAAATTCAATGTCAGCTCTCGAGGTGCAACTAAACCCGGGAGTGGATGCGACTCTAATTAATTTTGACAAGAAACTTGTCCCGGGGTCACACGATACTTGCATTTGGGCTCATTCGGGTTCCGTTACAACTATAAGCCGACTCCGGGTTCAGATGCTACAAAATCCTTCAAATCAGGGGTGTTGCTGATGCAGATTTTTTTTACTCATCAGCAGATGCTGATGCGGATGCTGATTTTATGTATTAAAGAAAATGAATGAATGAATGATACTGAATCTATCTATATAAAAAAGCTTTCTATTTTCTTTGGTATTGTAATTAAATATCATTTAAATGATTTTGTGACATTTATTAACAAAAGAATCAATCTGCATGAAAACAATCAATCTGCCTAGCTTATTCGTTCTTTAATTTTATCGAAGTTATGGTATATAATACACTCCCGGGCACATAATTCGAGCCACCTTGCAATTTTATCCTTAAAGGGCAAGAATATAAAAATATAGTTATCGTCGAAGAAAAAGTTTTCTCCGGTTTTTTTAATTCAAATTTTCAATAAGGACCAATTTCAAAGTTGCATAATACGAGTAGTTCATGATCAATTAAGCATTGTTTAAGCTAAGAGCATTTAATATTGAAAATGCTAGGTGGCTCGAATTACATGTCCGGGAGTATATATATAACTGCCTCCGTGGCCGAACGGTTACTATGCTGGACTGCCAGAGCTCCCGGGTTCAATTCCCGCGCCGGGAGAAATATTTGTATTACCTACATGTATTTCCTTCGTGAGTTTGAATGTAATTTGTGGTTGTATATGTGTGTGTCTACGGCACCCGTGATACAAGATATCCCTAATACGGGGCTATGAGTGTGTGCACGTTAATATTTTTCAAAAACAACAGCTTAACTACTTTTGTGGCTTACACTCTGTTTCTGGAAAGTTTGTAAACTATTCCAGCGCGCCTTTTAAGTCATGTAACGACTCGAATATGACATTAAATGTCATATATTGAATTCGGATCCTGATGCGAAAGCTGATATTCGCAACAACACTGGTTCAAATATTTGCACGCCATTATTTAGGATAAATACACAATAAGAACCAAATGAGTTCCACAAAGAAACTATTCCATTTCGTTCAGCCCTTTTAGCGAACAGCATACATATTACATTTTACAAGCGAAGGAAGACGGTTCTCATTATTTCCACTTACAGTAGCAAATTAGTTTCCTCTGCAGCATTATTCATCAGGTATCATTTATCTCCTATTATTGGCTCGGCGCACTGGAAATATCTGCAGCCTGATCTATGTTACTTATTTCCTGGCAATATTGCATTAGTCTATTATTTTATACTCGATTTAAAGTCGACTGCCTTACTAAATCTAGTTCTGTAACGAGATTCCCCGTGCGTGGAGAAGGGGGTCTGTTCGGCGAAGTAAAACCTCGATAATAGACAGCGAGACAGGAGGGCCGGTGGATCCTGGTTGCAACCTGTTCGCAAGTGAGTCAATACAAATGGCATCAAATCATACAATTCTTTCTTAGTTATTTATGTTGAGAGAACGGTCAATGCCATCTAGCGGCAAATTGTGGAACAACGTTACATTTCTGTAATTACTAGACTACGGTCATTGTCGGACTAGTGTTCACTACCTAATTTCCGTGGAAAATTTTATTACTTAAATTTTCAAGTATTTATTTTTAAATAATTTTTCACGATACAATATTCGAATATTAAATAATATTGCACGTAAAAAAATCGAATACTTAAATTATAAAAATTGCTACGGAAATTAGGTAGTGAACACTAATCCGAGAATGACCGAGTACGTAAACTTCAAGTATACGCATAGTAGATAAACACGCCTATCCACAACCTGCCACTGCGCCCATCACCTGAAGACATAAGTTGACAAGTCTCATGTGCCTGTAATTTCACCAGCACCCTTAGGTACCCTTCAAAACCGGAATACAGTAATGCTGACATTACTGCTTGGCGGCAGAAATAGGTAAGGTGGCAGTACTTCCCTGCACGAACTTTTTCACAATGACCTCTACTGCTACTATAGTATGCATGAATCTTTATCCTGCATCTAAACCGTTTTCATGTGTAAATTGACCTTAACGTCGACTGCAAAACAAGCGCTTAGAGCAGTTCACAGTCTGGGTCCCAGAGAGAAAAATCACTAGTAAGTGGCATAAATACCTTACCCTAATAATAACATCAAATTCCATTTTAAATTTCGAACATCTCTGAAAAACAAAACAATTTGATTCGACCTCAATTCTGATATCAGTTGAGATTGAAGTTTTATTCGAAATAAAATATCAATAGCAAACAATTTCGACAAATTTCACACGTTGCATGATATCGAACGATACGATAGTTGGGGCCGACTCTAGTTTGTCTATGAATTAAATAAAAGCTACGGTTGTGTGACATGCGTGAGAAAAGTTTTATTTGCCGCCATTTATAAGTCGTAACACGCGGTCATCATAGAGGGCTTATAACATGTGTAGGTAAAGCAATATATGCAACGGTACATGATTAGGCATTAAAACACACGTGTGCATTAAAACACACACACTCGTATTGTAATGCCTTTCATTATGTAACAGTCGCATAAACTACTATATATAAAACTTATGATTTTTTTGTTTGAAGGAGAGATGGCAAATATTGGAGTTCGAGTGGTAATCGTTGGCTGATACAGTTATCAAACTGACCAATGACACCTCTTTAATATCACATATAATGCAGTATGAAATTCAGAGTCACCAATCCTATGTCTTGAATATTACGCGACATCCAGCTCGAAATTCAAACCAGTCAATCACATAGTTTTAATTGCAGTGATGTATTTAATTCTGAATTTTATTGTGTAGTGTTAACCTAGAATACCATACAACGCAATAACGAGGTGTAAAAAACATACGAAATTACTTTTTTCACACCACTTTGCATGTAAATGTCCTAACAAACGTCCGCCATATGGAATGTCCTCCTATAAAACCCATGTACTAAACATTTGACACTCGTAAGCATGAATACAAATTTCATTAATTTGTCTAAGGGTGCACATTTTTTGCTTTTACTGTAATTTAAATTAAAACTATTTTTTTATAAACTGTGTAATTAGAATATTTATTTATTGAATATCATGATATTAACTATAGATATTAATTCGTTGTTCATTGGTTCGTACAATGGCATTCATGTATACGTCATAAGTGACATTAGGGGAGACGATTTTCCTCTAAAGAGAGGGCCTAATACGAGTTAGCGAAAATATTCTCAAATACTCATAACTTAGAACTTAGACATTCATTTCGAGATGTTAGGTTTTACCATTTTTACACAAAGGAAATGAAACTACGTTTTAGGATCTAAATGTAACGCAAATTGAAATGTTCTTTAGAAAATTAAAAATAAAGTAATTAAATTTTTGTTGAATTGATATTCAATTATTTTTATGTGAAATTACTCCACTAGTTTGTTATAATTATTAATACGAAGATCGAACACTCAGAAAAAATTCCTTCAATCCGGCCGGATTCGAACCGACGTCTTCTAGCATACCGTGTCAGACGCTATACCAACTAACCCACGGAACGAACCAGCGGACCACACGAATTTTTCTATGTGCTTGTATCGTATCTTTGTATTTGGTTTTTCAACGACTTTTTAGCCGTAGTGCCATCCATGAGGAATCTGTGAAAGTATTTCGTCACCCAGTTAGATACCTTTACAGCTACCAGCCCCGGCTAGAGATGTCACTATTCACTGTATTTAATTTTTTATTGAATTGATATTCAATTATTTTTATGTGAAATTACTCCACTGGTTTGTTATAATTATTAATACAAAGATCGAACACTCAGAAAAAATTCCTTCGATCCGGCCGGATTCGAACCGACATCTTCTAGCAAACTGTGTCAGACGCTATACCAACAAAGCCACGGAATCGTGAACATTTTGTTTCATTTTTCCATTCCAAAGTAAGTCAGTACCACAAACACCCAGACCCGAGGGAATATAGAAAAGTTTTTCTTCATTGACCCCGGATGGATCGAACCCGGGACCTCAGAGATGGCGGCATGAAAACCAATATGCAAACGACTCGACCACGAAGGTCGCCATCTTATATAAATAAAAATGCTTGTTTATTCCGATCTCTTGTTATTACACTAATGGATGTAATTTGCAAATTTGACGAAAACGAATTATATACGTAACAACATGACATTCTGAATCGAGTTATGGAAATAACTTTTCTCCGTCCAAATTGTAACTTTATTTCATTCTTGATGATATTAAGTACATCATTGAGCGTTGTATAAACAGATGTTCTTTATCTACAATATCATCTAAATGCGAAAAGCTGGAAAGATCCTAAAATAATATTATATTATCAGCTTTTTTCGCGTCTGCCGTTACGTTACGAAGGGGAAATGGGAAATTTGACATGAATACAATATTTTATCTAGAGTTTCTTAACTGTCCGCAACATTGATAACAAGCTTGTAATAATAACAATTTATTTATCACAAACCAAAAATTCATAATGGTACAAACTCCTTGTGAAAGAGTTCGTCTAGGGAAATACCATCTTAGCTATATCTGCCGCCACGCCGCGTTCTGAAGTGTAAAGCGTGCTGGTGTAATTGCAGGCACATAAAACTTGGCAGCTTATGTCAGATCTCTGAGTGCCACTGCAACTGCTATGGACAGGCGTGTCGCCTACTACCAGTTGCACGACTTGTTCGCCTCATCACTTGGTGTCATAAAAACAAATCCGTGTCATCCGTACAAGATCCGTACGGTCTCGTATTGTGTCCAGCCCTGGACGTATTCGGAATGCAGCGTCTGTGGTTATTCCCAGTTGTACTAACACTGTCATCCTAGAATAAAATAAAATAAATCTTTGTTTGCATGCATCCAGGTTTTTCCGGTTATATCATCCGCTCATCTTACAGAACAGATAATCTCAGTACAGAGTACTAAAAAAACCGACCGCAAAAGTACGTGGAATTACGTCTATTTGCTAAGTTTCATTGAAATATCCCCTAGTTCACCACTATACAGGACTTGATACTGGAGATATTAAAAATAGGTTCTCACTACGACACTACTCAAAGTATATCGAGAGAAAAACGCCTTGACTTGGAGAAATAGCAAAATCAACTAAATAATTGCTAAAAGTAATTGCTCCTAAATTAAAATTAGGCGCTATTTATAAAAATGAATCTTCATGCGTGAACAGCCACCCTTTGAGGTGGATGATTTTCTTCAAAATGAAATGGGACCACTATGGAAATACCCCCTTTCCAACAAAAAAAGAATCATGAAAACCGATTCACAAATACCGGAGTTATCGCGTAACATACATACAAAAAAAAAATAAAAAATAAAAATAACATACAGTCGAATTGAGAACCTCCTCCTTTTTTGAAGTCGGTTAAAAATACAGTAGAAGTAGTTAGTTAGCCCCAAACGTGTGCCAACTATAAGGTCTCTTAGGACCTATGTTACCTCAGTCCGCCATTTTCGCTTTGTACCTACGGTATGGTTGTGTCAATTTTTTCGCATAAATTCTATAAAATCGTAGGAAAATGCCTTATTGTGCAGTTTTGGAGTGCAAAAATGACAGCCGCACCAAAAATGTTACCCGTGATGGTATTTCATATCATCGGCAAGTCTTAGTGAATATTTTTTAAGAAACGAAAATAAAGCTTATACCCCTGCAATATGGTCGCTTCTTTTTTAGAGAACTAAATAAATAACTCCAATTCGTCTTGGTTCAGCAATTAATCGCTAGATGGCAGGACATTGA
The DNA here is from genome assembly GCF_003589595.1 of Hyposmocoma kahamanoa. Taxonomy (NCBI): domain Eukaryota; kingdom Metazoa; phylum Arthropoda; class Insecta; order Lepidoptera; family Cosmopterigidae; genus Hyposmocoma; species Hyposmocoma kahamanoa. The sequence goes on from NW_020654466.1 coordinate 3,424,974, forward strand.
TTGAAATTTGATAGAAAAAAGTCCAGAATTTATTTCTTTCTAAATTTGAAACTACGACCAAT
>NW_020654466.1:3435035-3449745 GCF_003589595.1 Hyposmocoma kahamanoa
ACGATTTTAACGCCCTATAAGTTCGGACACTTTTTAGCGCGGACCCGTCGTCCATATAATTGTAAGTCAATGCCTCTCAAACAAAAAAATATTCAAAAACGGATAAATGTTTAAACATACATAAAACATACATATAATCTCTTCCTTTTTTTTTCAAGTCGGTTAAAAACTATGAGCATGTTGGTTCACACGTTATTGGGTACTTTTCAGGCTAATTTGTATTACATGTATTATTAATGTATTAAATCCATTTTGTTTTTCTTTTAATTAAAATGTTACACAGGTCCAATTATTGTTTTTCACTTAATTTTTATTTTTATTTTTTTGTTTAAGTAGGAAGTGTTAAACTGTCCGTTTCACATTTTGTTGACATTGTGCGTCGAGTAACTCTAACCCCTGAGACTCAAGTTAACACCTAGTTCAGGGGTGGAATGTATTGCCACCTATTTAGACAGTATTATACAAAACCTGTTTAATTATAATCCATGCCATGTAACATGTTCTATTTTTATGTACAGCACATCAAACTACACATTGACGTATCTTGTCCCGTTGCAATGGAGGCGACTTTCGAACAAAAATGTGTAGTCTGATGTGCCGTTGTCCGTACAATAAATTATTATTATTTTTAGTTTTTTCTACCTAATTTCGGTGGCAATTTGTATATTTCAATTTTTTTTAACATGATCATGAAGCATTACTTCATATATTTATTATTTAATATTTCGCGATAATATACTCGAATACTTAAATAATAAAATTTTTAGAAGAAATTTGTTAGAGAAAACCAGCCTGAAAATTACCCTACAGCATATCAGCATCCAAATGTCACTTTAGTATCAACGATTACGCATCATTTGAGAGTCGTCCAAATTTCCATTAATTAGTATTGCAATATAACTGCCTCCGTTGCCGAACGGTTACCATGCCGGACTGCCACGCAGAGGTCCCAGGTTCGATTCCCGGGCCGGGAGAAATGTTTGTATGGCCTACATTTATTTCTCTCGTGAGTTTGGGTGTAATTTTTGGTTGTCTATGTGTGTGTCCATGGCACCCGCGACACAGGGTTTCCCTAGTGCGGGGCTATGTTGAGTGTGTGCGTTATTTATTTATTTATTTATTTATTTATTAATATATAGAAGTTACTGACTGCTAAACAACTTCATCTTTTATTGGTTATTTTTTTACGAAATTTCTCGAAAATTCGTCGTCACTCCACTTAGTTCGAAATGACGGTGACACAGGACGGTGACTAGACATGTTATAACTATTAACATGTTAGTCAACTGTTTTTTAATATTAAATAAAACTTGAGTGCACAACAACGATTACTCATTAAATGATTATCAGTAATTACAGGTTTCTTAACACGGTTTATACTCTTGAAGAAGAAAGCCTGGAAGAATTAACAATAAGGCCGTCTATTGTGCAGTCGGTGCCCTCACTGAGGTATGCAGTAGTTGTATAACATTTAGTATAAATACAGGATATTTAAGTAAGGGCACCGACCGCACATTAACTTATTGTATGATACATTGATGTTCTGCATTTATAGACTCTTTAAAATATTTCTCCATTTTAGAAATTGAATTAATGAACTACTAAAGATCTGATGAGGAAGAAGTCAGGGGTAAAAATAGTACAATCATCAGCTTACACGCATCCACTGCTGGACATAAGCATCCCTTTGAGCACGCCAACTCTCCCAGTCTTGTGCCGCCCGCATCCAGCCGCTGCCGGCCATCTTTCTCCAGGTCGTCCGTCCATCTTGTCGCAGGGCGTCCCGCACTACGTTTTCCTTGACGTGGTCGCCATTCCAAAACAAGTCTGCTCCATTGGCGATCAACCCTCCTGCAGACATGTCCGGCCCACTGCCACTTAAGCTTACTGATTTTGCGAACTATGTCGGTCACTTTATTCTCTGACGTAAAACCTCGAAGCCCAAAAAGTAGTATAAAATTACATGGAACTAATGGGAACAATTAGTACATGTTAAGGTTACAATTGTTCCACATGGAACTGAGTACATGGATCTACTGGGAATAAACCATTGAATTGCGTTGGCATTGGATTATTTCTAACGTGCAATAAAAAAAATCGTTAATTCACCATTCAGTAATAATTATATTATACAAAACAAAAGAGCGTAACAAATAAGCTTTTATGCAAAGTAGTGTCAAAAAACAACGATATCCAATAAAAAGAGATTTAGACGTTCTTCTATACTGTACAATTCGTTATCCAATAAAAGGAATTTCACTCGGGTATAAAACATTTCATCGTTTGTAAGGATGAGGCTAGACGAGCGTAATTTTTGGAGCCGTAAGTCGCGTTTTTGAGTCCGGTAGTTTACGATCAACCGAAATTCACATGTATTTTATTAAGAGGGAGCAGAGGAAAAATTCCTAATCTTCGATTTGATTTTAGAGGGGTATATTCACTTTAAGGTTAAAAATAAAATATTGTATGAGTAACTACACGATATATTCAAGCATAGAAGCATCGGAAACATAAAACGATAAAGTTTCCTCGATAGATAAAAATCACGAAATGACCTCTAATTTTCACATTTTTTCGATTTACCCTCGAAATGCTAAAAGGTTATTAGGACAAAAATTATATAATTAATTATATTTATGCATGATCGACAACTGTCACTACGGATTTTTTTTAATCCCTTTAGTTTTAGAGTTATTCCGCTAAAACGAATTTGGCACTTTTAATGCGCAAAATTCAATATCTCCTGTCGCATGTCACGCGATCAGACATATATTATATTTGTTTCACAAATTTGGGCGGAGCCAACGTCAAAACTTTTTTGGCATGAGAGCTCTTAAGGTGCTTTTAAGCGTCTGTACGGAGGGTTTGCGTCATATAATTTAAGGGTAGTATTTAACCGCTCACCAAAAAAGCAAGTTTTTTCGCAACCAAATATACCACTTCCCCAACAAAAATACTGATTGCACATCAAAATGTGTACATTAAAAGAAAATTAATTTAGCATTATGTACTAAAATTAATGCATAACATTTTATTGCAATGCATATGTAACATCTAAATACATATCTAACATTTCTGGCATACAACAAACATATGACCACAAATTTATGAGAAACACATACCTATTTCACTAAAAGGTACATCAGTCTATCGGAATGAAACACCATTTTATTTGACATAATGGTCTAATTGTACAATTTGTCCAAAACAGCAAAAAAAATTAAAATTGCACACAAACATTGCAACAAAGTGTAATGCTTGAAAATGTTACCCCTTTTTTTAATTTGTAAGTAAAGGTTGTTCAATTTAGTTCCAATATTATGAATTGCTTACAAGAAAATCAGCTCCACAGCTTACAATAAAAAAGCAGAAAACAATAAAGAAATAAATAAAATAACTTTTATTAACAATTACCCAGCAGTTTGTGCATGACTGTTTGCGTTTATAGATTTTGAAAAAATTAAGACAGTTTCATTTTCACATCGTTTTAGGTTGTACTTTATTCGGGCATATTGTACCATACTCAAGGTTGTATGCGAAAGAGATACAAAGTCCCCATTATTTTCAGTAAAGCATATGACATTTTTGAAATAATGTTATGCAATATGTGTTATTCGTTGTATCATAAATATATTTGTTGGACGTGATTCATTGTATTTAAACGAAGATAATTTGTGGAGCAACTTTTGAGAAAAATTATGGTAATTTTGTTAAAAGAATTGTTATTTCGTTTAGAGTTAATTTAAATCGATGTGCGATCAGTATTTTTCTTATGTAAACCATATTTTGGTTAATAAACAATGATTTACAATTATATGGACGTCGGGTCCGCGCTAAAAAGTGTCCGAACTTATAGGGCGTTAAAATCGTATACAGAGCGTCATTCAAGCTTTAGTCTTCGTTTGTTCGACTGACAGCGAAGCAAGCAAAATTAGATAGTACTGCGATGACATTACAATTTAAAGTCAACGTTTTAGATTTTTCATATTCCTTTACATGTCACTACGTTTAAATAGGTTGACTTGGGACATTTTTTTCGTGGTTTTGTATTAGACCTGTCGTCCATTTATTTGTAAGTTAATGTTAATAAATGAGCACTTTCGTAGCACATTGAGAAATTAGCAGAGGTCTAGTTTTGATACATGTTTTGAAATTATTTTTGATACTACTTTTGTTAGACAGTTGTTTTATATGTAGTGAAATATTTTTTTACATGTATTAAGTTTTCTGATATGCACTTAAATATTTTCCATAATTCAGTAGATCATTATTGATGATGTTACAAAAAGAAAATGAAGCTGAGTATACTTATTCATATAGATATATTAAAGTGTGGTCAGTCAGTCATTAACAGTAGAGCTCCATAAGAAACAGTTCGTCCAGGGTAGTACTGCCACCTTATCTGTTTCTGCCGCCAAGCAGTAGTCAGATTTAATAGACTATAACGGAACGAACAAGTCTTGCGCCTGATGGTAAGCTACACGCCTGTCCATAACAGTTACAGTGCCACTCAGAGCTTTAAATTGCAAAGATCTGAGGGGCACTACCACTGCACCCGTCACCCTGAGACACAAATTGACAAGTCCCATGTGCCTGTAATTTCATTACAACTCACATTACTGCTTGGTGGTAGAAATACGTAAGATGGCAGTACTTTCCTGGACAAATTCTTCCTTCACAAAAAGCTCTATTTAACTGTTTTTGAATCGTTTGTGTACAAAATCTTAGAAATATTCTAAGTCTGAATTCGTTTAAATTAAAATCTCCGCCTGTTCTGTTCTTTGTACACAGTAAAATACTCTTTACTTCTAAGTGCAATAAGGTTGGTAGTCGTATGTATGTCATATGAAGTTTAACAAGACAAAATTAAGATAAATTTATTCTGTATAAAAGTTTAATCTAAATACATGAATCTTATTAAATAATCTTTTATTTACATAAATATGCGCCAGACCATTGCAAACAGTGAAATTTAACTATTATTGTACTTCTCACAATAGTTACCACGGGGACCACAAGGAGGTGCGATTTGGAATTGATAGCTTGGTTCTGTGAAATAAAGTCACAACATCTTTACATCACAGGGCTCTGTTTCCCCTTTCCCCCCCAGTTGTGGCGAGATGAGTGGACGACATTGTCAAAGTTGCGGGCAGTATATGGGTGGGATTAGCACAGGATCGTGGTGGATGGCACAAACTACGGGAGGCCTATACCCAACAGTGGGTGAAGTCGGGCTGTGGATGATGATGAAGATATTACTAATTCTAAACGTACTCGAGTAGCGGCGTCACGCAATAATAGAATTGTAAAATAAGAGAAGTATGATAACTCCGTACAAAGTATCAGAGCGGCTAGTATGTGTGTGCAATCGTCACGCGCCTTGTACGGACGCATACATTAGCATAATAATGAAAGACGCGTTGGGACGACCAGAAATATGCCCCATTAAACACAAAGCCAACTTAATTTTTGGACCAGTTCTGTTTTTATTTAGTTTTTGTTTCTTTATTTTTTCCAAAATTTATTTTTTCTGTTTTTTTTCCAATTTCTTTTTGTTACTTTATTTTTGTCACTAAATTCGGGGAACATAATATTAGTAAATAAATATAGCTGTTTACTAAAATTACAGAAAATGACCAAAAAATAATGGTGACGAAGTCTTAGTATGTATGCTCAATTGTACGACTACTGTATCAAATACATGATTATTAGAGATGAACAATATGGTTTCCAAAAGGGCAAGTCAACGGCACATGCTGGTTTCAGTCTGACAAACGCTATTACACGAAGTCTGGATCAGAAAAAGCTTGTAACAGCATTATTTTTTGATATGTCTAGAGCGTTTGATTTTGTGGCCCATGACATTCTACTGCATAAACTGGAGCATTATGGTATTCGAGGCTTACCTCTATTGTGGATGGAATCTTATTTGAAGAATAGAACGCAGTGTGTTGAAGTGAACGTAATAGGTAATCATAATAGACAAACAATGTATAGCTCAGATTATAAACGTAATGAATTTGGTGTTCCACAGGGTAGTGTCTTGGGCCCCTTATTGTTTATTTTATATATTAATGACTTACCAAAAGTGACAAATCATAAATGTATACTATTTGCAGATGATTTATCTTTTGTAGTGACATCTAATAAAAATTTTGTGCACAAGTATGAAAGTGACATTAATGCTACTTTAGAATCTGTAATGATATGGCTTAATAATAATAATATGCATGCAAATCTGTCAAAAACAAATTATATTCAGTTTTCTTTAGGGGGGACGGCTCAACTTAATCTAAATCTAAATCTACATTATAAGAATGAAGCACTTTGTAAAGCTGATAATACTAAATTTTTAGGGTTATGGTTAGACAAAAATCTTAATTATAATACCCATATTGATAATTTATGTAATAGAATTAATAAATTTGTATATGTGTTAGGTAGACTGTCTAGGACAATATCCCGGGAAGTGGCTCTGTCTGCATATCATGCTTACATAGCGTCTATTATTCGTTATGGGATTATAATTTGGGGTAACAGTGCAACGGTTGATAAAGTTTGTATAGCTCAAAAAAAATGTATAAGAGCTATCTGTGGTGTCAATCCCACAACTAGCTGTAGGGCTCTATTTCCTAAGTTGGGAATATTAACGGTAGCAAGCATGTATATTTTAGAGATAAGTAAATTTGTGAAACAAAGACCAGATCTATTCAAGAGCGCAATAGCTATGAATCCTAAGAATACTAGAAAACCTGATAGACTGGTACTGGATTATTGTCCACGGACTGCACTATTTCAGAGAAACTGTTACAACATGAGTATTAAAATCTTCAATAAAATTCCACAGAATTTACAAGTATTGCCGATAAATGTAATGACTGGAAAACTAGAGAAATGGCTTTTGGAAAACTGTTTCTATAGTATTAAAGAATTCTTTGAATATGTTTAGTCTGTTTATAGTATTATAGTACTTAAGAGTTGATAATTACAGTAATGTCAATTTAAGTAATACTCATAATTTTTGCATGCCGCCGAGCGGTAAAAGATATGCTGAACTTCTCTGCAATTAAATTGTTTAAGAACTGCAACTTTACCATGTCTTATGCAAATAAAATAATTTCATTTCATTTCATTTCATTTCATTTCATTTCATTTAGTGTTCATTGGAGGTATCGACATACAATCCACGCTGCTACGTTTATATGGAGTTACCATATTCGTCTCATAAGACTATGATAGTAGCGTGAGCTTACTACGCTCAATCTGCAGATTTCTTCGTAGAGAAATGAGATCTGTTGCCCATTTGAAAATCAATTTTGGCCACAATAGCGAGCAGTTATCGCCTAAAGCTTATCCCCCTTATATTGACTGACGAAATGTTACGCCGAAATAGAATTTCCGAAATTACATTCCAGCAATGTCGGAGAATATTGCTCACTTTAGATCAGTGTGTAACTTGAAAAATACAGTGGCTTATTGCTTATTGTATACCGATTATATTTTCTTAGGAGGCCTGTGTACAGCAGTAGACGTCTTTCGACTAAAATTAATGGATTTTAGTAGCAGTAGAGCTCGTGTGAAAGAGTTCTTACAGTGAAGTACTGCCACTACTGGTAAGGGTGCTGGTAAACAACAGGCGCAAGGGATTTGTCAACTTCGCTTGGCAGAGCCAAATCTTTGCAATTTAAAGCTCTGAGTGGCACTGTAACTGCTATGGTCACGCGTGTCGCTTACCACCAGACGCACGACATCTTTACGTGGTCGCTTGATCTCATAAAAAAATACTTTTCTATACCTATACTTTTCTGTATTATTATTATTGTATTTACAATAATATGTTTACTAAGAAATGTAATTACACGGCATTAAATAAAGGAAGTAATATAGTAAATACGTTTAATTTAGAAAATGAAATTATAATTATGTACTTTCAAGTTTCCTAGTTTTAATTTAAAAAAATTATTCGTAGCCGAGGGCCTCGTGCCTAGGAGGCTTGTTTGGCCTTTGAGTTAACTTATTCTCTGAGGAGAGCTGCTGTAAGTATATTACTGGTTATCTGATACAGAATTAATGAATTAATGATTCATGATTCGGTAATACTTTGAAGTATTGCCAAATTATCTATTTCTGCCGCCAAGCAGTAACGTGTAATCAAATTCACAACTAAAGACTTAGGTAATTAAGGTAGCAGTCAAGGTACGAATGAAGGAAGGAAACGGATTAGTATAATTCACTTTCAATCATTTATTCCCTTTTCAGTAGATAGTATACATGAGAATTGTTAATAAATTACACAAGAAAAGGAGACAATTAGTACATACCTGTATAAATTAGATAACTTTTATATACGTTAAGACACAGTATCCACAATATTACTTCTGGCTAGAAAATCCGATCGCAGATTGAATAAACTTTCTTCTGCAACCATCAAGCATCGCCCCACTGTTTTTTGGTGGGTTAAAATACTGTGATTTCATTGGTTAAGGCTTTTGGTAGGCCGATCCTTGATTGGTTGGCATTTCTTTTAAAAAGGAATTTAGATACTTTTAAATGTCATTATTGTTTAAATCAAATACAGAAATGATAGCAATTATGATTAAATATACTTAAGATGAAAAATCCTTTCAATTATAATAATACTAGTACTAGTATTATTATAATTGAAACTAGTACTAGTACTAGTACAATAATCGATACAAGTATTAATTAAATTCGTTACGCTAACAAACGTGACCATCACTACGTTCCTATTTTGAAGGGTAAGTAAAAGTGCTGGCGAAATTACAGACACAAGGATCTTGTCAACTTATATCTCAGGGTGACAAGCCCGGTGGCAGTGCCCCTCTGATCTTTGCGACTTCAAACTGAGTAGCACTGCTATGGACAGGCGTACGACTCGATCGTACCAACATTTAGTGTTATAAAAAAAACTCTCTTAATAATGGCTCACTAGCGTCCCAGCACCTTCATTAAAATGTACTTTGTGATAAGAAAAATAGTGACAGTAATACTAGGAACAAAAATAAAGTGGCTAGTCTTGACAAGCATCCTGACAAAGTCACAAATTCATTTAAAAAGTGTTATGTACAGGTTCCTACATCGCGTATATAACCAGAAATAATAATAATAATATTTATTCATGAAAATTACATTTGGTGGTACATAGCGTAGGTGCAATTTTCATTACAATTAAGCGATTCCCTGGCTCCTAAACTAAGAAAACTTGTGCCTTAGGAGTCAGTGATCCGTCGTGAACATAATATTTTTACATACCTAATCATATTGAGCAGTGAGCTATGAATAAATAAACTTAAAGTTTGTAAGAAATTAAAAAAGTGGTTATAAGGAAAGTATGTGAAGGGATGTGTGTGCGTGTGCGTGCGTGCGTGCGTGCGTGCGTGCGTGCGTGCGTGCGTGCGTGCGTTCGTGCGTGCATGCGTGCGTGCGTGCGTGCGTGCGTGCGTACATGCGTGCGTGCAACTGTGTGTGCGTGTGTTGTGTGTCGATTTGTGCCCGAGTGTGCATTTGTCTGTGTGTGTGAAGAAATATGACAGAGAGATAGATATAGAAATAGATACGAAATGTCATTTAATTTATTTGAAAACTATTCTGCCAAATCATTACGGTGACAACTGCGCTCCGATTGATCAGCCCAAATTCGAAACAATTGACGGGTGTCGTCAATTCTTTCACTTCAAATCAACCAGTTTAACTTAAGCCTTGCTATAATGGACGAAAATTGAAAAATTACATATTTAATATTTATTTACCGACGAAATGAGATATCGTTTGTTTTATAAATAGATCCTTGGCTGTTTTTCTCTCACCACCGAATGGAACAGCCGCCCACTGTTAGAAATATTATCTTTATTACAATAAATATGGAATATTTTTGGAACATACGGAGTGTACACACAGATCACTTGTTGGCGCTGTACTATTTCAGTTTTTTATTTTGTGATTTCAGTGCACACGAGAATTGATATTTAAAAGTGATAATAAAGCCCATTTGCCTGTAAGTTACGAGAGACGGATGGCCCTCATTTCGTCTCTATTTCTGGTTATATACTCGATGAGTTCCTATAATAAGATTTGGGTTCATATTCAAATTTGTCATCCACTACTATAGTGAAACAAAACTTCATTACTTTCTACAGTTTCTGCGTACTTGGATGATAAAAATCCATTGCAGTAACCCGGTTGCCTTGATATATCATTATTTAAGGTAAATGTTGTAAATGATAAAATGTTTATTTACAACGAGCACCTACTCATTTTGCCGTACGAATGAATAGTGGAGATTAATTAGTGTGCCGATTACAAGTGCAATTAGATTACGTATGGAATAAAGGTTATTTGAGTTTGAGTTTACTGTACTTTTCTTACACACCAAGAATAACACAACACATAACAAATCTAATACTATAGAGATAAAATGCCACAACTAAACGGCTGCCCTTCTCACGTGTAGTATCCAATGCGTTTGGTAAAAACTATCCAGCCTGTTGGCAATAAAGGCCAGGGTGACATTAACGGAAGACTACAGCAAGGGTTGCTTAGGTTGATTTCAAAAAAATCAAAACATTATTTTTTTATACTGACCGTTCACATCCGGTCCCTCCAGACGCGTAAGTTTCTGGGAACAGGGGGCCTACCACTACCTCTTAAAACAATATTACTTTAATCTTACATTGACTTTTCATACCATGACGCGCTTAAAGTAAGCATATTATAATGTTAAAACTATGATTGTTTTATTGGCAGCTTTGTGACTATTCATTCACCCAGTTCGTACTATGATTAAAGTAATATTGTTCTTATGTCAAATTTAGCAATAATAAAAAAGTTACACGGATGCAATGGAAACAATATTGATTTGTAATAATTAAAAGTTAAGTTGAGCTTATTCATTTACATATATCTCTTCAATTTTTTTCAATTTATTTTTTATTTAATACTTATTTAATACTACATAGGAAATAATTCCTCGTTAAATAAAAATACGCGATGTTTATTTCGTAAAATTATAACAGCCACATCTCTATGCTCCTTGGCGACACTAACAATTGACACTAGACTTTAATTCCGAATTCACAACGTGAATATCAAGACTCAGCTTGTTTTATTTATTTTTCTTCATGAAAATGCGGAAAAGTAATTGAAAACAACGTCATTTTAATAGATTTCATTATTACATACTTTTCTTTTTTTGGCAGTTACAATTCTTTGAATATAAATAATATTAAGTACTTTAACATTATTCTACGATAGGACGATTTGGAACAAAAAAAAAAGAAAGAGATGGTATTATACCGTTCATTACATTATATTTTTAGCAAGGAATAGACACTATTGGGAAATCTTTCGTCCTTTCAGTCACTTTAGCCCCAATACATTACTTGGTAGAAGAGGTTTGTCATGGTACGAGCCCCCTTGTGGGCTTCGGTATCAGGAGGCGAGCATGCCGACAGCTCAGCTGCCAAAGTGGAGATTTGGTAGTGGACTTTAGAGTCAACGACTTAGCGGTGGCAACCGTTAGTTGTGCAATGCACAATGAAGTACGCGTGCTGACAACTCCGGTACCTATCTGGAAAATAGGGACGTGCACCCGGAGCCCCATCGAGGTACTAGCCTCTTGAAAACCAGATTAGGGTTGTTGCGAACATCACATGATCGCAATCAGCAATCTGCATAAATTAAAATATCAGCATCAGCACCCGCATTCATCGATGCTGATATTCATTGTGGATGTTCAAGTCATGACATGACATAGAAGGCACTATGGAATAATTCACAAACCTTCCTGAAACAGACTGTTAACCGAAAAAGCAGCTCAGTTGCTGTTTTTAAAATATAACTTTGATAAAATCCCACAACGATTGAGCTAGACAGATTGATTGTATTCATGAAGATTGATTCTTTTCTTAATAAATGTAACAAAATCATAGAAATAATATTTTCTTGCAATACCAGAGAAACTTCGCGTTTTTTTAAATATCTAAAATCAGCATCCGAATCACCATCCGCTGATGTGTAAAAAACCTTTATCAGCAACAACCCTGAACCGGATGAAGTCCGTGACAAAGATCTGCGACAACGCTGTCTACTGGTTGATCTGGGATTAGGACCTAACTCAATGAGGTCCCTGTGCGGGCTTATTTGCACAGGTAATAGTGCCCTTCCCGTGTACCTAAGAGGTTAAACAAAACATAAGTAGAGAGATGCCCTTATGCTAAATACAGTTATTACATACTACAATGGCATTCATATATACGTCATATGTGACATTGCTGGATACGGTTTTCCTCTAAAGAGAGGGCCTAATACGAGTAAGCGAAAATATTCTCAAATGCTCATAACTTAGATATTAATTTCGAGTTGTTAACTTTTCACCATTTTTACACAAAGGAAATGAAACTACTTTTTTAGGATCTAGAAGGTAATTAAATTTTTATTGAATTGATAAAGTATTTAATTAATAACTTTTGTAATTAATATTATTTGCAAACACCGCGGAATAATTATGGTAAGAAAAGGAAGGAGTTCAAATATATTGGAAATTACATTAAGGCGAATCATCGGAGGAGAAGCGGGAGAAACTGTTTGTTTTTTTATGTAGATCTTTCAGCGTTCGGTATCTCCAGCTTATAAGCAAAAGTTTGTGTATGTTAATATTTTCGTATGTTTTTGAGATTTTTTGTGTGTTACTACACTAGTTTTGCTATCATAATGAATCGAAATCGACAAAGATCGAATACGCAGGAAAATTTCGTCGACCCGGTGGGACTTCAACTCACGTCCATGCGGCACTGTAGCACTGCTCTAACCATCCGAGATAGAGGTCTGCTACCGAGTCGTCGAAATTCCTATTACTGAATATAATTTTTTGTGATACCATGATATTCATATTTTTTGTAAAAAAATACTCCACTAATTTCGTGTTATTATTGATAGAAAGGTCGAACAAACTCAAAGAAGAATTCCTTCAATCCAGCTAGATTCGAACCAGCACCCGTTTTCCAGAGCTACGTATTATTCATTATTCTTTGTTAATGTTTTTCTTTTTGAATTTATCACGAAACTGGAGAGCTGTATCTTCAATAAACTACCAGCAGAATAATCGCGTCGGGTCGCGCAAATTTCATTAAAATTAATTAAAATTACGACTTAAGGGAAAGTTGTCTGCGCAGAGCGAGTGGCGAATGGCGGATGGCCGAACAAACTAAAACGTTATTTTAATTACAATTGGTAATCTCTCTACCATCACTAGGAGCCCTCGTCAACCCGACTACACCCGTATTCTTATTTAATACCTTAGAGTTGGCAAATATTTTAATGAAGTAACTGTTACAAGTATTCATTAAATGCATTATGATGTAATCCCTGTGGACCATCAATGTTGCGACTTTCGATATTGTGAATCAGATTTCCATACATAAGACATACATAGACCCGAAACATAGTTTCATTTCAGACTTGTAATAATTGCAAAACCTTAAATACTTCATATGCACATAAGTAATTGATTTGAATACTAGATGCTCTGTCATGCGCTTAGTGATAATTATAATTAACCGGCTTCAAAAAAGGAGGAGGTCCTCAATTCGATTGTATGTTTTTTTTTCATGTATGTTACGCGATAAATCAAAAAATTTTTTGAACCGATTGTAATGATTCTTTTTTTGTTGGAAAGAGGGTAACCTCAATGGTGGTCCCATTTAAATTTGACGAAAATGTTCCACCTCTAAGGGTGGCAAGCTAGGGGATGAATGACTTTTGAGGTCGGTTTTTTTAGTATTCTGTACTGAGATTATAACAAAAATTTTCATTTCGGACTATTGTCCATAGCGTTTATTAATTATTAACATTATCTTAAAACTGGTATTAGAAGGTGACAACAAAATAAAATAAAAATTATATCAATACACAAACACACTTAAGAGTTCGTTGGTACTACCGCGGAGACGGGCTAGCGAGGAGGTGCAACGTCTTCTCATAGCGTAGAGGCCATCTGCGCGCGTCTCGGCAGCCCCATCAGAACTCTGAATGCGTTATTATACTGAACTCACAGGTTACTGTACGCACTCGCTGTAAAATCGATCCAAAAACTGCAAGTGTAGAATGATTGACAGTATGCCTGTAAACTTTAGGACCAGCAAATTACAGCGGCGTTCCCTCTCTATCTCGATTGTCCTTTAAATCCTCAGTAACCCAGTGGCCCAAGTATTTAAATTTAACCTCCCAGCACAAAAGTGTACCACAAAGCGAGATTTCCCGATAATTTTCGACCTAGCGTTGCGCGATTGCGAATGATTACGATATTCGACTCGTTAGTAATTACTAATCCTGTCATTCCAATGACAAATTAGTAACTTGCTAATTCTCACTTTTGGCAAATAGAAAATACCTACGCTTTAATAGCCTACTAAATCTGACTAATGACACCAGGCGCTCACTACGAGGAAAAAGGAACCTGTGTGAAAATAACATTGCCCGCCGTGTGCTATCGTGCGGAGCCGAATGCTCATAAATGAAAAACTTGTACGGGCGCTTGTGCCGACGTCGGTACACTCAGAGGTAGGCACTTATCGTATAACCTCGAGCGAGTGAAAGAGCCCTGCCGTTACACCATACCATAATATTAGGGGTTAAAGTATGAAATTGCCGTTTTATTGCAATAGGTTCTTTGAATTTTCATAGAATCTTCATG
>NW_020654466.1:3459953-3484964 GCF_003589595.1 Hyposmocoma kahamanoa
TTCTTCTTCTTCTTCTTCTTCTTCTTCTTCTTCTTCTTCTTCTTCTTCTTCTTCTTCTTCAAACCAAGTGACGGGATGAACTTATCGTGCACCTGACGCCTTACCATGAACGTGATATACACTTTATGTAGCGCTGTAGCAATTCATTTTAGGTCCTGAATCATGATAAGACTTCATGGTAAGGCCACTGGTATTAAGCGATACATCTGTTCATAGGAGTTGCAGAGCCACTGAAACCTGTAAATCGTAAAGATCTGAGGGACACTGCCACTGCGCCTGTCACCTTGAGACATAACTTGATGTCTGATGTATGTATGATATTCATTAAATGATATTCATTAAATTAAAATAATGAAAAGTTACACTGTTGTTTTCTATAAGGAAACATTTTCAAGTAATAAAGGGAATAAATAATCAACAAGATTGCCTACGCACATAATTAACTTATGTACATTTTTTTAAGCACTCTCTTAAGACTCTAGGTACACTTCAAAGTATTTTCCTAAACATCTCATTTGTCTTGGCACAGTATTATTAGTACCAAGCAACGATGTGACCGACTATGATCCGATAACATCAGATGTACCCCAGGGCTCGCTATTGGGCCCTGTGCCATTCAACATGTTCATTAAGACAACCCAAAGTTTATTTCTATGCCCTTCCTTTATGCCGACGACTTGAAATTTCTCAAAATAGTGCGCTCTGTGGAAGATTCTGAAACTCTGCAGAATGACCTAGACAAATTTGGGTTGTGGTGTCAAAAGAACAAAATGATTTGTTTCTATTTTTTTATTATCGAAATGTACCCATAAATACGAGTCGAGTACGTACCCATCACGGGCTACTTAACTGTATCCACGAACTTGCTTGCATGCTGTGTTTGTCTGTAAATAATTGTGCAATCAGTATTGGAGTTACTCCTGCTATAGAAACCACTCATAATGTTGTTGTAACAATTGTTGGTGAACCTTAATTAAAATTTAAAAAATAAATACGCCATAACACTCTCATAGCACAGTATAATAAGACAGGTATGGTAACTCCATACAAACTTAGCAGCGCGGCTTGTATGTGTGCACGCCCACCGCGCGTCGCGTTCGGACGCACACATTCACATAATCTCGCGATGCACTTGCGTTCCATTACACTGGTTGTCCCAGCGCGCCTTTCATTATATTGCGAATGTGTGCGTCTGTACACAGCGCCCGGCCGTCGCGCACACATACACAGCCGCGCTATTACTTTGTACGGACTTATTATACTTCTCTTATTTTACTATGCCCATAGGCCAAAATTATATACAGCTTTCGGGAAACACAGACAGTAGTGTGTCCATTCCTATGCCGTACATATTAGGATCGCCTCAAATTGCCACAGCTGGCGATGCGACGCTGCGATGCATTAAAATGAGTAATGCAACATAAACTTTATATACTACAAGATAAGGTAAAAAAAAATTTAAAAAAATATAAAGAAGATGCAGCTAGCGGTGGCGGGCGGCGTCGAGCTATACTTAGAGCATTTTATAAAATACAATATAATATAGTGCATATTCTTTACGTAATAAAGTATACATTTCTTTTAACAGAAGAGAAAAGACGCGCGATGCGACAGACTGCCGTACCGTGTTGTTCGCCAGCTTATGCTACTTATGGGCAATACAAATTGTTACTTAGCTTCTCAACAATAAGGTATATTTCTTTGAAAGGCAGATTGCGGCTGAGGGACGTAGGCTACGTAGCGAACCTTGGAAATAGCAACTCAATACAGAACACCACATCTACAAAATAAAGTGAATATATCTTCTCAGGGGAGTCTGTTTAATAATAATAAAAACACACGCTCATAGGGAAACCTGGGGAAACCCTGTATTGCGGGTGCCATGAACACACAATAGACAACCACAAATTACGCCCAAACTCACGAGAGAAATAAATGTAGGCCATACAAATATTTCTTCCGGCCTTCCGGGATTCGAACCCGGGACCTCTACTTGGCAGTCCAGCATAATAACTGTTCGGCAACTGAGGCTCGGCACGGAGGCTTTACAAATGAGTGGTCACGTTTAAGAAATTTATAGATTTTACATGCAAATAACATATAGCAAATAGTACAAATAGGATGACGTCGCTATCCCAACGGTGTGTACTGTGGGCATTGGTTGAGAAGGTTACGGGTTCGATTCCCGATAGGACCAATTTCGGAAATTAACTTTTCTAAAGTGTTTAGACCTGGGTATTCTAGGTTGTGCCTCGAAGTGCATTTCGTTGTTTAAGTATCCTTCACCTTCTTAGCAAATGCATAAGATGGCGTTTGTCCACTGTCCATCAAGCAGACCATCTGATTGTTTGCCGGTTTGCACTTTGTATAATAATATCATTAAAAACAATTCAAAATAACTTCATATTGCACAAAGACGGGAACTACTCAAATGTTTGACACTATCAGAACAATTCGAATACGTTAGCGTACAGTAGAAAACACAGCTACCTCTTGCTATAGTCTAGTTTCTAGACAAAGCACTCAGCAGATTCTCTAAATTAACTGCAATGTGTTCACAGCACCCGTGATTGATCGGGGGTCGCCTTTGTTCTTCTTGGTATATATGTATACATACTCGCACAGCGTGTACAATAGACATTAGGTAAGGTGACTTATTTAGAGCAGTGATGTGTCCATGACTTCGAACTTCGACTCAAAGAGGGTTCGGAATATTGTCCTCTATGCAGACCCGATGCAAGTTGGGGACGCCATACTAGATTTGGAATTAAGAGCGTTTATTTTGATGTAATCGTATTCTTACAAACATTTTTACTCGCACCAAAAATTATTACCCGTGGTGGTATTCCATATCATCGGAAAGTCTTATTTCATTAAATTTTTTATTTTCTATATATCGAACTTAGAATAATAACGCATAGAAACCTAGTCCGCACACGCTAAGTGAGGCAAATTGAAGCGCGCCAAAAGGGCCTACATGAGCGGGCGGGCCTTCAGTGCTCAACGTCAACTTGCACCGCGAACAGCTCCAGAATTTTAGCTAAAAATGACGAAATGTGCGGTAAATGAGTGTAAAAATACGTTAGACAAACATGAAATAGATACTAACATCACATTCCACAAGGAAGTAACGCGTTTCAACTTGTAATTTTATACAAATATTCACTAAAACCGAAAATTAACCTACTACTAAAACTAGCCTACATGAATTTGATTTTTGCCTCACTTGTGACAGTTCGTTTGATATGAAACTATCATTCTATGCGTTATTATTCTAAGATATCGAAATAATATTTTTATTACAAGAAACGAAGATAAAGTTTATACCCCTGCAATATGATCGCTTCTTTTTTGGAGAACTAAATAAATAAATTATTTCGTCGTCGTTCAGGAATAAACCGCTAGATGACAGCACATGGATTGAAATTTCAATATAATATCAAAATGTCGTAACTTGTAATAGTAGTTGTTAATGGTATTGAATTTTCAACGATATGCCAACACGGTAAAGTTTAAATTATATTAACAATACAGAATTAGTTATTTATTTTTAAATTTGAAACTACGACCAAACAATATCAACCCACACATATTTCGTAGTATTTAAGTAGAAAGTTTTTTTTTAATATTGTACCTGTTTTTTTTAAACTATTTTTATTGTTACAAACTTTCTTTCTTTCTTCACCTTCACTGTTTAAAATAAACTCATATGGACCGAATAATCTATTATTATTGCTTTCTATTCGCGGTTTAGAATCATTTCACAGGACCAAAGGTCATCCAACGGTTTCGCCAAGGCGGAGATTATTTTTGTGGTTATGCTAATATTCAGAATCAATCACTCAGAATAATTATAATATCACGCACGAACATACTCTAGGACTGAATATTACGGTCCCACGAAATCAGTATTAATATTATCTGGTTTACACAGCTTCAGACTAATCGTTGTACATCAACAATGCATCTGATGTCTGATTAGTTGTCACGCCGCAATTCGAGCCAATCAGTCCCGCTCGCGAATGTTGCAATTGTCACAGTAAGGGCGAGGCCAGACGATTGCCGCCGCAGGACTGCGCGATGCGACGCGACGCGGTCAAACATTTCAACGAGCAATACAATGTAAACTTTATTCTCTACACCATACGGCTATATTTCTTTAAACAAAAAATGATAACGAAGGTCAACCGTGACCATGGGACCTGTAAAGGGCCCGAAACGTCGGTTTGTTTGAAAAAACAAATATACGCGATTTAAATCCGGAAAAATAGTTTCATTCCTATGTATAACAATCGCGAAAACCTAAGAACTCGAAACGAAGGTATAACATGCAGCCGCGGTGCATGCGGTGCAACGCGGCTTTACTCTTTTATTAAAAGAAATGTATACTTAGTAGACAATTCTATACTGCCCTCGGAAAGAAAAAGGGCACTACTAACATTTTTATAAACATCGAGATCAGGAAACAAAGACCAATGTAACTATTTTTTTGTAAAAATATATTTCAATAATTTTGTTGAACATACAGCAAACTCAAATATTCAGATTTTTTATCAGGACGTTAATAATCAGATTTTTTATTATTGTTTATTTATTATTTGAATAAAAAAGTCACATTTGACGTTATTACGTTAAAAACACTAATATCAAAGGATTTTACTCAGTGATGTACGGAACCTTATTATGTAGTTCAATTACAATATAAACACGAAGAAGGCACAAGTTTGTCCAGGAAGCACTGCCACCTTACCTATTTCTGCCGCCAAGCAGTGATGTGAGCATTACTAGGTCATTCTCGGACTAGTGTTCACTACCTAATTTCCGTGGCAATTTTTATTATTTAACTATTCGATTATTTCATCGTGCAATATTATTTTATGTTCGAGTATTGCGTCGCGAAATGTAGACATTTAATAATTACACGATAATATACTTGAATGATCAAATAATAAAAATGGCCACGGAAATTAGGTAGTGAACACTAGTCCGAGAATGACCGTACTGCGTTCCAGTTTTGGAGGATAACGTCAACTTATGTCTCAGGGTAACTTCTGCTGTAGGAGTGCCCCTCAGATCTTTCCATTTTAAAGCTCTAAGTGGCACTGAAATTATTACAGAAGGCGTGTCGCTTACATACAGGCTCACGACTTGTTCGTCCCGCCACTTGATATAAAAAAAAGCTTTTAGCAGCGCGTCTGCAGCGCTTCGCTAGTCTACTTTTAGAGATCCACCACACTAGCGTTTTTAGATCGTCAGCGTCTTGCCAAAGAGCGCACAGCTGTCAACACACGCACGACGTCCACACGACGACACTGAGCGATTACAGAATAGACCCGACTAGAGATGGGAAAAACTGCAAAATATTTTTAAATGTTTAAACGTTGTAGCTTTTTTAAAAAAGCCTGCTTTTAAGACGCTTTTCACTTAAACACTTTTTATTTTGAAGTTTAAAAAATCGTTTAGAAAAACGTTTAAGCGCATGTTAAAAAAAACTTGCAACGTTGTGTTGATAACAAAAAGTAAGAGTAGACCAATAAAGGTTTCAAGATAAGGAAGTTTATTTAGTAAAATTATTATTCACATTGACGAATTAATTTTGTTTAGGATACATAAAATGGTGGGACTTGAAACTTAGGCACGTTGTAAAAAATTAAATTGTTGAGTATAGACCTGAACGGCGCTTACGCTTAAAATAAAAAGCATGCTTATTTTAAAAAGCACACTTTTTAAGTGCTTTTCGTTTAAACGCCCACCTCTAGTCCCGAACCCAATAATAATTTGGTCGAAATTTTCATTCAGCATTGTAAACTACATTAAGGAAAACAATTCATGAAGAAAAGTGTAATTATACCACATAAAAATGTTCTAAATTCACAGTATATGAAAGGATCGTTGTATGATATATAGTTTTATATTTATTTTTTTTATAAAATGTGAACGGTATTTCAAACAAGAATTATATGAAGTTAAATTACGAGAAGTGAAATTGGTCCAAATACAAATTATATTATATGAACGGTATTTATTTTGCAATTAGTTTATTCAATTATCGTGTAAGTGAGGCGCACCCGTTATCTACAGCGTATAAAACTAAAGCGTATTTACTAAAAGATTAAAAAAGCGCGATGTTTTGTGTTTATCGGACGTTTATTTCAGCTCATATTTCAAAGTAATTAAAAATAACAATCTCACCAATTTGCCTCCGGCAGCCGTCAACCAATATTCGGTTCGAGCCGGAACGCAATTTGGGCGGGAGGAATCGGTTAAAATCGCATGAGCACTTTGTCGATTGCGAATCAATCGAGAACAATCGAGATCGCCGTAATGGAAGCAAGATACGATTGGTTAGGGAATTGCAACAGTTTGGTTGGACTGATAAAAAAATGAGAAAGAAATCAATTTAAACGTTGTGGCGTCGAGACTACTTTCAAATGAATTATTTTCTTCTCTAAACGTTTCTTTTTTATGTTGTTATTCGTTTGTAGTGTATGCACATAATTTTGCCATAGACATCAGACAATATAAGTACACTGGGGCCCGCCGTTACCGCACTACGACACTAGACAGTGGTGTGAGCGGACGAATCGCACGTGTACGTGAAATAAACACATGTTGTTTCATTGAGCTATCCCTACATTAAGTAAACGCCACAAATGGCGACGAGGATAAAGAACGTGAGTAGAATTAATAATATTTCAAAATGTCATGTTATCAGCTCAGACTCAATTTTGTTAAAAAAAAAACTGAAGTGGAGGTATGTATCACGGTTTCAAATCATTAGAATCCATTTCACTAAGGCATATAAACGTAATATCTGCATATTGGAAGTATGTGCCATGCATGAGTTGAAATTATTTAAGTCCATTAAATAACATGTTATCCGCATATCGTGGTGTACTACACCCGTGTCGTATTCTATTAGCTCGAGAAATTATATAAACAAACTGACACCGTTGGCAACTACTAAACTAGCCAAAAACACAAGTGCCTGCTAATACTTACAAAAAAGAAATATTTTCATTGTTGTGTAGTTGGTATTGCCTGTATTGAAATTGCTAACTTACACTGCAAAATTACGTATGAACTACAAGTTGCGATGTTCACCTACGACTATACGTAATATGTGTGACTTTACAGGAAAATTGATAACCAGAGTAGATTTCTTGCTTGCAATTTAAACAAACTTGATGTTAAAAATATGTAAAAAAAAAGCAAATAAATTTTGACCAACTATACGTCATTAATTAATTCAGCAGTGCAAATCCTTTCTTTGCTAATTAGACATCCTGCAAATCGCATTTTTGTCTAAGCAGCAGATCACATTTTGTGGAGGAGTGATCCATGAGTTGTTTGTAAATTGGAGTTATGTCAATGTACGCACTCAAAACTGAATATTTTAGGTTATATCAGTTATGCGATCAACATGACCATAAAATGCGAAGGAGCGCAAATTACTATAGTTCCTCTTAGACGGAAGCTATGCTTGTTTATAAAAATTGACAATGTTTGGTCTCCAATTGTCTCAAGGCTTAATCCTATACATCGATAACTATGTACTATGGCGGCCTATCTCAAAAGCTAGTAATATGTCAGGTCACGTAGTGTTTGCTACGCAAAGTTAACGAACACCAATCCAAATGTTGTCATTAATATCTTATTATACCCAACGAAATCTTTGGAGTCTAATTCACAACAAAATTTTGCCTTTTCTGAATAAATGTCAGAAAAAAAGATCAATTTCAAGTTGTACCGCTATTCTTGAAAAGCAGCGATATGAAGGTAAGAATACCTGTTTCCATTTTAAGTAAATCTCCTTCTGTCCAAAGTAAAGCTGTACTAGCACTTGATGCAAAAAGAAAAAGTGACAATGAACCTTAGAACATATCGATGAACTATGTGACGAATTCAAAGTAGCACAAGGGTATCTAAGCGCATAGCTCGTAGAAAAGTGGACCGTGGTCAAACTGGTTGATCAGATCGTATGTCTCACATGATGATACCTTCAAGTATTTTAATTCACATAATCATTTCATATTGATGTGAATTGATATGTAATAATATACCCAACTAAGAATTGGTAATTACTTTACAAGTACCTAGGTATCAATAATCGCTAAAGTGTCAATTATTGATATTTAATTTCATTTACACCTTGCGTCAATAAATAAAGTGATTAGTGGATATTTCACATTAAAAAAAAAGTTGTGTGTATGGTGTTGGATCCAAACGGAAAATATTGCTCTTTATGTATGCCAAGGAATAGTTACAGGTATTATTTAAGTGGTAAAATGCGTCATTTTGATACATCATGCAAAAGCATGGTTTAACAAGTATACATTATTTTATTACTTACTAATTTACTTTATTTTGCAACTACCTTCTTTTAAATTACTTTATATTGAAGGACAAATACAGCAAACAACATCTAAATACAATTATTTACAGATTCAGGCATTACTTTCAGAAAATCCAAATGAATAAAAATAAAATAAATTAGTTTGCTACTCGGCGAACGCGGTGAAGGTTAAATCGACGATTCATTATGACCACGCTCTCTAATTTAATGGCTACGCAAATTATAATTAAAACTATATAATGTTGTTTTATTGTTACTACACAATATTACTGAAACAAATGACCGTGCAAATGAAAAAATATGCTATTCATTAATGGCCATGCAATTTTACTAAAACAAATGGCCACGCAAATTAAAAACATGTAATGGTGACTTATTGCTTCGCAATTTTACTGAAACAAATGACCACGCCAATAACATATAATGTTGTTTTATGGCCACGCAACCTTACTGAAACAAATGGCTACGCAAATTAAAAATATATATAATTTTGTTTTATGACCACGCTATGTTACTGAAACAAACGGCCACGCAAATTAAAAACGTATAATGTTGGTTTATGGCTACGCAATCTTACTGAAACAAACGACCACGCCAATTAAAAACATATAATGTTGTTTTGTGGCCACGCAACCTTACTAACGCAAATTGAAAATATATAATGTTGTTTGAGGGCCATGCAACCTTGCTGAAACAAATGGCCACGGAAATTATTTAATAAAAGGTCACGCACAAAGCAATAAGAATACGCCTAGGTAGCTGCTTACTGTTACTTAGTGCTTACTAGTAAAAGGCCACCCACAATAATACATCACAAGGCTACGCCGTACTGTTACTGTTACATAATTGTGTAAAAAGTCACGCACTTTAATATATAAGTCACATATTTGAAATTACGATTTTGTGCTTATGCAATTGGAATAATGTAAATTCTAATATTTGATATCGACAAGAAGAAGCGAATATGAAATGTTTAACACAGGTTTAATAGCAATGAGGCTTTTTCCATAAGAAAAGCAAAAAATATTATAGATAACGGTGATGTTCTACCATTGTTAAATTATATTGATAAATATTATTCAATTATTCAAATAGCCCTTACTGAATTACAAAAATCTGATTTATCGTGTCCGAGTTTTTACATGTTCTTAACGATGTAAGAGCAGTAATGAATTGTACCACTGACGAAGAAAAAATATTTGAAAGAGTGTTTGTTATACCGAAACACCGATTATGATGTGGTTAGAGAGACAAGTGGAAAAATTGTGAAGGGCATTGACATAAATAACGAAAGTTTGTACAAATATGCTCCTCTTATACCTGTGGATGTTGAAAGATCCTTTTCATCTTATAAATGGATATTGAGTATCAAACGAAATAGTTTGATACCGGAAAATATTGAAAAAATACATAATGTACAATTTGCAACTCATCGACTTATACACTTTTGTTTGAATATCTCCTCTAGTGCAAAGGAATAAAATGATTAATATGCTACCATCTATACGTATTAGAGACTTAAAGCGAGCTGGCAACGTTCAGTCGTGCATCTCTCTCGACCTTATACTACAAGCAGTGAAGGAGTGCTCATTATCCCACTCACACCGCTCCTACTAAATAAAAGACAGATGAACTATCAACGCTAAGCTCATCCAGGCGTATAGCAGGGTTGAAATCAGGATGATGATTTACTATCAACACAGACAGTTAATAGTTTGAATAAAAAAGACCGATGAACTATTAAGACCGTGCAGGACGAACGTCATGTTGTTCAGTTTCGGAAATATATTCCTTATGGTTCGTAAATAAAATATATAAGCCTACTATAAACGTACTAGCTTCTACAAGCCTACTGTGTTTTTTAAAAAAATAGGCGGTAATAATGATTACTGTAAAACTTGCACTCTAGCTGCAGGACCTAGCCCTGCTGTGCCTATGAAAAAAAGCGAATTGCCAACGCTGTGAATTAATAAGTTGTTGATTTTCCAGGTTGATATATATTTCTCGTAATTGACTGTTACAGTCGCATTAGGATATCCATAATTATTCCAGGAAATCGTAAAGGTTCTACATTTTTCCAAACTTGGCACACAGTAAGTATGCCATTTTTACTACATTATTAATTATATCGAACATTGTTAATTTAAATCTTTCCACTCGGAATTTGGCAGTAGACTTACAATTCAATACCATACTTGCCACAACCGAACGGCGAGATCGTAAAACAAAATCGCGACAAATTAAGCGTTTTAAAATAAGTTCATGCCAGAACTCCGTCTGGAAGAACGATCTTCTGTATTAATTACCTTATGATGTATAATAGCACCCCTTATGCAATTATATAAGCAGAAGAAGAAATATACACGTGGAAAATCACTAGACAAGTCAAGAATTAAGAAGGACAAAAGAAAATAGAGGGCAATAGCAGATTCGTAATGAAGAGGAAGATCAAGGTGATAAAAACGAACACAATGAAGAACAATGTAAAATGCTTCAGGTTTTGTTTATTTAGTAGATTGTGACAGTTAGTAATTGTTATAAAAGTAAAATGCGTGTAAAGTACATTGTGTATTTTCATTGTTAACATTTTTATTAATTTTATTGAAAGGGAGAGATGTAGTGTATGCACATAATTGTGCCATAGACATCAGACAATATAAGTACACTGTGGCCGGCCGTTCCCGCACTACGACACTAAACAGTGGTGTGAGCGGACGAGTCGCACGTGTACGTGAAGTAAACATGTTGTTTCATTGAGCTATCCCTATACTAGGTAAACACCACATCGTTGACGTGTATGAAAATAAATAAGAAAAGAAAGACTATGCACGAAGATTCTCTGCCACATCAAGAAATCATATTAACTGATTGTGCTGTAGCACAAAGAATTGCTAACCTTAGTGGCAGTGAACGGGGCACTTTGCTCATAGAGTAGATAGCCAATGGAGTGGGATGGGAATGGGTTGGACTACCCAGTGTAAGCAGACACAGGCAAGGACCCGGGTTTTTACCCAGCGCTATGTAAAAGCCGGGTTTTATATCGCAAAAACTACTTACAACTGAATATGTGTGTAAATCGAGTTTTGTTCAAAGTTAATGATATAATTACAAAAATTTATTGCTTTCTGATCTAAATGATTCGATTTGCCTTTCTATTGAATCGAATTGCTTGAAAATCGTATTGAAATAAATCGATAGAAAAAATCGTTAGATCGTGTAAACTGAATCGATTATATTATCATGAAAATCAACTCGTAATGTGCCTCTTTAATAGTGAGAATCCACAGCATTGGATACATCGAAATTTGTAATAAGTATAGAATTATAATTTTCAATTTTGTAAGCAGTAGAGCTCCTCGTGAAAGAGTTTGTCCAGGGAAATACTGTCACCTTACCTATTTCTGCCACCTAGCAGTAATGTTAGCATTACTGTGTTCCGGTTTTAAGGGTAAGGGTGCTGGTGAAATTACAGACACATGGGACTTGTCAACTTATGTCTCAGGGTGACGGGCGCAGTGGCAGTGCCCTTCAGATCTTTGCGATTTGAAGCTCTGAGTGGCACTGCAACTGTTATGGACAGGCGTGTAGCTTATAATCAGGCGCACGACTTGTTCGTCCCGTCACTTGATATTATGAAAAAAAAACCGTATTCGCCATTTCTGCCCACAACTTCGGGCAGAAATGAGTAAAAACCCGGGCGAGTTGATTGAGTTTTAACCCGCTGCCCATCTCTCAGTGTAGGCAATGTAGGCAAACCATCATAACACGCTTCCAAAGTATCAACATTTGTGTTATAGAAATCGGAAATAACGACGGTACCACAATCACCCAGACTCGAGACAGTATAGAAAAGTTTTTGGGATTGAACCCGAGACCTCAGATACGGCGACACCATGAAAACCAGTGTGTAAGCCACTGGACCATGGAGGTCGTCAAATGCCATCCTTGTTTTGTTAAGAGTATAACATATTGTCCCTTTCAACATTTTCTTTCAACTTTCAACATTGCAACATTGTACCTTAGTTTAGTAGCAATAGAGCTCCTTGTGAAAGAGTTCGTCCAGGGAAGTACTGCCACCTTATCTATTTCTGCCTCCAAGCTGTAGGGCTAGCACGATAAGGCGCGACTTGCGCGAGAGCAACTTAAAACGCGAGATATTTCAATTCTGCGAAAATAGTAGTATCTCACCCTTCATATCCCCTACAGTAGTGTGAGCGTGCTGGTGAAATTACAGGCACATGGGACTTGTCAACTTATGTCTCAGGGTAACGGGTACACTGGCAGTGACCCTAAGATCTTTGCGAAATAACTTTTTGAGTGGCACTGCAACTGTTATGGACAGGCATGTCGCTTACCATCAGGCGCACGACTTGTTCGTCTCGTCACTTGGTATTGTAAAAAAATAAAAAAATAGTTAATTTCCGGATTAAAAATCCTATGCAAATATTGTCTAGTTTGAGTACGGAAAAATTTGGTCTGAGGGGTCTAATCAAATCATTTTTTCTTTGTGATGTGATGAAAGGCGTTACAAGAGTGCATTCTTTGCGGCATATAAAGGTTTTTATATAATTTTTCATGCAATAATTTAATAATAAACTATTATCATGCAGTACTAATTAATCGCAACCTAATCGATTAACGGAAAGTGAGTGAAATATAATAAACCAGATTCATCCCCTAATTTACCATCTTTGGAGGTAGAATATTTTCTTAAAATTTTGAACAGACCGACACTGAAGTATTCTTTTTCCACTAAAAAAATCATCGAAATCGGTTCACAAAGGAAAGGTCGAAGTAATCTAGTAAGATACACAAACAGAAAAAAATACAATCGAAAGGACAACCTCCTTAGTTTTTTGAAGTCAATTAAAAATACATTTTGCTCGTACTGCCGCAATTAAAGGTCGCTTTCATTTCGAAATATGTTATCTCATGCGATATTATCTGCTTAAACAATTTTAAACGTCCCATTGAATAAAGGAAACAATGTATTAATTCCATATTAATTCAGAAGAGAGAAAAATGGAAAGGATTTTCTATGTGTAAATTTTGTAATTATGAATAACATTATTTCCGCTTTTGATCATAATTTCAGCCCAAAAACATCAAGTTTAAATGTAAGACTTTAAGTGTAATTTAACAGCTCAGCGGAGCTTCGCTCTGCTTCAGTCTGCTTTTGGCAATAAAGCACCATGCAAGACAACTCAGACGAGACAGAATTCAAACGCGGTCGTGTGACTCTCAGTGACGAATTTCGTGATGGTCGCCCGTCCACAGCTGTGAACAACAAAAACATCGATGCTGCGCGCCGTATGATCAAAACAGACAGGCATGTGACATACCATGAGATCTTTAAGCATAGGTATGAGTTAAATGCCCAAGTCAAGAGCCCAAAACATTGGTTCGCTTGAAAAAAACAAACATATGCGATTTATATCCAAAAAAATAGTTTCATTTCCACCATTTTGTTTATTTCAATCACCTTCTTTTTCAGGTCAGGTGAGAGACAGCAGATGCTTCCATGTATATTAAATTGCAGCTTGGCTGCTTTACTTACTCTGGAATCCAGGACCCCAAGTCTGCAAATTTTCAGAACAGAACTTTCATTCAAAGTACGGCTACAGTTTGATAGCACTTAATCTATAAATACGTATTTAGAACCTGACACAGAATTCCAATTACTAGATTAAAATTTTGCTCCCTACAATAGACGGAGAGGCGGCTAGCGAGTGCCGACTGCTCCAAATTGGAACATTCCGAATTTTGCAATTAGATTTTGGGAGGAATTTGGTTATTGGCTTCACATGGTGTTTGAAGGGAATATAGACGTAAAGGCAGTATTTTTTAAACGGTTATTGTTCTAAAATTTCAAGTCAAGTTCAAACATCAAGTGGCTTGTCTACTCGTTTGCCTCTTACTTTACTTAAAAAATAGGTAAACAGAGGGGAGATTCACGGAACGAAAAATTTGAAACAAATCTTGGTTCGCTCACCGCTCTATCCGAAACAGTTGTAGTACCTAATAAATAAAAATTGTTCATAAATACCCCATTCATAAGCCATCCCTGCTTTCCTTACAAAGATAAGGAAAACGGAAATGGAAAGAAACGAACGATTATTTTATTTAAATTTGAATAGATAATATTGAGACTATTTACCTTGTGTCCCCTTAAGATACTTGATTTCTATGGTCCCATTGCCAGGGAAAAAAAGGCACTTTATAGTTACCGGACGGACCGATAATAAACGTCTAAGGGCTCGCTGTCCCACAAAATGGCGCGACCAAATCTGTACGGCTCTCGGCATGAGTCTCCATGATGTACTCCACGGTGCCAAAGAACGCCACAGGTGTGTGATATTTCCGCTGGGGAGTCACGACTCTCAGTAACAAGAAATACAATGCGAAGAGAAGATAATATTATGGAATCTGTGTGACTAAATAGTGAATAAAAGCTAAAAAGGTATATCTAGAATCTTAACTGACCTCTACAGAATAATGACATTGATTTCATGAGTGACACTGAACATTCTTCCACCAATACAGCCATCATATCCCTGAGATCTTCAAACGTAGCAACAGTTTTCAGTGCACCACTAAAGCCACGCGTGACATCCGACACTGCAACGAGAGAAAATTCCCCAAACGAATTTCATCACCTCAGAAGCAACCACCGCTATGCGATTTGCTGTAGCATGTGTGGAAGTCGCTAAATAGACTTCAGACATAAGACGTTTAAATGGGGGTTCAAAGATGCCATCTAACTTAATGTGACTGTGGTGATCAACACTAGTTGTCAGGGAGACTATGATAAACTATTTGGCTACTGTATAATACTTCCTGTAAAAGCAAAAGTTCTTAGGAAAGAAACTATTACGCCATAATTCCGACTTAATAATTTGTGAACCAATAGCATTGACTTACAATTATATGGACGTCGGGTCCGCGCTAAAAAGTGTCCGAACTTATAGGGCGTTAAAATCGTATACAGAGCGTCATTCACGCTTTAGTCTTCGTTTGTTCGACTGACAGCGAAGCAAGCAAAATTAGACAGTACTGCGATGACATTACAATTTAAATTCAACGTTTTAGCTTTTTCTTATTCCTTTACATGTCACTACGTTTAAATTGGTTGACTTGGGACATTTTTTTCGTGATTTTTGTATTAGACCCGTCGTCCATTTATTAGTAAGTCAATGATCAATAGTGATGATTTTTTTTTGTTGGAAAGAGGGTAACTCAGTGGTCCCATTTAATTTTGAACAAAATATTCTTCTAATGCTCTACTCACGCTGGCGCAGAGTCGAAGTGTCGCGACGCGTCATTTTTTTCGTCTATAGTATATTCATCTGTATTTTCCCATTATTAAGGTACAAATTTGTGTTATGCAAATATGGAGTGCGTCGGCGCGCGTTTCTTCAAATAAACCAACGTTTTGGAATTGTTGGAAGGGGTCAAGTTAAACGCTCACTGATTGGTTACCAGTGGACACAAAAACACTGTTAACTACCGGCTGCTGCATCGTACACAAGTATAGCTAGATGCGCATACACAACAGGGTCTTTACAGTTCGTGTATACTGTCCCGTGGTCACAGCAGACAGCCGGGATCTGAAAAACTGATTTCATTTTCTATGTGTAACGATTGCGGCCGACGGTTTTGAGTAATCAAATAGAAGACTCGGTCCACATCATTTATTGTAAAATAGGAATATGTAAAAAGCAGGAAAAGGAAGAAAGGTAACGATAAAATGGTATAAGCTGTAACAAAACAAAAATAACGGTATAACACAGGTACAATTGTATAAAACACTACCTATTTAAATTACATACAGGTTAGGTATGATAATAAAAGGAACTTACTCCAAAAAGGCCTGTATATGTACAATTTTATGCTTTTGAAGCAATTAGGTTACATGATTTTCAATGGTATAAGTGGTCAGAATTTGAAATGAAGTCGATCACGTCTGCTCGCTTCGGAAATTAAGCAGAGAAGGGCGATGGAACGAAGAAAAGTAAGAGTGACGAAGAAATTAAATAAAAATTAACAGAAGGATGGCGAAAGCTGCCCCAATAACGATGAAGAGCCGTTCATGGACTTTGCTAGTAGAATTTTACCTTTTAGTTTATGCTGAGTTGTCAATATATTTTTGTATATTTTTAGAAGTCGGGAATAAAGAAAATTGTAACACATTGTATTTTAGAATAGATACAAGAACAGAACGCAATTGATTCTGTTCGACCATAGATTAGGTAGCGTTCTTGTACGTACGTTGCATTTTCAAACATGATTGAATGTTTACCTATCTGAAGTGTTGGTTATTTTATAGTAAAGATTTTTCGCTTGCGCAAGTTTCCTAACTATAAAGCGTTATCTTGTAAATTGGCCTTCATTAAAAATGTTTCGATTACACGTGAAAAGAAGGTAAAGAAGAAGAAGATAATAAAGAAGAAGATAAACGATAGCAAAACTCCAAATTTGCTACATTAAATTGCTGCCTCCGTGGCCGAACGGTTACCATGCCGGACTGCCACGCAGAGGTCCCAGGTTCGATTCCCGGGCCGAGAGAAATAGTTGTATGGCCTACAATTATTTCTCTCGAGAGTTTGGGTGTAATTTGTGGTTGTCTATGTGTGTGTCCATGGCACCCGCGACACAGGGTTTCCCTAGTGCGGGGCTATGTTGAGTGTGTGCGTTATTTATTTATTTATTTATTATTATTTATTTATTAAATTAAAGCTGTCTTTAAAGTAAGTCAAAATCGGATGTGTAACTAACCTGAACCCCTTTTAAATATCAAGTTAACTTTAGGTCATGTATGAAAGCTTCAATCATTTATTCAAATGAAATAGATACGGTTTAATTGCGAAGTCCTTTTTTTTCGGCTTTGCTGTTACAACTGTATGGGGTTTGAAATTAATTAATTACTTTTGAAATGGTTTGCTTTCCCGGAATTTACTTTACCATTCGGTATCGGTACCAAAGCCACGATTTCCGATAAATTCTCGACCCAGTAACTCGTGCTAGGTGTGGTGTTACATTCAAGTGAAGTTGAATTGATGATTGTATTAATAAATATAGAACGAGGATATGTAAAGGTAATCACATCCTTATTCTCCTTGATTTCTCGTAATATAATAATGCTAAAATTTAAAAAGGACTAATTATATTTATTGAAATGGAAGATTGCAATTATTAAATAACAAAATAACGCTAAAAGAATAAGTTTCTCATAATCTTTCATAGATTTCTCATAGTTGGCGCTACGACTAAAAAGTCGTTGAAAAACCAAATACAAAGACACGACGCAAGCACATAGAAAAATTCGTGAGGTCCGTTGGTTCGTTCCGTGGCTTAGTTGGTATAGCGTTTGGCACGGTATGCAAGAAGACGTCGGTTCGAATCCAACCGGATCGAAGGAATTTTTTCTGAGTGTTCGATCTTTGTATTAATAATTATAACAAACTAGTGGAGTAATTTCACAAAAAATAATTGAATATCAATTCAATAAAAATTTAAAGAATAAGTTTCATTATATATTTATTTAATAATATATTTGATTGATTTTTTGGTTAGACTGATTTTTTTATATTCACATTTTAATAACTGTTTTTATTTAATATTTTTTAATGATGTTATGTTTTCCGTACTTTTCATTTGAATTTGTGTAAATTATTTTTTGTTATTTTCGTTTTTTATTTATTATTTTTGATTGCTTATCAAGCATCAAAATTTCTTGA
This sequence comes from Hyposmocoma kahamanoa, assembly GCF_003589595.1. Taxonomy (NCBI): domain Eukaryota; kingdom Metazoa; phylum Arthropoda; class Insecta; order Lepidoptera; family Cosmopterigidae; genus Hyposmocoma; species Hyposmocoma kahamanoa. The sequence continues at coordinate 3,478,047 of NW_020654466.1, forward strand.
AATTTCCCGGTACCTAGAATTGTAAATCTCTTCACAGTACCGATGTACTGCAATGCGTAATTGTATCATTATTAATTCGATACCGCCCGTTCTTTCGGACACCGGTGAGGAATATCGTCTTTTTTTAACCGACTTCAAAAAAGGAGGAGGTTCTCAATTCGACTGCATGTTTTTTTGTATGTATGTTACGCGATAACTCCGGTATTTATGAATCGATTTTCATGGTTCTTTTTTTGTTGGAAACAGGGTACCTCCATAGTGGTCCCATTTTATTTTGAAGAAAATCATCCACCTCTAAGAGTGACTGTTCACGAATGAAGATTCAAAAAGCGCCTACATTTTATTATAAGGAGCAATTATTTTAATGGTTGATTTTGCTATTCTCCAATTCAAGGCGTTTTCCTCACTCAGTATACTTTGAATAGTGACAACCGATTTTTATTATCTCCTATGTCAAGTACTGTATAGTGGCGAACTAGGTGATATTGCAATAAAACATGGCAAATAGACGTAATTCCATGTACTTTTGAGCTCGGTTTTTTAGTACTCTGTACTGAGATTATTATCTGTAAAAAAGATAAATGTATTTTTTTCTGTAAAAAAATACAAATGTTTAGCCATTGTGTGACCGACTATACCCGTATTACTCGTTTGTCTAAAAAATTATTTAATTACTTATCCATAGTTGAAGACTACTAATAGCTATGGACATATCTTCCAACAGCCATAGATACAACCAATTACACTTAAGAGTCGGTACTGCCTTAGCTCGAATTCAATTTTTTCCCGTAATAATACGGTTCACTTTGCTTAGATCGAGAGACACTGACTTTGTTTCATAATTTATTTTTTACAGCCGTTTTAAAGCTATTTCAAAAATGCATATCGTATAGTACACGTGTTCTATTTAGTTCAGTTTATATAAAAAAAATATTCGAGTTTGTGTTTTTTTTTTCTATCGTGAAAATATATATATATATAATAGGAATCGTGTTTTCACACCGTATAGTATTCAGTGCAAATCATCAATTTTACTTCGTAGTTTTGTGACCAAAGTGATTGGTTGAACATTTTCACTGTTATACGAAATCAACAAAAGCCGTTTGAGGTAGTGTAGACTCTTAAATTTAAATAATGAAAAAGATATATTTATAGTTATATCATGCACAGCACTAGACGCCAAATGTTTAGTGCTTTTCCCATTGCAGTTTGTTTAAGGAGGTTAATATAAAATATTTTTAAATAGGAATTAATAATAATTTTATTACACTCTCTTTCTCGACAGCACTTTTAAACAAATATATTCTCTTTAATAAAATTTTGTCGGAGGCACTTGAGATGGAAAAACAAGTTGAATAAACATTTTACACATTTGTCGCATAGTAAATAATAAATGTGTACAAATGTGTATTTACAAAGAGTAACCTCTGGAGATTTTTGCTTATTCTTCTCAGGGGAGTCTGCCTTACGATTCCAAGTGTACTTTGCTTACCTATGAAATAAAGAATATTTCATTTTGACTTTGATCACAGCTGTTTCAAATAAAATTTCACCGTGTATTATAATTATTACTTTTTAAAATTATGCTAGTGCTATTTCCTTGCGGCGAGTAATCTTCAATTCTAGTCGGCTGTGACCCTGGGATATAAATATAGATTAAATCTAGAATACGGTTGCAGTGTATTGGCACGTTGAATTTAGGAATTAAATGTCTGATAGTTTCGTTATATACTAATACTTTGTGAAAGAGTTTGCCCAGGGAAGCATTGCTACCTTATTTACTTCTGCCGCCAAGCGGTAACACGAGCGTTCCTGCGTTCCAGTTTAGAATACTGATGCAATTAGGCAATTATTTAGATGATAATTTTAAGTTTGCAAAAGCAACAGGCATAAAAATCTAAATGGTGATCTTTTTTAATGATTAATCCTTTTTTTCTGAGACATAAAATAAATTAAAGCAACGAATATTTTAATCTGTTCTAAGCTACGCAAAAAAAGTTTGATTTGTATAAATTAACTTTAATGTTTCGTGTCGGGCCTCAAAACTAAATTTTTTTTTTATAATTTCAAGTGACAGAACGAACCAGTCGTGCACCCAATGATAAGCTACACGCCTGTCCATGACAGTTGCAGTACCACTCAGAGCTTTAAATCGCAAAGATCTGAGGGGCACTGCCACTGCGCCCATCACCCTGAGACATAAGTTGACAAGTCCCATGCGCCTGTAATTTCACCAGCACCCTTACCCTTCAAAACCGGAACGCAGTAATGTGACAGTACTTCCCTGGACGAACTCTTTCACAAGGAGCTCTACTGCTACCGACATAACATAACACATTTGAATACTAATATTATGTTAATAATAATATATTTGGACCTAAAACCATAAAAAAACGCAAACAAAAACACTTCTGGTACTCGCCGGCCGCTGCCACGGCACAACTTAACTGCCTCCGTGGCCGAACGGTTACCATGCCGGACTGCCACGCAGAGGTCCCAGATTCAATTCCCGGGCCGTTCATTTATTTCTCTCGTGAGTTTGGGTTTAATTTGTAGTTGCCTATGTGTGTGTCCATGGCACCCGCGACACAGGGTTTCCCTAGTGCAGGGCTATGTTGAGTGTACGCGTTATTATTATTATATTGTTATTACTCGCTTCGCACGCTCGGCTCGTGCTGCTTTTTCATATACCAACCTTTCCCAAGGGACCATCCGTCATGGATACCACCGCGTCACGGGGAAGCTCTTGCTCACTAAAACCCCGGGTATTCCCACACTCCGCATGGGACGGGACACGGGGCCACGTGGTTTACGATCCACGGCCCCGCCTGCGGTTGTCCGCGACTGTGGACCCACATCTGGGAGACTTTACCGTCCCCACTCCGTCGTTAGTGGCATGTCGGGAATACTTGGCATGCCAACCAACCCGTGAACCCTTGCCCAATGAGTGACAAAGCCCCCGTTTTGCCACCCAGGGTTCACTGTCAGGGCGGCAGTTGGCGGGCATAAGTCAGCCGCCTGCACCCTAAACGTCTGCGGCGCATAGGGTGAGAGGATGAGTCTTCCTCTCGCTCCCGCTCCGCCGCCTCTTTCCGCGACAATACATCGGTGCAGAAGGAGGCCACCGCACTCCACGCCCTCTCGCTGCCGACCATGGCTCGCACCACAGTCCACAGGGAACGCCCCGTGGCCTTAAACTAACCTAATCTAACCTAACTAAATGGAGGACGCAACCACGATTTGACCTATATGAAAAAGAGAAGATCAAATATTATTTTTGAATACCAAATATTTATTTGGTATATTCAAGAATAATGACCGTGTGACCTTAAATTCAGTTCATTTAATATTTATTCGTGGATAACTAATATAGACGGATCAATTAATACAAAATAAAAACATAAAAAAAATCGTCTTTTTAAAAAAGTACAATAGATCAATTATATCTTTGAGAATCATATGTCAAGTCAACCGTGACCATTGGACCTGTAAAGGGCCCGAAACGTCGGTTTGTTTGAAAAAACAAATATACGCGATTTAAATCCGGAAAAATAGTTTCTTTTCCATTTTTTATTTTTGTCAACTTATGTCTCAGTGTGATGGGTGCAGTGGCAGTGCCTCTCAAAAATTTGCCATTTGAAGCTCTAAGTGGCACTACAACTGTTACCAAGAGCAAAACCAAATCAGACGCACGACTTGCTCGTCCCGTTACTTTATTAATTAAACATTTATTTAATAAAAAAATGTATTACGTAAGCAACAAGCCTCTCCATAACAGTTGTAGTGCGAATGCAAAGGTCTGATGGGCAATATCGTTGCGCCCGTCACCCTGAGACTAAAAGTAGACAAGTCCCATGTTCCAGTAGTTGAGCCACCACTATTACGCAGAACACAGTATTGTGATATTGCTGCTTGGGGTCTGAAATATAAGGCAATACGTCCCTGGACGTAATCTTTCACAAGGAGCTCTACTGCTAATAAAAGTTGGTGTCATATTCATTGTTATGGTACTTATCGCCTATAAAATAAAGTTAAACATTTACTCTTACCATAATTTTATCGCCAATACACACAATCCCGGCTATAAGCTGGGAAATTGAAATTAAAGCCGGTCTATATTGGAATAGATTTAAACGACCTCTTAATCCACCATCATTTCTATCAGATTAATAAACGAAGATTTCAATTAATTGCATTCCCATAATGGCAATTTAATATTAATAATTCTTCTCTGGTATAGGCGAAGATGCAAAGCTTTGAGCATTGAGACCTATCTGTCGAAAGCCAATGAAAATAAAGAACCACGTGTTGTTACGAAGTTCGGTTTTTTGTTTACGTGATGTGCTTTGCAAATAGATAAATTTTAGCTGATAATTACGTGTCCGGGATATCATATCATATAATCAGTTTTCGGGAAGTTACGCCATCTTCTTATCCAAAATAACTAAGTGTCTCAAGGCTAACGGCAGTAAGACATGGTCGTTCACTATGGGCCTTATAAGAGGGCTCGAGGTCACACAAAGCGCAATGAAAAGGGGCTCGGAGTTTGACTGCGAGGTCGAATCAGTAATGAAGATATCCGCACTTGCAAACTTAAGTGGCAGTGTGCAAGACACGTTCACGTAGAGCAGATGGCCGAATGGGGCCAAAGAGTTCTCCAGTGGCGACCGCATACCGAAAGACACAGCGTAGGCAAACCACCCATAAGGTGGACTACTGACCTGATGAAGGGTGGTTGGGGAAGCCTATGTTCAGCAGTGCACTACTTTCGGCTTATGATGATGATGATGTTGATGTGAATTAATTGATACTAAAATTAATAAATTCTACAAATTCAGCACTTTTGCAAGTTTTCTCAAAGCTCTCTTCGTCATCGTATCCCGTCCCGTTTCTAGGCACGGGTCTCCCCTATGGAGAGGGTCAGGGCCGTAGTCAGCCACGATGGTCATTGGGCCATAAAGTATTGACTTTACTTACCTATTTCTGCTACCAAGCAGTAATGTAAGCAATACTGCGTTCCGGCTTGGAAGAGTGCTGGTGAAATACAGGCACAAGGGGCTTGTCAACTTATGTCTCAGTGGCAGTGCCCCTCTTATCTTTGCGATTTAAAACTGAGTGGCACTGCAACTGTTCCGTCACTGAAAATAATAAAAAAGCTTTCAAAGATATGCCAACAGGGTAAAGGTTAAATATAATTATGTTAACAATCCAGAATTTGCTGTTTCTTTTTAAATTTGAAACTACGGCTAGTCATTATCAAGACTTCGTAGTGTTTCAAATGAAGAACGTTTGAATTTTGGTGACATCGGTTCTGATAGTAATCGAGGCTTAAGGAACTTCCATTGTTTTTTTCTTCCGTAGGTATTGCCATTAAACATTGACAAGAACACATCCACAGCCACGCCACAGAGATTTGACCTATCTACCTATCAACCTTTCCCTTATTAGGCTACCACCGTTCTTGTGATCTCTTGATAAATAAATTATTACTCGTATAACTTAAAGTTCAGTAGAACATTGCGTCGTGTACGTCGTTATCGCCTCTCTACCCTCATTTGAAATTTAACTGTACAGCCGACCTGATGGAAATCAACAACAAGGAAACCTCCGTCAAAAACATTAAGGTGAACTAGGTTAATTGAACAGGATCCTGAATATATTGACCTTTTTCTAAGGTTAGGGAACAAGAAACAAACTAAATAATGGAAATGTGTGGGTCGATTTTCCAGGCAAAAACATCAGCATGCCTGAAAACGGTAATGCAGATAAAGAAATTGTTGTGTTATATCTGGCGAGTCATACCGGAGAAGAAGCGGGAAAAACTGTTTCGGTAGGTCAAATGGTTTAATGTACAGTTATATTCAGTTGTCTTACAAAGAATATACGATACACATAAGGATACTATGATGATATATATTACATACCATTATCAGCTTACACGTATCCACGCAAAGTTTGCTCGAATTTTCATAACCTCGAAAGTAATTTAGAGAGGAAAATGTTTTTCTTTTAAACCTTTTTTTCTTTTTATTAACGTGAGGAACGCATTCCCCGCCACTAGGAGACGGCGGGGATATGTGGGACTCTCTCCTGGGAACAATGTCGGTCCCCAAGAACATACCCACTAAAAACCTCACGATGTTCCTGCGCACATCTGGCGCCGGAGCCGCGGGGTCCCTTTCAGATGCTACCGCGACTCCGGTGGTGCCGGTCCACCTTTGGGTGGACCCCAACACCATCCTCCCCTTAATCATGGGGGGCGACCTGCACGGAGATGCCCCGGAACATTTGAGGCATCTACCGGCGGCGGAGGCCTGTGCAATGCAGGGGCCGGGTCTCCCAACCCCGCACCCTGCTGGCCTCCGCTGATGGGACGCAGGCGGTCGGCGAAGAGCCGTCGCGTGCGTCCCCTCCGCCGACGCCGAATGGGGTCCGAGAGGTAGCTGTCTTCGCGGACCCGTTCGGCCGTCTCCTTCTGCGACATCACGTCCTCGCAGAAGGAGACCATCGCCTGCCATGACCTCTCGCTTCCCAGCATGGCTCTAACTATGCTGATTTAAGACTTGTCAACGTATGTCTTAGGGTGCTAGGCAGATTTAAGACTTGTCAACGTATGTCTCAAGGTGCTAGGCAGATTTAAGACTTGTCAACGTATGTCTCAGGGTGCTAGGCAGATTTAAGACTTGTCAACGTATGTCTCAGGGTGCTAGGCAGATTTGAGACTTGTCAACATATGACTCAGAGTACTAGGCAGATTTAAGACTTGTCAACGTATGTCTCAGGGTGCTAGGCAGATTTGAGACTTGTCAACGTATGTCTCAGGGTGCTAGGCAGATTTAAGACTTGTCAACGTATGTCTCAGAGTGCTAGGCAGATTTAAGACTTGTCAACGTATGTCTCAGGGTGCTAGGCAGATTT
>NW_020654466.1:3484974-3498367 GCF_003589595.1 Hyposmocoma kahamanoa
CAGATTTAAGACTTGTCAACGTATATCTCAGGGTGCTAGGCAGATTTAAGCTCTGAATGGCACTGCCACTGCTATAGTTAAACGTCTTGCTTAACACCAGACACAATACTTGTACGTCCCGTCACTTGGTATTATATAAAAACATACATATAGGTATCTAGGTAGCTATAAATCTCATTAATAAATTAAAAAACTCGTAGCGTCCTAATTTATCATTTCGGTGGCGTAACTGCGACACAATTTTGATGTTAAAAAACCATAAAAGCGTAAATAATATTTGTTATTCAGATTACCGTTTACCTTAAAGTGATTTACATAATTATATTTAGGGTATAAATAGTAAACATATTCTATGTTTATAGAATAGAAGAAAATAGAGTTATTTGTTTCATATTTATCAATTTCACAATATTGATACGAGGTTGTTAGTATTTTACATACAGCATAAACAATAATAATGAATATAAAACAAAGTAATAAATTAAGATTTATTAATTAAATGCGAATGAAAAAATGTTACAACTAATCTAATTTGAAAGAAATAAATATAATAAAATTAATTGCTGATTACAATCGTTCGAATTTGGAAACAAAAAATTACGTTGTTCCGGTAATACAGGGCACGTGCGCCCAGCGCCTCGTGATCGGTGCATTAGCTGTGTCTTCCTTCTGTAGAAATGTGGCGTCGGCGGCTTCCTTTGTAGTGCGATATGTAACTAATATAACTAAAAAATATAAATAAACACAAGACATTGTCGAAATTCAACGACATCGAATCAAAATAAAATTATCAAAATTCATCATGTAAAATTCATGGTCTAAAAAAAGGAGAATTAGCTGACATAAAACGGTTCGCCATTTATAATACTTTTCAGACCTGTGGGTAGATGTTCGAAGAATCGGAAACCTATTAACGGATTTCTCGTTGTCATCGGTATGTTACGGTATATAACTACCCAGCGCCATTTTTAGTAAGTGCACATGACTCCAACGAAAATTATCGTTTCTGTGGATATTATGGCGGCTTCCCAAGGCCCGTGGTTTCACCGCCGAGCGAGCGCGCGCGTTCTCACCTGTGCAGATCCAACGCGTGTTGGTAATTTCAGACGGGCGGAACGAGAGCACGTGCGTTTGACGATTATTCCTTGTAAAATAGCGTTAATTTGATTGATTAGTATGAATCAGTATAGCAAACTACGTATGTTCAATTCAATAAAACCTTTGACTGATAAGACCCAGCTTAGTCTTTTCTTTTGTTAAGTAAGTTATATTCACTACGTAATACATAATCTCAGTACAGAGTACTAAAAAAACCGACCTCAAAAGTACGTGGAATTACATCTATTTGCCAAGTTTTATTGGAATATCCCCTAGTTCGCCATTATACAGGATTTGACATAAGAGATAATAAAAATCGGTTCTCAGTACTCGAAAGTATATTGAGAGAGAAAAGCGCCTTGGATTGGAGAATAGCAAAACCAACCATTAAAATAATTGCTCCTTAAGTAAAATGTAGGCGCTATTTATAAAAATGAATGTTCATGCGTGATCAGCCACCCTTAGAGGTGGACGATTTTCTTCAAAATGGAATTGGGACCACTATGGAGGTACTGTAGTCTAGACTCTACTCTATGAGTATAATCACTGGCTAAATGAATAGTTTTGTAATTAGAATGTTTTGAAAAATAAAGTAAGAAAAGAATAGAGCATCTTGATAGAACGAAATATAACCCAACGCCGAAAGTATGTAAAAAAGTGCAATAAAGTATATTTTGAAGATTATTCCAGTTTAAATTCATAAAAGTAGGTACCTCTCGCTACGCAACCCAAGCTACAACCCAGTTACAGTACCCTATTTCCAACAAAAAAGAATCATGAAAATCGGTTCTCAAATACTGGAGTTATCGCGTAACATACATACAAACAAAAAGAAAAAAAAACATACATTCGAATTGAGAACCTCCTCCTTTTTTTTGAAGTCGGTTAGAAAGTGGCTGCAGAAATAACTATGCGTTCTTCATATGATATTTTCGAATGACAGCTTTAGAGCTGTTGAATCTGGTTAGCCAGATTAGAGCTCTCGACACACACCAGAATACGCGCCAACACGCGTGTCGGCCCGAGATAAACAGAAAATTGAAAATTTATTAAAATAACACTTACCACCACGGGTAATATTTCTGGGGTGGCTACCGTTTTAGTATTCCAAAACAGCTCAATAAGACTTTTTTCTAGGATTTAAGAGAATTTGCACAAAAGAACGACACAACCACAGACGCTAACTAACCACTTCTACTGTATTTATTGTTCTGTAGTCTCTGTAATGCAATTCTCACGCAAATCTCGCATAATGCGCGCGAGGGGCACGCGAACAGATCGCATTGTAATTTTAATGCACGCGGCGCATTCACCAGATTTGTATGCAACTTAAAGTTGAACGACGATAGCTCTACAACACTTACTTACTTACACTTACCTACTATCTCCAGTTCTGCTCCCTTCTACGGTTGGGTACACAAAAGTGGTAGTGAAAACAAAAAACGATGAAAAAAAAAATTCACCGAAATAATACAAACAACCTGTTCCACACGTGAAATAGCTCTAATATTGATGTTATAAGTCAATAAGAAGGACACCATTTCCAGACCCAAAGTAACTTCTAATGGAACCTTAATTAATTACCACACCGAACTTGTAATGTATGTAAGAAGGAGAGGCGGACAATTATTTTACACCGTCTCTTTCACTACCAACCTAATACCGTGTAAGCCTTTGTACGGCTCATGATTCACTGTACGTTGCTACTGTTTTATATCAATTTAACACACTCGACCAGTTTAATAAGAGCTCCGAACCTTCAATAATAGTTAAGAGCCTTTAAGGTGTGTAATACCATGTCGCTGGGAATCTGGATTTGACAGGGCCTTATTAAGGATTCTGTTTGACATTCTCCTTAATCTTGGAAAACATTACGTCCGTTCACACCGACATCACACCACATCGATATCTAGCGTCGTACAGGGATGCACATAAAGATTCGATTTTATGAAGATCGATTCAAGTGTATAACATAATCTAGCATTTTTTTAATCGATTTATTTCATTGCAGTTTTTACGTAAATCGATTCAACATTAAGGCGAATCGTCTAGATCGCATTCATAATTTAAGCCAAGCAATCTCTTTATGAACCTTTTTTTTATTGGCCTGCAAGAAAAGCAGTTTGGCAACATTAAGTACGTACAATGATAAATAAATAAAATAAAAATGTTTTATTCGTTCATTCTAAAGGGCACATAGTACAGGAGCGGATGTTTCCTTCTAGTCTTGTTAGGGCCTGTGTTAGGAAACATCGCTCTTCTATAATATTATTAGTAGTCTTGCTCTTATATTATTTTAAGTTGATGAAACAGGCTACCTTAATATCTACTACAACTGGTGTTACAGCTAATACAAATTTCACTAATTACAGTAATTTTTAACTTTTCAGACTAAAAATGGATTAACCTAAGTGTAAGTGTTTAATTGTGTGGAATGTCTACATGTGTGTCATCCATCCGTAAGACGTACAATATCCAAAATTATACATTGTCATACCATAAATATACAAAGAATAAGTCTACAATATTTGGCGATTGTCGCTACTTCTGTGCCATCTGAACGTCTTTTCTCACTGGCTAGTTAGTACCTATGACTTTAAATAAAAGTCGTAACCGACTGAAACCAAAAAGGCAGTCAAAAAAGGACAACAATGCAAGAATCACAACGCAATTTATTCAGTTCGGCCATAGATTATGTGACGTTCTTGTACCTACGTTTCATTTAAAGCATGATTGAATGTTTACGTACCTAAAGTATTGGTTATTCTATAGTACATACATAAAACTTTAAAGCTATAAAATACCTAATCAAATAAACAATTAAACAACAATATCATAAAGTAAACAATAAGACACAATATGACAAAAATGTTTAGACAATGTTTAAATGAGCGATACGAAAGTTCTTCTTCTTCTTCGTTTTGCTCAATGGCGGTTCCTTCTTTTTAAGATTTCGCCAGTGTCGAGTTTTCCGCTTAGCAGAATGTATATGAAGTTTATGTTTCTGTACATATGGCCGCCACAAAGAGGATAGGCAATTTGAGGCGGCGTGCTTGGATTGACTCGGGATTCCTTAAAACGGGCCGCTACGGGTATTCTAGTTCGAGATTCGTATAATTTCGCGTTTTATTCTGCGATTAAGGCACAATAGCACTATCCTATTCCACTTTAAACTAGATTTCACAAAATAATTGAAAGTCAAAATAAAAACGAAACTTTTCCCTCCAAAAGGTCCAGAGCGAATGGATACGAAAGTTAGCAAAAGAACGTTTTGACGAGAGGCCTCTAGCCAATGTCAATGTTACTTTGGATTGAAAATAGTGTGACCATTTATGGCAAATTTCTGCCATTTGGATAGATTTAATTTTTATTCATTTTAACGTTGACGATAGAACATGTTAACGTTGTAATTGTAATGAATCACAAGTATTGATAGGTCTTTTTAATGCACGTCGTCGTCTAAAACACTGGGTTACAAAATAAACGGGACGTCGCTATCCTTCTTTTTTAAATCAAAATTAATTTTGAAACGATATTAATGAGAACGATTCAAGGGTATACGATCCGATCTGTGGATCGATTTAAAGGCTTATGACCCATTACGATCCAAAATATCGATTCAAAACAAAAAATCGTGCATCCCCAGCGTCGTTTATTTTCTATACACCACAGAGTTGTCTTAAAGAGTCGACTTCACTGACTAACTCAGAGTCGTATTCCAAAACTCTACTCAATGCTCAAGTCAGGACTTGAGTATGATTCCAAGCACTGGAAATACGACCCTAATGGCAAGGACTTGAGTATAATTTCTAGTGCTTTAAATCATAGTCAAATCCTGACTTGAGCATTGAGTAGAGTTATACAATACGACCCCTAGGAAGCCATCAATGTCAGTCAAGGTAGATTATATCCAGTTCTAGGTTTTTGCTATTGCTACACATTGGATATATCGTCGTCCTTGGCTAAACGATTTTTACATCAATAATAATAGCATCGTTTATATTATTAAACTCCATAATTATTCAAAGAAACAACTAGAATATCAAATTAAAATTAAAAACAGCAATAAAGGAAATTCTGCATTTTACATTAATACCTAAAAAGTGATAAAGCGAAAACCGCAAAACCGAAAACACAGTAAAAGTTGAAACAAATGTTATTATTTTCGTAGTATAAACATTATATAAGAGTTGCTGCAAGTTATTAAAAGGCGAAATAGTGAGACGGAGTATGTCGTACATTACAATACAAAATATATTTATTTATTTAACCAACATGTCATAGGAATAAGTCTAGCTGTTTAAAGGGAAAATGTTGCCAGCGTTCTGGGCACGATGCCCCAGGGTACGGCGATGAAATTTTCTACGTATAAACTCTCAAATACTGTATTACATTTATGTTTATATTATTTCTCGAAATTGTCATACATTGACTATTAACTTATGTTTGAAATAAAAGCTTCCATCATTGTTTCAACACAACACAAATCATTCGCTCAGTGCAAAAAACTGATATGTAACACAATACAAATTGGCCCGTCGTGTTTTCACACCATATGGTAATCAGGCATATCCTCAATTTTATTCCAATATTTATTCCAAAGTCAATCGATTCAACACTTTCGTTGTTATGCGGAATCAAAAAAAGACATTTGAGGTAGTATAGACTCCTAATAGAAGAAAATAATAGTTATTTGTTATATAATGTAAGTCTGCAAAGTCGTTTTTCGACGCGAGTGCTTGTATTGAAACCTGTGCAAGCGGAGGAAGGAATAAATACCTGAGCGTAGCGAGGGTTTTAAGACACGAGACGCGTAACAACTTTGCTGCCGAGCGAAACACACAACTTTTAACCTCACTATTGCGAGGAAAATGGTAGACGAATGAAAAACAATTGAACTATAAAACATCAGTTTTTGAAATTAGAAGAAAAAGTTTATCTTCGGATGCGTTCTGAATTTAAAATAATTTTATTATACAATTACTATATAATTTTATTCTTGCTTATATTTTTATTTTGTGTGATTATTGAAATTATTTTAGTTCTTCGACGAATGTCCACAATAATAAGAATAAAATAAATTTTTATTTATATTACAACGGATTTATATTACATAAATTAGTAATGTACGACAAGTCGCTTATTTGAACGTGTCATTATTTTTTTTTATCGAAAGAAAAAGTTATGTGCACCACGGTTCCTCGTGAACTTCGAATATAATATCAAAAACCTTTTCCACGATAGCGTGCAAGAAACGCTTTTGCGCGCAGATTTCTAAGAAGAAAGAAAACCATTCCGAGCTAGTGAGTTGAGAAAAGTATTTTCGATATTAAGAGGGAGCATGCCAAAAAAGTTTTGACGTTGGCTCCGCCCAAATTTGTGAAACAAATAATGCCTGAAGTTCGCGTGACATGCGACAGAAGATGTTGAATTTTGCGCATTAAAAGTACCAAATTCGTTTTAGCGGAGTAACTCTAAAACTAAAGGTATTAAAAAAAATCCGTAGTGACAGTTCTCGATCATGCATAAATATAATTAATTATCTAATTTTTAATAACCTGTAGCATTTCGAGGAAGAATCGAAAAAATGTGAAAATTAGAGGTCATTTCGTGATTTTTATCTATCGAGGAAACTTTATTGTTTTATGTTTCTGATTAGTGTCTATGCTTGAATATATCGTGTAGTTACTCATACAATATTTTATTTTTAACTTTAAAGTGGATATACCCCTCTAAAATCAAATCGAAGATTAGGAATTTTTTCTCTGCTCCCTCTTAAGTATATGTATAATAATTTCAGGTTAAAGAATCGTAGACTGCTAAGTGGGCAGACCTGGTGGGTATAAAGGTTGTGGGAATGGCCTGGATCTGACTCAATGAACAAATGCGCCTAGTAGTAAGCGAAACGCCTATCCATAGGAGTTGCAGTGCCACTTAGAGCTTTAAATAGCTAAGATTTGAGGGGCACTGCTACTGCGCCCGTCACCCTGAGACATAAGTTGACAAGTCCCTTTACCCTTTACCCTTCAAAACCGGAACGCAATAATGCTCACAGTACTACTTGGCGGCAGATAGAGGTAAGCTGGCATTAATTCCCTGGACGAACTCTTGCACAAGGAGTGCTGTGAATCGGCTGTTAAAATACATACTACCGTCAATAACAAGATCTCAGTCGACATATAAAATTAGCCAATTAAGAGGTTTGAAATGGTCGTCAAACAAAAACTTTATACAAAAGGTTTTACGTAACAGCTCACGCGATTCATGCGTCTCTGGAAGCATACCACACCTAGAGGTGCCGGTGATGATTTTATACCGATTTATCGGATATCGAAGTTATAACTAGTAAAAGAACTAATACTAATTGCTATTTCGGTAACTACTCTAGCAAACCATAAAGTTTTTAATGCCTGGGTCTGTCATTTAAAAAAAATAAATAACTTCAAAAATACGTCACGACAATCGTGTGTGTTATTGTTTGGGCTGGGGATGTCGGTGTTTATTTATTGAAAACATACCGTAAGTTGCATTTTTTAAGTTTACCCTGAATATAAATGTTTATAAACTATACTTTAAGGAGTAATTTCATGGTAAACATTAGAACCACTCAAACGGAATATTATCATATTTATCCAAGTACACCAAAAATTTCGTTAGTGCTTTTTAAGTGCAGGATTTGCGGTATATTACTGCATTTTATTTGTTATAGTACGGAAGGTATTTATTTAGCAATGCAGAATAATAATTTTTATTTTTAAAACTTGTATTTAAACTGAATGCTTTTCTAATTCGCGAAACCAAATAGCCGCCATTTTGGGGTAGGATGAGCGCATCGCGTGAGCGGGTAATTAGATAAACAAAATTCATGGGCAATTCTATAAATTTTTGTTATCAATATCCGTTTAGTTCTATGAAATTGCTTCTGCCTATGGTAGTTTTGAATAAATATTATTAATGGCAAATGGTAATAAATAACATTTACAAAAAACTTCCACAGACAGGGACATCTGCATTACGAATAAGTAGTGAATAGTACGAGTATTTGATTAATTTTACAATTTGGAGAGTAGGTACGTGTGTTCATAAGTTTTGAGACAAACTTTGACATAGAAAAAAACAAACTAATACTATAATATCATCGCGCCGGAAGAATAGCCAACCTCCGGTCCTTATCTTAACCCACTTGACTACTCTCTGTAGACTGAGTTGGAGAAGAGTCATGCTACGATCCAAGATTGGCCAGAACTAGGAACAGAGATCATTTTGACTGTTAATTGCTAGTACTTGTATACTTATCAGCAACAGAAAATTTTAAAAATAACCTTTAATTCTTTAAATTTTTATATAACTCTTATTGCCTCTTAAAACTTATGAACACACGAGGTTATTTGCTCACCTATGAAACAAATCTTTTTTTTTTTTCAAATTTTGAACCTTTCTCGCTTCTAAAAGCAGCACAATAGCATTTACTAATTATAAAACTGTACTGTGACAAAAGGATTAATGCTCGTTTAATTTTACAAAGAGGCTTTAATTGTGGCTTCAAAGTTACGTTTCATTATAACATCCAAACCGACAATGACCACGAAAATCTGCACAAGATATTCCATGAAAAAACAGCTGTTTGAAATTCACAATTTCTGGTTCACTTCCAGCTTCCTTGTTAGTAAATTTCACGTTTTAAATCATTTCAGTGGTTTTTTGTCTTTTAACATTTCTGCGCGCGATTCAAATTTGAATAAATCTATATTTGGAAATGAAACAATTTTTTCGGATCTAACTCTCGTATATTATTATTTGTTTTTTCAAACAAACCAAAGCTTCAGGCTCTTTACAGGTCCCAAGTTCACGGGTAACGGAAAAATTATCTCATTTCCCATATGTAGTGTGACGTCCGCTTTGTACAGGTAGGGCTCAATAAAACAACATAAGTCTTGTTGACACCAGTGTCAAAGTGCGAGTGCGATACGTCCGTTCACGCCGGTATCTACTAATGGCGGGAACGGGCGAACCGCAGCGTGCCTTTATTTATTTATAATTACTCTACACCACAAGTAACAATCTCAAAAACCTTCTTAGGTTTTAGAAGAAGATATTTTTATCGAGTTACAACGAGTTCTTACTTCCAAGGATTACTTACTTATCATTACTTCTTCTTATATCCATGGCATACACTGTAATGCTTGCTATTATGGTGAAAGGATTGCCAATCAGCGTAAGGTACTCGACGATTGCCCAGAGTGCCCCAGATGTACAGAAAAAAATACTATTTTTTACGTTGTGTGGGTACGCTACTTTGATGCACCCCGATAAAAGATGTAAGTTACACACATTAAGCAAACCGTTGATTGGTTAGAAAAATACATTAACATCCACGATTCCCATCTGGAAACAGAGTTCTTTTCCCATATGTAGCAATCGAAAAAACCTAAAAACCTAGATTTGCGCACTATGCTCGTAAATACAATATGCTGCTATTTCGAAATTGCTAGAAACGTTGCACAAGTCCTAATAATATAGAAAAGGAAATCCATGCACGTACTAATACTTACAAGGTGTTATGAGACAGTTCTGTTCTTACATATGTGAGCTATAAGATATAATAATAATATAATATAATAATAACGCACACACTCAACATAGCCCCGCACTAGGGAAACCCTGTGTCGCGGGTGCCATGGACACACACATAAACAACCACAAATTACACCCAAACTCACGAGAGAAATAAATGTAGGCCATACAAATATTTCTCCCGACCCGGGAATCGAACCTGGGACCTCCGCGTGGTAGTCAGGCATGGTAACCGTTCGGCCACAGAGGCAGTTAAAAGAGAGCTTATACATGGGAGTTTGTGCTAATTAGATGACGGATTTATTTGACACTTTTGCCCAAATGAGACCTTACCTTTAGAGATCACACCTCACTTTGGATGACAGACACTTAACGTTGCATGCGTGATTTGCGTGACAAAGCTTGTAATCGTGATAAGAGTACTAAGGCGTACTCAGCGTTTAGACACTACTACGATATGTGTAGCGAATATAATGCCGCTGTTTCATAGGAAAATATCAAAGTCAAAGTCAAAGATCATTTACTCCATAGGTTAAATCATTTCAGTGGTTCAGTCATCGGCATTCTAACTGAGCGGACGTATCGCTGTTTTGGTAGTTTTGAGTTTTTGATTTTTGTTTCGTCATTGTCGTTGATTGTGGATTTCTGCCTCCGTAATCGGTGGCTCCTGCTCTTGCTTGGGCTGTTTGCTATTGAGTGCCGCGGCCATATTTGTTTTAATCGGACTTCTCGCTCAAGATAATCCTCGAAACTCGGTGCCTCCTGTATCATCTTGCTGGATTCTCCATAAGCGACTGCGGCCATCTTGATAAAGATCGGACCTCTCTATCATCGCTGTACGAGGGGGAGGCGCGCGGAAGGAAATTGTGAGTTTTTTGGCCTGTATTAATTGCGTCGTTCAACTTACCAGTGAAAGAGGAGACCGAAAAACAAATTTGAGAAATACTTTCCGGGTGGGTGAGATTCGATCCGGCGTCACCTGCGCCAAAGGCGGAGCGTGTGGCCGCGGAGCTGTCAGGCGATTGTAGCTGCGCTGCGAAATAACGAAGCGCATTCCTAATTAGCAGACGTAGCACGTCTACGTGTATACAGGCTACAGCTACGACACCATCAAGAGCTACGCCCACATTTGATGCATATGAATTAATGACTTTTGCTCTCACGTGAAGTAATAACGAAAATGTCTGCTGCTAAAATATCATGGGGCTGTTGTAGTGAGTTAACAGACGAGGAAGACTATCTACTGTGCGTGGGTTGCAAGTTGGCATTTCACTTTAGCTGTGTAAAGATTAATCCTGTTAATAGGAAAACAAATTGGAAGTGTTTGCAATGTTCCGGTCGCAAATACAGAAAGGATGACACACCTGTAAGAAATACTAGTGAACTGAATCTATCGTCTCCTACTGAATTTATTACTAAACGATCTGCCAAGAGATCAGCTTTCAACTCCCCACCTACCCCAGACCTCGCCTCATCCCTAACAAGGGATGATGTATGTGATGTGGTCAATGGAGTGTTTGAAACGAAAATGAAGGACCTGGTCTCCCAATTGAGTACTTCAGTAACCAACACGTTCAGGGATGAGTTAAAGTGTATAAAAAATGAGATTTCGGAGATCAAAGAATCAATGCAGTTCATAAATAACCGATATGAAGAGTTTATGGTTGAACATAAGTCTGCAGTTGAGGAAATGAATAGTCTGCGTGCAAGTAATACTAATATGGGTATCCAAATTACCAATTTAAACAACCGAATTGCACAATTGGAACAGCAGGCGAGGGCTAATAACGTTGATATCCAATGTGTCCCTGAAACTAAAGACGAGAATCCTGAAGGAACTGTAATGAATTTAGTAAAATTCTTAAAATGCAATATTACCCAAGAAAACATAATTAAATGCACCCGTATTGCGAAGTTAGATCGCTCTAGTCCGCGCCCACGTTCTATAGTGGTTCAATTGAGCTCTCCAAAACTTCGGGACGTTTTACTAGCTGCATCTGTAAAGTATAACAAAAATAATCCAAGCGATAGGCTCAATTCTACGCATATCGGATTCTCGAAGAATAAAACACCGGTGTTTGTATGTGAGCACCTTTCGCCAGCAAATAAGGCTCTTCACGCAGCAGTCAGGAAGCGTGCTAAGGAGCAGAGCTACAAGTACGTTTGGATTCGTAACGGTAGAGTGTTCGTGCGCAAAGACGATGATGCCGACTATAAACTTATAGCTGATATGAACTCCTTAGATAAAATCAAATAGTAGTTCAAATTACGTACCTACCTGTATACAGTTTTACAGATCCTTTGCATGTTTTTTTTCCTTTTTAAAATTCATAATGTTCAAAATATATTATCAAAATGTTAGAGGATTGCGCACTAAAACAAACAACTTTTATACAAATGTTCAGTGTAGTGCTTTTGATATAATGGTTTTAACTGAAACCTGGCTCAATGATGGTGTACTAGACGAGGAATTGTTCGATACTAGATACGCTGTTTACAGGAGAGATAGAGGGGTTTCTGCTTACTCAAACAAAAAAGATGGTGGGGGCGTGCTTATTGCTGTCCTTAAAAAACACAATTCTTCTAGAGTTGCATTCTGGGAAAGCAATTGTGAGGATCTGTGGGTTACGATTGATATAAACATTTCTGACGCTATTAAACAAATTGCACTATGCGCAGTATATTTGCCACCTCCTGTAAACAGAGTTATATTAGATAATTTTCTTGAGAATTGTTATCGCGTTATTAATCGGCGTAATGTTGAATCACTGTATTGTTTGCTCGGTGACTTTAATCTTGGTTGCCTGAATTGGAGCCTGGTCGGTGACTCCGCATATGTTGTACCTCGGAATGCTCAACCATTGGTAGAATTTTGTTCTGAGTGCGGTCTGGAACAGTGTAACTTTGTGGTAAATGAGAGCAACAAAATATTAGACTTGGTACTTACCAATGCAACCAGTTGTCGCGTTGTTGGCAGCCCTGCTTGCCTAAGCAAATTAGACCCTTACCATCCACCGATTGAAATAGACCTAACACCACACGCTGGCTGTGAGACGTTGAAAGACAATCCTACTCAACTTCGATATAACTATTATAAAGCAGACTATAACTCTATCAAAACAGATCTAAGTAATATTGACTGGAGCAAAAAGTTCAGTGACAGTAATTGTGTTGATGTGATGGTAGATATCTTCTACTCTGAGTTAAACTTAATTATTAA
This sequence comes from Hyposmocoma kahamanoa, assembly GCF_003589595.1. NCBI lineage: Eukaryota > Metazoa > Arthropoda > Insecta > Lepidoptera > Cosmopterigidae > Hyposmocoma > Hyposmocoma kahamanoa. The sequence goes on from NW_020654466.1 coordinate 3,497,867, forward strand.
AAAATTCGTACCCTTGCACGCACCTAAGAATCGCAAGTACCCGCCGTGGTTTTCACATAATTTGATCAAGCGTCTAAAGGAAAGGAATAGATTACGACTAAAATTTCGAAAATACAATAATCCTTTGGACGAACTCAGCCTAAAGTTGCTAAGTAAAAGATGCGAGAAATTGGCTCTATCGTGTTACAACTCTTATACTAATAAAATTGAATGTAATATTAAAGAAAATCCCAAATCGTTCTGGACGCATATAAAAAATAAGAGGAATGGAAAGAGTTCTTACCCAACGTCAATGTTGGACGAAGATTCAAACAAAAATGTCTCGAACGGAGAGGAAATTTGTAACTTGTTCGCATCCTTTTTCGCATCAGTGCACTTGGTGAATTTACCAAATGTTGACAATACACTTGAATCGACTGCATGGACCCAGATTGTTTTTAATAACGATTCACTTGCTGTGTTAGAAGTAGAAAGAACTTCACTTCTAAAATATTTAAACTC
>NW_020654466.1:3563367-3571254 GCF_003589595.1 Hyposmocoma kahamanoa
CGTGAAATAGTGTTTGTGTGAGTAATTGAAAAAGAGTCGGTGTGTGCCCTAAAGGGTATAATGGTGTGTAAGTCTGAAAGTGTGAGTGGGTGGTTTGTGAAATATAATAATGACTCTGCAACAAAAAGTATAGTGAAAGATAATACACTTGCTAGAACATATTGGTTATGAGCGACGCGCGCGAGGAATTCTGAGTTGAGATTGTCCATGCTTTTATGAGATTTCATGTTGCATAGGTCCCACGGTCTTGTCGAGGTCTTCGTATGATTTGATTTGGACTGCTGGTTTTCTCTCTGCCTGGCGTACAAAAATATGTCCATTTCTGATCCAGCAAAAACGAAAGCTGTGTTGAGTAGCGCGTTTTCTTGACTCACGAAATAACAGACGATTATTTTTTGTTAGTCTTTCGTTCACGTATACTTGGGATGCTGGTCCGGGCACCAGATTCTCACTTGTGAGATTTCTGCGGCTTTTTGCCGCTTTAACTAGCTCGTCACGTTTTGCCTGTCTTAGGAGTCTCAGTACAATGGTGCGCGGTAGGTGATTTTTATTCCCGGATGATTTTTGCTTGGGTCCAGCTCTGTGTACAAAATCGATGTCACTGTCTTGTAAGTCTACGCCAAGCTTTTTGGCTGTGATAAGCGCCAGGTGGAAGGGGTTCTCGCTTTCAACTTCTGGGATTCCAGCTATTTCTATCTCTTTGCGTAAATAGTTTTGTTCCTGTGCGTTAATTGTTGCTTCAGTTGTTTTAAGGGAGTTCCGTAGTATATTTATTTCTGCGGCTTGCTCTGTAATTTTGTGCTCGAAAATTTGAATTTTCTCAGAGAGTTGAGAAATTGATGATAATTGTTCCTTTAACTCTGATAAATCCTGTCTGAGGAGTCCCATCTCCTGGTTTTGTTTGAACACCTGTGCCCGTAGTTGTTTAATTTCTGACAGCATTTCCAGAGTGTGGTCTGTAGGGGGTATATTTTCTGTTTGCTTTTTAGTTTGATCCTTTGAAGATACTCCTAGTTTAGTAGACAGAACATCTGGTAGGCAGGATCTGGCGCATGTGGATAGGTTGAAATGGTTCTATAGTAGTAGTTTAATGATTTTCAGTTTGTAGTAGGTAATAGGTTGTTTATATTTTATTGTTAAATGTTTGTTAATCTTTTGTGTTTGTTTTTCATATGGAGCCATGACGACGGTGTATCTTGACGAATGTTTGATGATTTTTTTTCCGGCGAATGCAGACCATATAAGGACGGGAGAAGGAGATGGACTACCGACTTAGATGAATATAACTTATTTTTTATTTTTCATTTTATGGATATGTTATCCTGTGTATGTGCATAGTTGTTGGTCATTCGTCCAGATGAACAGGAACTGTCTACATTCAAGGGAAAATATATTTTTTTAATTATTAGGAATCCTCCATATGATATATCGCCATATCGTATTGGTGTTAGGAAATGTTGTTGTTAGGATAATTTGCGTGTTGTTTTAATTTGTTCAAAGAAAGTAAGAAGGTTTGGTGGAACGTGGATCGCTGCAGGACGAGGACTAAGGCAGCTGGGAAATCAATATTGATGGTCCCCAGTGGACGCCCGATGGGTGCTTAAGCCTGTGATGTCGTCGTAACAGCGTGCACGATGTGGATTGTTATTTGTTTGGAATTATATAAAGATTTTGGTAGGGTTTAGGTTAAGTAGGAAGCTTGAATAAAGAATTAGGGTTTTTAGCTAGGATACCTAAATAGCTAGGATAGCTAATAAATATATTTAGATTGTTTGATTAGGATGCGGTCATAGTCTGTCCTTTTAGATAGGTGTTTGACATATTAAAGCCACAGCCTTCTCGGTGGTTTTGTTTATAAGTGATAGCTTCCGAGCAGTGTGTGGTTAGCCCATAGTAAAGGCTGATCACATATGTATGTTGCCTATCATAGGTATGGCACCAGCTAGGGATGTTCACCCCTTCAGTTGTGAGGAAGAGGGATGTAGCGGGCAGCTTAGGTTTTTGTATTTAGAATTGTTAGAATAATAGAGTGTTGATGTCAAACAGACATCTAGGAGTTCTGGACAAAACTTCGAAATTAAATACACGTATAAAGTTATAATTATGATATAATCGTCGTTTATATTTATAAAGTGTCTCTATATACACACAAATTTACAGTCGAATTGAGAACCTCCTCCTTTGAAGTCGGTTAAAAGTGCTGGCAAATAATAGCTTTATGTTGCTAAACCATCTCTAAAAATGTGCGGATTTTGAGAATCTGATAGCAGAATTAAAAGAGATTTAGTAAAAGTGAGACGGAAGTGTGATACTTAACAGCTAATTTTTAAAACCTTAATAACCTTTTTAATACTTACCTGAACTTATTACAATTAGGCCCACAATGCCCCGTCTCCTTTGGGTTTTGTCACAACCTGTAGAATTTTTTATACCCGTTTCAAACTCCATGCATGTCGGTTGAAGAACGACCGAGTAAGTCCATTCGTCATTTCGCGCTTCCGTAAAATACTTCGCAAAGATAATTCTATGGCAATCAAAATAGGAGACATTTCTTCCAATTACAAATTCAAAGCACTTGAGCGGCAACATCCAGTCTCGTTAGAAAAATCTGTATAATTTGTTTAAATATTAATATTAGTTTTCATAAGTTTTCATATCCCCGTGTAGGTACTCTTCTTCGTCACCTTTCTAAATATACATTTTTAATTTGATTTATTCCATTCCTATATATATCCTAAAACATATTCACAATCATAATTTAATACACAACTAGGAGGGAAATTGTTCATTAAAATAATAAATATAATAAAGTATGAATAGTGCATCTAAAGTGACCTACTCAATATGTAAGTGCATGTGCGCATTTGACTAATAAGTGTATTCAATAATATTGAATAGGTAACTTTAGATGCATTATTCACACTTTATTATATTTTTTTTTATTCCATTAAAACATATTCACAATCATAAATTTTACTTACAGGTACACTTATATGTATATTCAAATCCGCACATGCACTTACATATTGAATAGGTTACTTTAGATGCACTATTCATACTTTATTATATTTATTATTTTAATAAACAATTTCCCTCCAAGTCGTGTACCTACTAGATCTTTCATTACAAATAACTTCTACATTTAGTACACTTCACAGTTATGATAAAAGATGTTTTATTTGTCCCGTTGTTAAAGTGTTTTGTCTATCTATCTATCTATTGGCGGTCACATATGCCTAAAAATATGGTTTAATAATCGGCGCGGTAACCCAGTAAAACAGTTCTCATATTTTACCAAAATTTACATGCAAACCTTTTGTGCCACCTGAATGTCGTTACCACAGAATACCTAAACAAATAACACCCGTACAAAAAACTCTTTCCTACACTGCCCGACGTATTGGCCGTGTAGGCATTCTAAGCGTCTGCTTTGTTTTTACAGGCACCCACTGGAAGATACAGGGTTCCTGACCGGGAGCTCCGCGCCAAAGAAATTTAATTTAATTATACTCTCAGACTTTTATAAAACAAAAACAAAACAGTGAATTACGACAAGCAGCGAGCATCCATCAAAATTAATTCAATAACGCGGCGTGCATAATTTGCAACGCGAAAAACAAATTAATCTACGCTATATTGCGAAGGGATAAAGTTGTTTATTTATCCCTGAACGAAAGGAAGCACGCACACTTAAATGTACACTTATTTCACATTGCCGTTTCCTTTGTGTTGGCGAAAATAGGACCAACTCAGATCGTTCGGTTGGTATCGTAAAAAGCTTTTTTTAGATGAAAGTAGTGCCAAAAGGCTAAATGTAATTCCAATGAAAATAAAATGTCATGATGTCCTAGTTCTATATCGTCGCCTTACTTTCTCAAACTCGTATCTTAAAGCACAAAGTTACTGAAAAGCAAAAAATGGATTGTACATACAAATTTTATAGCCTAATTTCGCATCATATTTCCTTCATATTCACACACTGGCTTTTATCTATTCTTAAAGTAATGCAACCAAATTAACCCCCTTGACAAGAAATTCAAAATAAATCTAAAGCTTTGCCATCTCCTGAATAATCACTCTATTTAAGATACGAGCGTGAAGTACTGGCACATTACCTGTTTCTGCCGCCAAGCTGTAACGATAGTATTACTAAGTTCCGGTTTTGAAGAATTTTGCCCCTCAGATCTTTGCGATTTCACGCTCCGAGTGGCACTGATACTGTTATGGACAGGCGTGTAGCTTACCGTCAGGCGCAAGACTTGCTCGTCCCGACACTTGATATTATAAAAAAAAAGACAAAATGGGCTTCAACCCTTAGTAAGAAGCAAGTTCGAAGTTGTGTGAAGTTTCCTAACTCCATTAATAATAAAAATTCTAGCCAGTCTCGATAACTTGAGGCGGTTAAATTTCTGTGACATGCGACTTCGAACACAGAAGCTTCTTTGGATTTCTATAATAAAAACTTAAATAATACTCGTATACTCGAGTCACCCTTACATACTTTTAAGGGAAACGTTTCTTTAACTTATTTGCGATGTGAATTTTGACAATTTGTTTTATGAGACTTGGAATCACATGAAACAGTTATTACTTTGTAGTTATTAACGAACAAGTACTTATCTAGGGCTCTGCCTACCCCTCCTATTGAACAAGGGCGTAAGGCTAACAAAGAGAGCAGATAGAAGTCGTAATCAACTTCACGCCTTAAGTGCATGCAGTCGATGTCGGCTGCATGAAGTCGGTTTCGACGTGTAGTTAATGCGTGAAGTCGTTATCTCAGACCTCGATTGCGTGATGTTGATAACGACTTCACGTATTAACAACATGCAATCAATCTGCTAGCAGCCTAAGCTTTATGTATGTACTTATCATGTCAATCTTACTATTATAAACATTGTTGTTTCATTTTTTATTTTAATCATTTACGAGCCAGACTTTAGTCGATGTAGCTTCCTCCACTCATCGTGATTCTTAGCTAGTTACTTGACTTCTTTATAGCTGTTCTTGAGCTTCCTCTCTTTCTTTTCCCTTCTATCATCCCCTCAGTTACCACTCTCACAAACTCGTCATCAAATCGCACCCCTTATGAAGAATTAAGTAAGTGGAATTACGTCAAACATGTTTATTACTCCATTAGATTCAGAAAAATATAACCCACATCCTCTCCAATTGAAGATTAGACACAGAAAAATATAACCCACATCCTCCTCCTCCAAGTCCCACAGGGAAGAATGGCATTTTTTTTTTTCATAAATACAGTAGAATTGGTTAGTTAGCGTCAGACGCGTGCCAACAATAAGTCTCGAAAGACTTACTTGAGCTCAGTCTGCCATTTTTCGTTTTGTAATAATAATAATAATAATAATAACGCACACACTCAACATAGCCCCGCACTAGAGAAACCCTGTGTCGCGGGTGTCATGGACACACACATAGACAACAATAAAAACAAAAAAAATCTTATGCCATTCTTCCATGAGGGATGCGAATGTCCAAACATCTTTCCCCTTCTATAGTCCTAAAATGAAAAAAGCATCGATATAATAAAAAGAAAAAAGAAGAAGAGGGTGATATTCGTTATTAAAAATACTAACGTGCATATGGCTCAGGCGTGAGACGTCCTTTATAGGTAGGTACCTATTATACATAGTACGCTACGCAATAGCCTAACCTTGACATGAACTTCATCACGCCGCCTAAATTAGGACGTACAGAGACAAAGAGGGATCACGGAAACAGCATGCGCAATGAAATTATGAAGCACACCCTCATAAAACATTTAAAGAGCGCAAGTGATGAAGAAAGTGCGTAGTGGTTTTTAATATATTCACGCCGCTCTGTTTCAGGTGAATTTCTGGGTCCGTTCAATTTTCCATTCGTTCATTTGATATCAAGTACAATTTATTTTTATTGAGTTATTTTGAATAATAGAAAATAATCATTTATTTTAAATCATCAATACCACAATATTGTGGTATAACATGAGCGTCACTAATATAAACAATAATAAAATTAATTTAAAACAAAATAAATAAACACATAACATTGTCAAAAGTCCGATGACGTCGAATTAACGCACACAATAACGCACACATTCAACATAGCCCCGCACTAGGGAAACCCTGTGTCGCGGGTGCCATAGACACACGCATAGACAACCACAAATTACACCCAAACTCACGAGAGAAATAAATGTAAGCCATACAAACATTTCTCCCGGCCCGGGAATCGAACCTGGGACCTCTGCGTGGCAGTCCGGCATGGTAACCGTTCGGCCACGGAGGCAGTTAAACTAAAACTAAAATTATTTTCGAAAGACATTCTTCTACAATGTAAAATTCATTACCCAATAAAAAGTGTTCCCGACGGTTATATTTCGCAAACAGTTCATAGGATCGGGAACCGATTATTTTCGAGGTTTCTCGTTGCGAGCTCGGTATGATGAGTAACAGATTTTAGATTTCCCGCGTGTCGAAAATTAAATGCTCGACATCCGCCCGTACATCGGCATCGATGGAATACGTCGCTCAGTGATATCAATAATTCAAAATTTAGTAGGACGAAAATCAATGCCACTGATTTTTGTTTCATGACTTGTTTATTTGTTAATTGCGGAAACAGCAGAAATATAAAAGATTTGGAGTTTTGTAAACAAAATATTACATTAAAAGTACAAAAATCTTACTAATCATCAACATCAAATCTCGTAAACTTAAAGGGGCATGTGTTACCACATATTGATGTACCATATATTGTACATAAAAGTTTTGCAATCCGTATGTGTCGTGAGTACAATGACCTCGCTACCGTCCATTGCGTGATTAACATCTTCATCAGTCGCTATTACACCTTTCGAAACGTTATTTGCGAAAGGGTTGTATGATGTTGTCGTAGGTATTGCTGGTTTTCTTGTAAATATTTAGCATTGTTTGTTATGTCGCTCATTGTTGGAAAATTTATGTTAAAATTAAATATACTGCCGGATACATACTTCGAGCCACCTCGCATTTTTGTCGTAAAGGGCTAGAATACAAAAATAGTGTTATCATCGAAGAAAAAGTTTTCCCCCGGTTTTGCAATTCCAAATTCCCAACAAGGACTTATGGAAAAGAAAATTTGTATACTAGTTCCAAATTTTTGTAATAGTTTTTGATCAATCAAACATTGTTTAAACTTAGGGCACTTATACTGAAAATTCGTGGTAGCTCGAATTATGTGTCTGGAAGAAGTACCTATGTTAAGTATTTGTATGTACCTATTAGGGACAACTTTTGGATTTTAGTTTAAACAGACACTTTGTTCTTCATGTTAACATATTTATCTATTGTTGAGATGTATACAGATTTTATTTATTTGTCTTCATTTGTTTTCTTAAGTTCATAACTTAGACCGTCAAGATTAGATATCTAAACATATGAATAGCAGACTTCTTTGAATCTTCGAAATAAAGTCTCAAATTGCGTAACATCCCTTAACGAGTGTTTGATGCCGTTTGCTATTTCTCGACATACGAGAAGGGTGACCAGAGATTTTACAAGAAACTGTTTAAACGTTGTTGTGTGAATGTGTATTAGTGGTAAAAGACAAAGGGCAATTGTTCCTACTGTAAACATAAGCCTTTAAAAAACTTTTAGTTTAAAAACATAAAACAATTCACTTTAATGGGTGCTGTTTAAGCAGACCTAAGCAGAGCAAAGCCTCTTTAAAATTAAAAAAAACACAGATTAGCGGGTGTGTAATCGAAGATATAACGACAAATAATCTAATTTCTCTTGGTATATAAATATAAATTCGATTCTGGCAGCTTTGTCATATACTAACCTAACCTAAACCTACAGGAGGAGGTCGAACCAACTAGCAAATGTAAACAAATTCGATTCTGGCAGC
>NW_020654466.1:3571264-3630965 GCF_003589595.1 Hyposmocoma kahamanoa
AACCCACAGGAGGAGGTCGTACCAACTAGCAAATGTAAACAAATTCGATTCTGGCAGCTTTGTCATATACTAACCTAACCTAAACCCACAGGAGGAGGTCGAACCAACTAACAAATGCAAATAAATTCGGTTTATTCACTGTTGCACCTAAACACCTCTAGAATTATGTCAATTTTTTTTTTCACACATATACATTCAACATTATACTCAGTGAATGTTATATCTGAAGTGTTTATATAAAATGAACATTATGCCATCGGTATATTAGATTGAAAGTTATTATATCAATCGTCTATTATATCCAGTGACCTTTATATCATGCAAGAATATGTTAAATGTCTGTATATCACAAATTAATTATATCTGTTGAGCGTTATATCGATTAAAAATATGTTATTTGTTATTATATGTATATTACGAATCGCACCCATTCCGCCCACGTGAGGGAGTCCAACATCGCCCGAACGACACTTGCCGCGTCATAACAGGATGGCTCTTCTCGCTCTTTATTATACCCACTAGCAGATATTGCAATGTACTACGCGAGATAGCATGTGACGTAGAAAAATTAAAGCCGGAGGTTGATACTCGGCACAAGCGTCCACCAGTACGACTTCTTCTTCTTTTTCTTACCGTATCAGTGGTATACACTATAATGCTTGCCATCGTGGTGAAAGTAATCCTCGTAAAAAGTAAAGGGAAATCCTCCTAGGATACTTCTCCGCCGTGGGAGCAATGGAGAGGTTAACTTCTACAGGCTAAAACCCCACAGTAGCCTTCTTGGGCGATCGATTGGTAGGAATCCGGTATCGATTTTGCGCACCGGGACGTAGCTCTTCCCAGCACTTGGGAAGAGCTACGTCCTCCCCCTCTCCCTCCTCACGACAAAGCGGGCCACACCACTGCGTCGTCCTCCTCGCGGCTGCCAAACTTATTGGCAAACACAGCGCTCGCTCCTATCGCCCGCAGCCGCGAAGGTGCGCCGCCACCGAGCGTGATCGGAAAAGGGCCGATAACGTTTGAGAACCTCCTTCTAGAGCATCACCGCTTCATAGGAGACCACTGCTTCGTAGGGCTCTTGATTCGCCAGCGGCTATCCGCTACTATGCCTGGCAGAGAGAGATCGCGGTCCTCCAGCTTGTGCGATGAAGTGAGGCTATATCAACCCGACACAAAAACATTATGCTTGCGGATCGAAAATACATCACCTGCTGTCGTCCCCAGTATATCCGACCAGCAGCACCCGCGAAGACCTGCTAAAAGGTGCTATCAGGTGTTTACTGGGTCAAAGAAATTCAACGTCGGCTTGTTATTTTATTGGTTTTTTATTTTTTATCATTTGACTCGACTAGAAAAAGAACACTCATGTTTTTCTTGGACCATTGCCTTATTTGTCAGACTTATATTATTTTAAAGTCCCTTTCATCAACAGCCGATGAAACGAAAATGTCCTGTAGACTAGTAATTCTTCACGTTCTTCAACGCGTTTATGGCCTGAGTTGGTATTCATTTTTCTTCGGCTTAAGCGATGTCGTCATACCATTTGGCTGGTGGTCGACGTATAAATCCTGAGCTCCTCGGAAATGTCCTAATGTAGATCCAATGATGGTCACAACGTGTAGTGAGTGCCGTTCAATATCAGAGCAATAAAATGCAATCGCGCAACATTTGTGCGATTTATTTGTCACTGATATACTTTGCTTGGATATGATTTCTTACTATAACACGCTGAAGACGTTTACCTAGATGGCTTTCTAGAACATATAAATATTTAGCCTAAATAGTCCCACTGCTGGGCACACGCCCCCACTCGGAATGAGAGGGCAAGGGCAACAGTTCTCATGCGAACCCGATGCGGATTGGAAACTTTACACACATCATTATATTGCTTTGCAGAATATGTGTAGGTTTCCTCACGATATTTTCCTTCACCGAAACGCTCATGGTGAATTTCAAATTAAATTTCGCTCATAAATTCCGAAAAACCTAAGAGGTAGGTACAAGCCCGGATTCGAAACCACGACTATCGACTAGGCCACAAGCCGTTAGGGCATCACAGCTATAGCTGTCTGTCCTAAAACGTCGGCCTATTTCGAAAACGCCTAATTCATAAGGGAGATGGTTTTAAAAAAAGCGAAGCGTATTCAATGGCTAATCCGAACGAATCCCATAACGACCTAATATTGTCTCGTGACTACGTTAACCAATGATATGCTCTGTGTGTTATTCACAATACAATTTTAACAGTGTCTAAATACAGATGTTTAATAAGCAAAACATTTATTATTTTGGTTTGGGACACTATTCTGGAAAAGCCGCGATTTGACGGAAATATTGGAATGATTTTGAAACAACTACAATGTTTGAAAACCGAATCTAATTTTTAACAATGTCACCAAAACCTGTAAAAATAATTGTACCAAAGGATTTGGCATTCAAATAAATCTATTCCTCCCAAGTTGTATACTATATTTTATATTATAGACGTTCATTGTGCTCCAAATATATATATTTGACAAAATTTAATCTAATCTAGGAAATGGAATGCTTGGATGATTGGGTCATAGGGAAAAGATCGATGTTTGTAGAATAACGGCACAAATTTATGTAACTAACCCGGGGAAAGGTCGTCTTGAACCCGATTGGTGAATGTCCATAAAAAGACAAAATCAAAAGTATCAAGACTACCGGGAGTGTATAAAAAGTTTAATCAGAGTGGTGGAAGCTACAGTCTAATCACTACGTACATTTTGCTTTGTACGTCCAGGAAGATGGATGTCGTTAAATAATAGATGGCGCTGGCATCTCTTTTTTCCCATACAATTTTTAGATAATTTTTCAGAACTGGAAATATATTTCATAAAGGCAGTGTATTAAGTTCAATCACTTTGGGAAAAACATATAGTATAATTGAGAATGTACACTGATTACTATATGACGACGGCTCTTAACTCCCTCAATTCCGATCACTGATAATAATACACGAATGGTAACTCCACACAAATAGCAGCGCGGCTTTTATGTGTGCACACCGCCGACCGCGCCCTTTATACGGACGCACAAATACCCATAATCTCGCGGTACACTCGCATTGACCGCGCAAGTGAAGAATTCTTCTAATGTCTGCTGGTTTGCCACATAGAGGTCCCGGGTTCGATTCCCAGGCCAGGAGAAATATTTGTAGGTATGGCCTAAAGAAGGATGGCGACATCCTGTGTATTTTGTGACCCGGAGTTTTTGACGACTTGTATTAAAGAGACCTATCAATATTTGTGATTCATTATCAAAGCATCAAAAAAGCTAATTATTATAGAATAGACATTTATTGCAAAGCCACGACATATTGATACAAAAAAAAAAAAAAATTTGATAAACCTGTAGAAATTGGGGTTATAAAGTTGATATAGGTTATGTTTATAACATTATCCTTTTTTCGCTTCAGATGTTTATTCGTAGTAACAGAAAACAATAAGTTTTCAGTTTGTTCCCAAAAATAATAAAAAACTTGCCAAATATTCCCAAATCTGCCAAACTCTGCCATATTTAATACAACTTGTCATGATATGTCTGCAGCAATGAAAATGAATAAAAATTAAATCTGCCTAAATGGCAGAAATCTGCCACAAATGGTCACACTGTTCTCAATATCAATATCTCCCTCTACCTTAGAGGATGGAAAAAGTTTCCATAGTCTAAGCCCTCTACGACGTAACATTAACGTTGCCAAGAGGTTTCTTGTCAAAACATTCCTTTGCAATTTTCTTTATCTCTCATTTAAATATTGTCTAAATATTTTTGTCACATTGTGTTTAATTTTTTGTTTTATGTCATTACTGTTTAGTTGATTGTTTCATTAGGTATTTTATAGCTTTAATGTTTGTGTACTATAAAATAACCAACACTGTAGGTAGGTAAACATTCAATCTTGCTTAAAATGAAACTTACGTACAAGAACGTTACCTAATCTACACTGAATCAATTGTGTTGTGTTCTTGCATCTAGTCTAAAATACAGTGTTTTACAATTTCTTTATTCCCGGCTTCTAAAAATATATTGATAACTAGGCATAAACTAAAACGCAAAATTATGCTACCAAGTCCATGAACGGCTCTTTGGGCAGCATCAGGGGAATTCTTCAAAATCAGAAATTTTTAAATAATAATAAACATCCCAATATCAATCTCAAGTACGCCTTGATTTATTTACAGTCTACGAAGGGGTATGTATGTGAAAAAATAAAACAAATGAATACATTTCCAAAATATATTTTATCAGCGAAATTGTAAAAATTTTAAATTCATTCAACTTACGTAATAATATACACTTGTGATTGTTAAACTTAAAATAATAAAAAATATAACATCTATTTATATCACAGTGCAACAAACGTAACAAGCGTGTGAAGCTGGCAACTTTGAGAGCGAGTACTAGGGTAACATATTCGCGTCTATTTTTATCGTGTTCACAGACAATTTGATTGTTTATTTGCCACAGAAAGAAAAACTATGTCCAACCACTCTTATCTCATCTTTCAGATACTTTCCCTAACACCCTGTATATTTTCGAATTTTAATGTGCATTAAGTGCGGGTCGACAAAGAAAGTCGTCTCATATCTTATTGGTCAATATAATCGAATACGCTCTCGTCTCCCAAGCCCTCTCTAGTTGCGAGCCTCGCACGTTATTTCGCACGTGGATTTAAAATCAAGCATAAATGGACCTTCTTTTCCTGGGTAGAAGGTTGATACTGTAATGATATAACGCCCGGCTGGTAGGTTCTTCAGTTCGAGTATTACAAAGCCTGATCTGTGAAGAAAAAATACAATTAAATTCCTTCTTATCTTAAAGATCGCTTTACTTTCCACTCTTGTACACTTTGTAGTCCCTTTCGCTCCTCTGATACTCTCTTACTTAACTTGCCCTCTCATACCTCTAACTTTTATTCCAACTCTTTTACCATTTCTGCGATCAGATTGTGGAATTCTCTCCCTGAATCGATCCCCTTCTCTTGATTCCTTCAAACAACGTGTCAAGGATCACTTCCTCAACTCCTAAATTTCGTCTGTCCTCTACTATCCTTTCATTTATTTCCTACATTTGTACTTCATTTTTCTTTTTCTATTAAAAGTATATAAGCATTTAATATTATTGTGTATTTATTGTTATGTATGTATTAATAATATTATTGTTATTTATATATATATGTATATCTATCTTTGGATATGTATATATTTTTATTATTACTTATTACGTAGTGTACTTATGATGATATTCTTTGGTTGCACCCCTTTTGCATATCCGAAATGTCTATCCTAAGGTTGCCTGGAAGAAATTGGTATATAGCAATAAGGCCGCCTGTTGCACATTGACTTACTACTACTATTATACTTAAGCTATTGTATTTTAATTGTAATTTTATGTGCAATAAAGAATATTTCATTCATTCATTCATTCAATTAAAATAATACGTAAAGGGTTTTTTTCTTTGTGTTTGTCACAACCCAAAGAGAATATGGAAGGAAATGAAACTATTTTTCCGAATTTAAAACTATCTATCGTATTTGTTTTTTCAAACAAACTGACTCGGAGTCTTATTTGAATAAATTTTCAATTTTCTGTTTATCGAAATATTTTTCAATATAATACCAAAACGTCGTAACTTGTAATAATAGGTCTTGACGTATTGAACTTTAAACGATATGCCAACAGAGTAAAGTTTAAACTATATTAACAATCCAGAATTTGTTATTTCTTTTTAAATTTGAACTGCGACCAATCAATATCAAGATTTTGTAGTGTTTGTTTCAAATTAAGAATGTGGGTGTATATAACAATAAGACACCTCCATTGTTTCTTACATGGTTAGAACCAATTTGGAAAATGAACTTTCCTGAACACAGTTCTGTTCTAGAGGCTCCAGGTAGTGCCTCGGAATTAATTTGCTGTGGTACTCTCAAGTCAAAAACTTACCTATAAGGGCCAGAAGATTCTTTCAAAAATGGCGCCGTCTGATTGGGATCGTCCAAACTTTCCACCCTCGCGTCGATTCCTATCTGGTACTCCTTAGGCCCCCTCAACTGAACAGTGACGTGGCAGGGGACGCGGGAATCCGGTACAGTGATTACGTATTTGGGGTTGTTGGGGTAAGTCGCTCTGTGATTCTCACAACCCCCGGCAGTTAGGCCGGACCATTCGCCGCTTATCTGTAAGGTGTTAACGATATTGCTGATGTTAGATGAATTTAACTGCCTCCGTGGTCGAACGGTCACCATGTTGGTCTGCACGCAAAGGTCCAGGATTCGATTCCCGGGCCGAGAGAAATATTATATAGCCCACATTTATTTATCTGAAGAGTTTGGATGTAATTTGTGGTTGTCTATGTATGTGAGTCCGTGGCACCCGCGACACAGGGTTTCCCTAGTACGGGGCTATAACTATAAAAGTTATGATAATCGAAAATTTTTGTTCAACAGTTGTGCGCGTAGTAGTAAGCTACACGCCTTTCCATAATTGTTGCAGTGCCACTCAGAGCTTTAAATCGCAAAGATCTGGGGGGCACTGCTACTTCACTCGTCACCCTGAGATATAAATTGACAAGCCCCAGTACCCTTGCTGAAACGCAGCACTGTTCATATTACCTACTGCTTGGCGGCAGAAATAGGTAAGGTGGCAGTACTTCCCTGTCGGGTTCCCTTTCAAGCCCTTTACAGGTCAGTCAACCGTGACCATGGGACCTGTAAAGGGCCCGAAACGTTGGTTTGTTTGAAAAAACAAATATACGGGATTTAAATCCAGAAAAATAGTTTAATTTCCTATGTGTAACAATGGCGAAAACCTAAGAACTCGATATATTAAATATTAATTTTGCAATTTTCGTCCAATATAGCAAAGATCAAGTTAAACTGGACTATTTAAAGTGAAACAATTGACGACACCCGTGAACTGTTTCGAATTCGGGCTGGCCAATCGAAGCGCAGTTGTCACAGTAATGATTTGGCAGAATAGTTTTCAAACAAATGACATTTCGCCTCTATTTCTTTACATACTCGATGCCATTTCTCAACGTGTGATGGTTGCTTTGTTTCCACAATACAACCAAGAATATTCTGTATAGGATCCAAGCAAATTGTTAGGATACTTACTGATTTAGTATATCGATAAGGTTCAATCTTAGCCAACGAAAATTGACAAGTGGCGTATGCCCGTAGCGTGTAGTAGATAGTGCGAGTTTTCTCATACTGAGACACGACTAGGGTGTAACGATCGGCGCTGTTTTCTCCGACTATAACTTTGCATAAATAGTGGGGACTGTTTATCCGGATCCCGTCGATATAAGGTGGGGGGTCGTCTGAAACCAAAGTTGTGTTGACTGGTAGATAACCTTACAAACAGGGTATAACAATAATATGAATTATAATTTATTTAATATGAAATAATATTAAGTACAATTAATAGCGACATCTCTGGCTGTAAAGTTAACAGGTTGACGAAATGCTTTATGATAGATGGAGCTAAGGCTAAAAAGTCGTTGAAAAAACCAAATACGAAAGATTCGAGAACAAGCACAAAAAAAATTCGAGAGGTCCACTGGTTTATCCCGTAGCTTAGTTGGCATAGCGTCTGACACGGTTTGCTAGAAGACGCCGGCTCGAATCCGGCCATTCGGATCGAATCCACTGGCTTTGTTCCCACTGGCGACAAATGGGGCAAAAATCCCATCCAAAAAGGGTGGAAGTACTCATACTATATTGCTTGATTTTAAAAGGGATATTGAAAGCCGCCCATCGTAGCTCTGAAAGTGATCTCTTCCGATCAACTCAAGATAGTGACAGCAAAAGCAAAAATTAAAAGATTCCCTTATTATTGTATTGCATATAGAAAAAAGGAATTACGACACTAGAATTTCTTTTTTTATGTAAATACAATGGAGGCTACAGAACCGCAGAGGATGCAAGTCACTACAGGGGGCTAAATAGGCAGATTTCGAAATCTTTGACTACCGACATACGCCAATTTAATACAGAGCGTATTAAAGAGGCCACTGAGCGGAACAAAGGCTCCAAGGTGGTAGCGAGAGATCTGTCTATTGGGCAAAGCCAACTGACGAAGCTGAAAACTGATGAAGATAGTATCATTTCGTCTAAGTCTGAAATCCTGAGGGAGATAAAGAGTTTTTTATCGACAGCTATACTCCATGAAAACACCTGTTGAAAGCGAGGCCAAAGACCCCAGAGCCAAGCTTACCCGACGTTATACCGAAAATATCCCGGACGTCTATCCGGATTAGTGTGGCTCTCAAACAACGTAAGAACAACAACGCAGCGGACGATGATAGAATCACAACAGAACTTCCGAGAGCGGGCGGCAAGCCGATACTTAAAGTCCTCCAGAAGCTTTTCAATTCTGTTATCGTCGAAGGTCAAACGCCGAAGGCATGGGGCAGAAGCGAGGTCGTCCTGTTCTTCAAAGAGGATGATAAAACACTCGTTGAAGAACTATCGGCCAATCTCGCTTCTGAGCCATATCTATAAGTTGTTTTCGAGAGTTATCATGAATATCGAGGTGTTAAGGTACTTATACAAAAACGCCACTATGTCAGTCCGATCACAGGATCAGAGCTCTAATCCTATCCAACTGCAACGAGGCGTGAGACAGGGAGATGTGATACATCCGAAACTGTTCACTGCTGCGTTGGAGGATATTTTCAAGCTTCTGGACTGGAAAGGACTTTGCATCAACATCAATGTCGAGTATCTGACACACCTACGATTTACCGATGATATAGTTCTTATGGCTGAGACCTTGGGAGACCTGAACACAATGCTCGAAGATCTCAGTAGTGTTTCCCAAAGAGTGGGTCTTAAGATGAACATGGACAAGACGAAGATCATGTCGAATGTCCATGTTGTACCCGCTCCAGTAAAAATTGGGAGTATTACACTCGAAGTTGTTGACCATTACGTATACCTGGGGCAGACAGTCCAGTTAGGTAAGTCCAACTTTGAGAAAGAGATCTCTCGTCGAATCCATCTCGGATACCGGATGGCGGAAAGATTCTTCAATGGCGACCGCGCACCGGATGATGCTCAGTGGGTAGGCTCCCCACCTGGTGGACCGACGATCTGGTAAAAGTCGCGGGAAGCCGATGGATGCGGGCAGCGCAGGACCGATCGTCGTGGAGATCGTTGCTGGAGGCCTATGCCCAGCAGTGGGCGTCGTATGGCTGAATAATGATGAATGATGATAATGATGTAAATAAAAATCGATCACACAAAAGAAGGCCCAGTTACGTTCTATAACTTACATGGATAATACACTCTCCGTCCACCGTGTTTATACACCACCAAGGTGATATACTCCTGGTTGTCCCTGAAGTCCTCGATCTGCGTGATATGTCTCGTAAGTAGAAGCCAAACGGCACCTTTGCCCTGCACGTGCAGTGAGAACTGGGGGTTCTCTCCTATGTTGTATGCGTCACGAACTGGACCTACGCCAGCGTCCCATTTTCTAAAAAAAATTACCTATAGTTTAGTTACGTTACACTATTTTCAAGAATTTACATTAATAATGTACGTTTTTAGATTATAAAACAAGTTTTATTTGTGTAAATTATACTTTTACAAGAATTGACTTTAATAATGTAAATTATGTTTGTGTAAATTAAGTTTTTTCAAGAATTGACATTAATAATTTAAGTGTTATTTGCGTAAATTACACTTTACAAGGATCGACATTGAAAATGTAAATTCTGTTTGTGTAAATTACGTTTTTTTAAAAATTGATTGACTTTAATAATTTAAGTTTTGTTTGTGTAAATTACGCTTCTTTCATGAATTTACATTTACAATGTCAGTAAGTTTTGTTGTAAATTACGCTTTTTTTTTCAAGAATCGACATTTTAAGTTTTGATCGAGTAAGTTCGATTATCCTGAACACACCGAACGCGGGGTGTCTTCTAATTCATTGTTACTAACTAGTGTTGTAAATTTTACGGTATAACCACGCCGAAGGTAGCCCGAAAAGCTCATTAGCGGCGTGGGCGTGTCTTACAATTTAAAACCAATATACCGGCACAGGCAGTACTGTACTGTTATTATTTGCGAATAAAATATAAAATTTATATGATGAGGTTAAAATTTTAAATAAATCACGAGTTCCTTCATCATGGCAACTTGAATACCAAAAAACAAAATTATCAAATACAATCGAATAAGATTTTTTCTGTAGCTATGTCAACTCCTTCCTAATTACTTTCCAACTACTGTCTTAAAGTCGCCACGCTGTATAAATGCAACTCCTAGCACTTAAGAGTTGATACTACCTCAGTTCGAAATCAAATTTTTCCCGTACTGTACGATTCATTTACATTCTGATATCGATAAAAAAATTAAACTGGCTTTATTTCAGAATTTATTTTTTTAGGAAATAAATAAAAGTCATTTCAAAAATATGTATAGCATTCCTGTTCTATTTAGTTCAGTTGATATACCCACTGAATGGTTACCTATCAGTAGTCCGAAATGACATTTTCCAGAAATAACCATTGCTAGAATTTTCATAACCTCGAAAGTAATTTCGAGAGGAAAATGTTTTTTCTTTTAAACCTAACTTAATCTAACCTAACCGAACCTTATCGTGTCTTTGCGATAAACATTCAATATATCCTGAAATAACAACTGTTTCGTTATAATTCGGTTTTCGGTGTAATGAAAATTCGAACGACGTTATTTCGGACCCTTACCCTACTGAATACAGCAGTTTTCTTGTAAAATTTCGAGGTAAGTTTGTGTTTTTTTTTATCGTCAAAATGTTTAGGAATCGTGATTTTACACCGAATACTAATCAGTGCATATCCTTAATTCTACTATATATTTTTTCCAACGTGATTGATTCAACATTTTCTTATTATGCGGTTGATTTGAGGTAAAACTTCAACATAAAAGTACCTTAAAAGCTCACTTACTGATGAATGCAGGACGTGAAACTAAAAATATCTGGGTCCCAATTAAGATAGAATACGTCAAAGAACTTCAAAATGCTCGCATAGTCAATCCAGAACACTCCATTATCATACTGCGCTGCACTATCGGGGTCATAGTTCAACCGTCCTCGGAGATCATTGGTCCAATGTATTGTGTCCAGTTCTGAATAATTGCCCCGCCACCTTAAATGGGACCAGGGGTTCTTTAGTTTTAAAAGTTTCACGCCCTGAAATAGGAAAACGAAATTTTATAGATCTCTTACTCTAACAAGGTTTAATTGGTAGGATCGCCATCCAATACTGTTAAATTTGATTTTGTATGACAAGTTAATAGTTATTTGTTTATAACATTTTCCACAGTTAGTAGCGTGGTCAGGTGGTGGGATATTTTTAAATAAGTGTTATAAATGTAAACAAATATACAAAGTTTGTACATTTGTAAGTATACAAAGAGCAAGTCATAGAGTTTCTTTCTTATTCTTCTTATGCAGGTATTATAAATGGGTAAGTTAGTAATTTGCTAACTTATTAAATAGTTAAATACCATCTATTAATTTTATTGGTGGCAACTACGGTAGGCTACCTTCTACGATATGATGATTACAAATCAGGTAGGTAAAACAATAAGTGAGAAAACAAGTGAGTGAGAGAAACGTGGCAAAGTGAAGCTAAAAATTATTTTTAATAAAGAAAAAGACAAAAGACACAGTTTGTAGTAAATAAATAAGCTTTGAAAATAACAGAATGTCGTTTACCACACCGACAATAGCGCAATATGCAATCGTCAAAACACTGAGCTGTGATTGGTCAGCTTGATTTTCGTACTATCTTTCACGTGATATTACGAGTCCATACTACCCTCAGTTCGAATTAAATTTTTTCCCGTACTAATACCATTGACTTACAATTATATGGACGTCGGGTCCGCGCTAAAATGTGCCCGAATTTATAGGGCGTTAAAATCGTATACAGAGCGTCATTCACGCTTTAGTCTTCGTTTGTTCGACTGACAGCGAAGCAAGCAAAATTAGACAGTACTGCGATGACATTACAATTTAAATTCAACGTTTTAGCTTTTTCACATTCCTTTAGATGTCACTACGTTTAAATAGGTTGACTTGGGACACTTTTTTTCGTGGTTTTTGTATTAGACCCGTCGTCCATTTATTTGTAAGTCAATGACTAATATGGTTCATTTTGTTTCATTTTCATTCGAGCGACAGGTATATCACTGGCTTTATTTCAGAATCAAATTTTTAACAAACGAAAAATACAGCCATTTGAAAAATATATATCGTATACTAATAATAATAATAATAATAATAACGCACACACTCAACATAGCCCCGCACTAGGGAAACCCTGTGTCGCGGGTGCCATGGACACACATAGACAACCACAAATTACACCCAAACTCACGAGAGAAATAAATGTAGGCCATACAAATATTTCTCCCGGCCCGGGAATCGAACCTGGGACCTCTGCGTGGCAGTCCGGCATGGTAACCGTTCGGCCACAGAGGCAGTTAAATATTAATACTATACGTGTTCCATTTAGTTCAGTTGATATAAAACAAAATCATTGGTATATGTAAAGTACATGTTAAATACGGCGGTTTTGTTGTAAAATTTCGAGCTAAGTTTGTTTTTTTTTTATCGTGAAATTTGTTAGGAATCCTGTTTTCACACCGTATACTAATCAGTGTACATCCTCAATTTTACTATATATTTTTTTCAAAGTGATTAATTCAACACTTTCACTGTTATGCGGTATCAACGAACTTAAAAAGGAACTTACCTCAAGGTTGCTAGATTTAGATTACGATCTGACGGAGGAATTGGTAAGCCGTGAACTACTTTAAGTAATTGCTTGTGTCTTATTGATATTTAATATGGGAAATACAATATAATTATATACATAGTCATTGACTTACAATTATATGGACGTCGGGTCCGCGCTAAAAAGTGTCCGCACTTGTAAGGCGCTAAAATCGTATACAGAGCGCGACACTCCGCTTTAGTCTTCATTTGTTCTACGGACAGCGCGATACTGCGATGACATAACAATTTAAATTTCGAATAGGTTGACTTGGGACATTTTTTTCGTGGTTTTTGTATTAGACCCGTCGTCCATTTATTTGTAAGTCAATGTACATAGTATACATAAGTTTATACAATTACGAGTATATAAATATTAATGGATTACTTATATACATTTATATATATATATATATATTTTATACACAACGCAAAATTTACACACATACATACACGCACATTCTAACCTACAGTTTTGTTAATAACTTAAATACTAATGTGAAGTATTCAGTGCGAGGTTTATTTGTATACACGTAGGAATACTGGCTCTCATGTCACAGGTTCACCCTATTTTGAGAGTCAGGGAAAATAGCAACCTATAAGTTTGAAACAATGTTATTTAAGTTTTTCTGTCTTTGTTATTATCTTGTTACTGTTTCTTTCTTTCTTTGAATAAATATATTATTATTAAAAAAAAAAAAAAAAAAAAAACTAAAGCCATTTGTGGCTCTTAACACATTTTCATCATTTGCATAAACATTAGAGCTTGTTCTGACAGGCTCAAGTCGATTACGCATAAATGTAGTGACCCCCTAAGTCGTTTGACGCCGTACTCACATCAACGGAAGTGACGTCGAGTACAGCATAGGCATGCGTTGCCACCAATCCTGTACGTTCCGCGTCGGCGTCTGACAGAGGTCCCGTCGCAACTGTCACTAGTACGTCACCCCGATCGAGTCGCTTCTGAATGATGTCGAACAGGGCGGTTGCGTTGAAATCTGTATCGTCATTACGGATAGCGCACCTCTCTGGGATCCAGCCCGTTAACGCGTGGAGATCTATATTCTGTAAATTAAACAATTACATATGTAGGAATGAGCAGGGCTGGGTAGTATTTGCATTACAAATACTGTACTAGGTTCAAGTGGGTCAGAGAAACACCGAGGGAAGAGGAATTTGAAACCTTACCACATAATCTAAAGAGTTTAGCGCTATAGTCTCTCAGTCGATAAAACAGACAAACAGATTAGTTTAAACGATTTAAAAGAGATGTCGCTACGATACTCCAAATTCAAAAGACGGCAAAAAACAATGACGATCGATGGCTTTCTAAAATAGTGGCCTATCTCAAAAGCATATATTTCATTAGGAAGATGGTTTAAAAAATCCGCCCAAATTTGACATATCGTAGAGTACCAGCTCAAGGTTGCCATGTGATTATTTTAACAAATTAAAAGTTCTGTGTCCCATTCACAATAAAAATTTAGCATATTCTGAACAAATTTCAGTACTAAGTCAAAAAAGGAAACAATTTGGGTTGTGCCACTATTCTTGAAAAGCAGCGAGTTGTAAAACTGTGAGAACACGAGTTATAATAGGTACATTGCTTGTATAAGCATACGATAACTGTTCATCTAGGCTCTTACCCCGTCTTTTGAGGGAAAAGAAACGTTAGCACAATTTGCACATTCCTGACAAATGCATTCTAAGTATTGAATTTAGCGTACTCTATCTAGTCAGATGTATCACAAAAAATATAAACCAAAATAGGTTTTAATGCAAAATTTTTCTTTATTTTCTTTATATAAAATTTAATTGTGAGATACTTAAAGCTTTTAAATATCATTTGAATAAACTATAAGTTATTAAGTCTAATTTTCCATTGTTCAACTTACTAGTGTGTGATGTAAAACTTTATATGCCACACACGCGGAACTGCAATTACAAACATTCGAGTCATTAAGGACCTAGCTTTTGTCTCGGCATTTGAATGTCCCTCTGTTTGTAATTGCCTACTTGCCGGCCATGTGACGCAATGTAATAAAGCGTCGAATATAAATAATGATTTACTTATTCACAGTAAATGAGGCTTATAAACATGAAAATTACATACATATATATTTCGGTACCTACAATGCAAACTATGCCAACTTCATTTTTTGGAAATTTTTTGTTATTTTCGTATTTATTTACCAAAATTATATTTATTATTCTGTGAAAAAAAAAATTAAGAAACAAAAAATCAAATTCGAAAAAAAAACCAAACGAATTTTGTGAATAAAAAAAAAACAAAATAAAAACAGAACAGGTCCAAAAATGGAGTTTTCATTGAGGAGGTGTCGTTTCATAGTAATTGTTCCTCATACTTAGCTATTTACAGCATACAATAAAACTGAATAAAACTCGGATTACGACAAAAATTGCGCAACCCGTCTCTTTTGCCGTGTATGTTGTTACTAAAAAGTCTGGACGGAAAGGTGACCGTAATTCCTCGTTAATAAGCGTGGTAGACAGCCACCTACACTTCATAAATCGTTGATGTATTGGTCAAATGAATCATTTCTACGTAACTACACTCAATTATGGCCTATTCAATACATTAACGAGCGACTACAAGACGCCCGGGGCCTACATTATATCACATTTATTTTTTGTAACAACAAATTCTAGGGTCGGCGGACAAAAGCACTTAAGTCAAAAACCAACATCATTCATTTAAATTAATACATCTACCGACTAAAGCTCATAAAACAAATTCATTTGTTAATTAAATTTTTATTGAATGGATATTCAATTATTTATTGTGAAATTACTCCACTAGTTTGTTATAATTAATTACTGCCTTGGACGAACTCTTTCACAAGAAGTTCTATAGCTACTACTTCTAGACGAACGGCAGTGTGACAGCCAAGTTACAAAAAAAGACACACTTACACTGTTAGATCCAGGGAAATCATATCCGCCCATAACTTTCATATACGCTTTCTCCAATAGTGAAACCCAGAATTCATTCTTATTGCTTGAGTATGAGCAAAGCAGGCGCCCATATCGGCTGTAGGGCAACCTATCGTCTATGATCACCTGCAAAAATAAAATTTAAATATAAAGCATTATATACTCCCGGACACATAATTCGAACCACCTCGCGTTTTTGCCTTAAAGGGCTAGAATACAAAAATAGTATATATCATCGAAGAAAAAGGACAAAGACTTTTAATATACTAGTTTCAAAATTGCGTAGGATAGTTCTTGATCAATCGAACATTGTTTAATCTTTAGGGCATTTAATATTGATGCCAGGTGGCTCGAAATATGTGTCCGGGAGTGTATTCAATATTATTTGATTTTTAATTCGGGACTGAATCACGTATAAATGGATGGATGTCGTGAGTGTTGTGTGTCGGTTTGGTGAGAATCCTAGTACACAAATAAATAATGAAGATTATTTAATTGTAGAATGTTTCACCACCATAATAGTCAATTATTTTTTGTGAAATTACTCCACTAGTTTGTTACAATTATTAATACAAAGATCGAAAACTTAGAAAAAATCCCGAAACCGTGTCGAGACGCTATGCCAACCAAGACACGGAACGAACTAGCGCACCTTAGGAATTTTTCTATGTTTGTATTGTAGCAGATCTTTGCTTTGTTTTTTAACGACCTTTTTGCAGTAGCGCCATCTGTGAGAAATCTATTTCTTCACTCAGGCAGGCACCTTTACAGCTACCAGCAGCTGACTACAGATTGCAAAGTTTATTGAATATCAGGATGTTTGACTATGTTTGTTTGTATTTTATTATTTGGATTGTATTGCATTTAAATGTTTGTATGTATTACAAATAAATTAAACACGAATACGTTTGTTTTTTCAAACAAACCGACGTTTCGGGCCCTTTACAGGTGCCATGGTCACGGTTGACATGGTCGGTTTGTTTGAAAAAACAAATATACGCGATTTAAATCCTGAAAAATAGTTTCATTTCCTACGAATACGTTACCTTTCTCCTTACTCCATTCAAATGCAACTTCACCATATATTTCCCGAAAGGATTATACACTGGGTCCTTGTTCCGATTTTTTGGATAAATAATGGACGTTATGATCTTCTTTTTGAACCGCCGTTCGTAAATCGCGCTCACCGCCAGAGAAGCTACGAAAGAACAGTCTGATACTATCTGAAAAATAGAGAACCCAATGATTAACTGAAATAATAACATACTAAGCGAATTGGAAATAGGTTTCTTAAAAAAAATCAGCATATTTATTATTTAGTTCCGATATTTTTTTTACAATACCAAATTACGGGACTTACAAGTAGTGCGCCTGGTGGTAAGCGGCACGCCTGTTCATAACAGTTGGAGTGCCACTCAGAGCTTTAAGTCGCAAAATTCTTAGAGGCACTGTCACTGCGCCCGTCGCCCTGAGCGCCCAGTTACATAAGGAGAAAGTTTTCGCGACCGCCCAGTTACCACGCCTTCAAGTACATTAATGGCGAATCTGAGTTCTATTTACTAGGCAACAACATTTAAATTCCTCTGAGTAAGACAACCGCGCGCTCGCCGGCGTATACCAAATTCAAGCCAGATTCGTCCGCGTGCCCGGGGCGCTCATTTAAGTTAAAACGTAAAAGCTAAATAAATAGAGCGTATTTTGCCATGACAGTTAGACGCACGCGGTCGCTGCGCGGCGGCCGTGCAGCGTGAGCGCGTATTCATAAATTTGTGTCGTATAAATGTGCCCTGAGAGATAAGTTGACAAGTCCCATGTGCTTGTAATTTCACCAGCACCCTTACCCTTACAAACCAGAACGCAGTAATGCTCACATTACTGCCTGGCGGTAGGTAGTACTTCCCTGGACGAACTCTTTCACAATGAGCTCTACTTACTGGTACTAAAAAGAGGGATATAAAGAGGGTTGACGAGGGGTGAGCACTTATTCCCGCCATGCTCTAGAATTTAATATAAATAATCGTCTACTCAAATTAATCACATTGATATCAAAATGTAATCCTAGCACCACCATAATTATTTTTAAATTGTTAGGTTCCAGTTATCTTTTCCATGCTTCAATTCCGGTTTCTATTCTCACTCCTTCACTGTTCATGCGGTCAGACTTTGGAATGCACTTCCCATTATTATTCACGAAAGTAAATCGTTAGCTATTTTTAAAGTGAGAGTTAAAGAGCATTATTTATCTACAATTCCATCCATATCTTAGGTATCATATTATAAAATATGTATATATCTAAGTATTTATATAATTTATAACAATTTAATATTATTATATTATTTTTATATTATTTTTTCCTTGTTTTGTTGTGCACATGTGCCCGTTCTTTTAGTTATAGTGTCCTGTATTTAGGTCTGCAGGAAGAAATTTCTATTAGAAATAAGCAGAACCTTTTGTTTTTAATTTCGCTTGTATTCTTTGTGACTTGTTGTATTTTTCCTGTACAATAAACTATTAAATAAATAAATGTTTCTAACTAAATTCGGAGGAAGACTTGGTGTCTGTCATACAGTTTTATTTAAAATTAGTACGGACGCTAAAGTTCAAGCTGATCTTAATATGTTCCTTGTGTAATAATGTCATGTAATTTTAAAATAGCATGCAATCGTATAGACTCAATAAAGATTATTATTATTATATATTATATCAGCGCAAAAAGATACTCTCTGTCCTTTATATTGGAACTTTTGATGTGACAGTAAAATAAACCAAGTATGTAAAAAAAATATAAATCAAAGAATCGCAATGGATGTCTCAAACAGTTAATAAATAAAATCAAACTTACCGTCTGTTTTATACTGAAACAATCGACGCAGTCTCCAACAATCATTTTCGGGTCGCTGCAAATCTCATGCGGTCGCACCCAACTGCTAAATTCACTAGCTTGTTTAGAAGACAGTTTCAATTCACTAGCTCTATCTTCAAATGGTATAGCAAATTGAAATTTTTCCGAGTAATCCACGTCCATAAATGGAAGGAAGCAATTGTTATTAATATTGGATGTTTTACGCAACACATCTTTTTCTTCCTCGGTGTAAGTGTGTTTGCCACTCACTTTTAATTGACTTGTTACACTTTGTTGGTGTTGTAATATTGTGCGGTTTGGTGTTACTCCTGTAAAATTATATTGCTTACGTTTTGCAAAAAAAAAAAACTTGCAAAAGATATTTATTGAATGGCCGAAAGGAAGACCATACAACCATGAAATAAATGGCGCTTTAATTTTACTGAATCTAAGGGCGACTCAGGGAGAAGAACAAACAAAGACAAAAAATCAAGTCCACAAAACATGTCCAAATTCACAAAACAGGCTTGCTACGTTTTGTATGTAGTTAAATTTTTATGATGGCGAATTTTTCATAGTTAATTATTGAGGCAAAAATCCTACTACATTCATCATATTATATGCAAAGTTAAAGTAATGTTGAAGATGGATAATATTTTTAAATATTAGTAATAATGGAGAATAATAGTTTAACAAATATGTTTTATGGCTGGATATGAACCAGCGACTTCGCCATACCGCCACATGTTTCAATAATAATTCAATAAAAATTACCAGGTTTCCTAGTATCATGGATGGACAAAGCACCAATTTTATTGATACCTTTCAACTCTTCTCCTCTGTCCAAAGCCTGTTTGGCCACAGCATTTATTTTTGCTTTTATATCTGGATCACTTACATTCTAAAAAAAAAATATTTTAAATAATTTGAGTGCTTCACAAGTTCACTAAAGAGGATAAGTATAAATTCCTTTTAATTTTATTCTGTTCACAATTTCATTATGAGCTCATACAGAATCCTAAATTGAGTAACTTAACTGTAACATTGGTATTACAATCAATTTTA
Organism: Hyposmocoma kahamanoa; assembly: GCF_003589595.1. Taxonomy (NCBI): domain Eukaryota; kingdom Metazoa; phylum Arthropoda; class Insecta; order Lepidoptera; family Cosmopterigidae; genus Hyposmocoma; species Hyposmocoma kahamanoa. Next base: position 3,590,926 of record NW_020654466.1, read on the forward strand.
AGATTTTGAAGCCTTTGTCCAATGGTGGATAAAAAAAAATTACAACAACACTGACGACATGCGTCATTAAGGAGTCTCCGTCGTCGCCTGTAAATCTAGTATGAATAGATACTGCGGGACTATGAGTGTGTATTATTCTTATTATTATTTCTTTTTTCTCCAACACACACAAAGCTAAACTTAAGCTGTGTGGCCGGCTTATTAGAAAATTCAGTAAAACTTTTTGAAACTGTTTGGAAGTCCTTACCAGCAGATTGGATATTTAATTTTATTATTTATTTTTACAAATTTTAACGCATCCGATGTAGATCAGCTTCACGAATCAATCAAAGCTCATCTAATCAATTGTATTCTGGTCAAATTCGTCTAGAGTTACGCCAGTGACTCTTAGGGATTCCATCAGGCTCAAAAATATAACACGACCTTTCTATTTAAGTGCAGTAAAGAGTAATTGGTATTGTTTGTATATAATATACTTACAACACTAACGGCAAGCTCCACAGCCTGTGTGTAAAGCTGTAAAGCCAAGTCCTTAAGGTCAGCTTCATCAGCATCAAGAGCTTGCTGCATAAGGAAGTAGCATTGTTGCATGCTACGCTCACTCTCTGCTTGTTGAGCTCCTGTGTTATTCAAATCAAGTATATAAAATAACTATTATTACAAGGTATAATATTTTCGGCCTCAGCGCGTTCCTATTATATCATGACAACACATAGTCGTTCAGTTTAAAATGCCGTGATTGGTATATTTAAATGAAGCCGTTAACATATAGTACAACACTATTAACTATCGTTCACGACTTTTTTGACGTTACGACAACAGACTGTCAAGACAATAGGAAGAGCTAGAACCATAGTTGTCCAACCATAAATAAAACGTCACGATAAAAACGTGATGACAGATAATCGCAGCTACTATTTTTGTCATTGTTATAATTATCATTGTCTGCATGTGTGCTCCCTACTCTCCCTCTCGTCCCCCTCGCCCTCGGTTGTGCATCAAACGATTCTGTCGTGCAAACAACAAGGCGGCTCGCGTGAGCCGAAAAATTGACACGATCCAGTGGGAATAGCTAGACACGACAGTTGTTTAACAAGAATAAAATTTCCACAACACAGTCACGACAGTCAGTCTTCATAAGGGAACAGGCTAAAAGAGACAGTCATTCAAAGATAAATAGAACATTACAACATAATGGGAATGCGCCCTCAGGCCAGCATTTGTACAATGAAATTAAAAATAAATAATAGTAATTAAATTTTTTATTGAATTGATATTCAATTATTTTTTGTGAAATCCTTCACTAGTTTGTTATAATTATTAATACAAAGATCAAACACTTAGAAAAAACACTCAGAAAAAATTCCTTCGATCCGGTCGGTGGTAGCTGCAAAGGTACTAACTGGGTGATAAATCTGTAGTAGATTTCTCATAGATGGCGCTACGACTAAAAAGTCGATAAATAATAGTAGTTTAATTTTAAACTTTACAATTTAAACTTATGACATGTTAATGAAGAAAGTAATTTCACTTTCATTTGATTAACTTTTCAAATGCTTATTTCATTTTAATTTGCAAATAATCAGTAGGTAGTTCTCATTTAACGACATTATTTGATCTCTTAAAAAATGATTTAGTTATATCTAGTGCTTAGGTTTCCGCAATTGTTGCGCATAGGAAATAGAACATTCATATTAGAGATGACTGGTTGATGACTATACCACCTCAATCAGCTGTAAAAAATAGTTTCATTTCCTATAATTTAGTTATGCTACATTTCCTTTGATCTTTTAGAGAAATATGTGACAAATTGCACTTTTGCAAACTAATAACGTATATTCAGCATTATTTAAAATTACAGGATAAGAAATTCTGAAATTCTGAATTTCCTATGTGTAACAATCGCGAAAACCTAAGAACTCGATATTACAGGATAATTTACTGTGGTTTTTCTCCTAATAATAAGTAGGAAAAACCACCTCCTGTTTTCCTGGTGTTTAGTATTTGACCGAATAATAATTCAAAATTAGGTATTTGGCTGAACAGAAAAAAAATATAATAATAGCTGAAAGCCGACTTTCCAAATTGCAATTTTAATAATAACACTTTCCTCACAAAATGCAACAAAATAAAGTCTTCATTTAAATAGAAAAATAATCATGAAATTTTTGTTTGTTTTCAATCTAGATATTTATAATGTGAGCTTTGCTGTAATTACTACCATGCACAAATAAAAAATATACCACTAATCCTAAGGGCATTTGCGCACTGCATCCAATTCGTATTTGTTCCGAATCTGAGGCTATACAAATCTAGAAAACTCGGACCCACTTTGGATGTTGCTTGTGCACTAAGTCCAATTCGAATCTGAGAAATTACAAAAATCACTTGTACATCTAGAGATATAATGATCCCTGTAATGTTTCAGACCATCATTTCTTGGATTCAGAACTAATACGAATCAGACGTAGTGCACAAACACTCTAAGACTTTTATTTATTTTCATTGTTACTTATTTTGAATTTTATGACACCACCACATCCCTAGTTGCCTATTAATAATATGGCACACAGATATAGATACAATAATGATCAGTCTATTTAGGACATCAAAAAGTTAAGCACAATGACTTCATTGGTGTTCTCGTTATTGTTTGAGAAATGAGTCATCACCTAACGAATCTAGGTTCAGATTATTTTGCAAATTGATAAGTTTATGTAAAAAATATCTCGCCCACCTTTTTGCTCCTGTAAGGCATTGGCTCTCTTCAGATATTCTTCAACTTTTCGCTTTACTTCAGCCTGCTTTTCGGCAGGAAACCTATCCCGAATCCGGTCCAACAACCTGGCAGCAGTTCTATAGCATTCTACAGCTTTGTCTATTTGCTTCAACTGATCAAATCTCACAGCAAGAGACGCTGCTTCTGTAGCATTCACAAGATCACCCATTTTCTTTTATTTCACTTACAAAAACATCGCAAAATTCACAAAATTGCCAAAAAATATGCAATTTCAAGATTTTTTGGTTGACATGACACTTTCCTTTTAGTTCAAAAATGCTACGCATTAAAATTCATTAAATATACATAATTAGTAGACAGACACCATTTCCATAACTTTGATACAAACAATTGCGCTACGTGACGGCGATGCAGACAAAAAATTGAACATCTTCTATATTCGTTCAGTAATATTTCAAATGTCAATATTAGAGATGAATGGATTTTATTTCATTTTATCGATACGAATAAATATTTCAAAACTTTTCATTTACGTTATGTAACATTTGGAACATTCAAAACACTTCTTTCTATCGTCGGCGATCTGATCCGTGATACTTTAACCAAACTCATAAATCCCCCTTTGAACGACTGCTCGCTGGCATCAAACCTCACGACCAGTCTGATTCGACGAACTAGGAATCAGAAACATTTCCAGAGTAGAGTACTACCCTTGCTTGGATTCGGTCGAGCTAACATATTTCACCGAAACCAGAAGCACCTGGGCCTCCAAATATCGCGGTAGTGGTCATTTCCACATCAACAAAAAAAACGTATTATCGATTTCATTTGAATCGATTTTACCTGCAAGTTCAACTAAACCTCACCTCTAGAATCAGTAAATTTTCGATTCCAGAGACGTCTCTGGTGGATTGCATATTTTTTGCAATTTACCTTTAATATATTGATTATATTTATTAATTTCATTACAAATTTTGTGTGCAAAATATTTTTCACTTAGTGCTTTGGCTTCCAACAGTGCAGTGCTGTTATTTTTCTAGAGAAACCCGAAGAAAATGGCTTCAGATGTATTGGCGAACGCGGGATCTGAAATTCGCGAGAATCTGGTAATTACAGAGATTGCGTTAGTTGATTATCCTTACCTCTACAGTCAATGTTAAATTATATTAAATGGCACCAATGGTATGCGATGTTTCGTCCGTAAACTTTATACAATGACCTTCGACCATTCTTTACTTCTACGGTCTTTATTTCTTTTTTCAATTTACAAAGCGTTGGTAAATAATCGAAGGCTGTTGTCGAGCTATGTTTGTCAAGTTATGCGATTTTATTCAGTTACCTATTCTTAAAATTTGAATTCAAATTAAGAAGCAAAATTTCAACGACGATAATTAATAGTTTCTTATTCTCCACAGAGTATCCTCATGAACTCTTTTAATCACTATAGAGATAATTTGGTATTGGACGTGAATGGCCTCCCAATGTTGAATAGGTTTCTCTCATAGCATTGTAGTTGGTATAAGTAGCCCATCTCAAAGCTAAATAAGAACAAAGACTGTAAATTCTACCATGATACAGACGAGAGGCCTCTGCACCTTTTTTTTAAATTTATTTGATGACCATGGATTCAAGTCCTTTAGTCAAAATATTGGAGTAATTAAACACAAAAAGATATTTAAAGCCCTACATCAATGCTGCCTTAAGGGCATACACTCCTACCCTCTGCACAAAGTTTGCCCCAGTCAAAGGAAATTAAGAAGTTGAAGAAAAGTCTTTTATGTCTTTAATCCTTTCGTTCTTAGCTCTTAGTAGAGGTATTAACAAATGTATTGGCCATTATATACTGGTTGCAGTGTACAACATGTATAACACACAACACTTACACCTATGCAACTTCTTTGTTTCTCTCTGTTGTTCTCTGGTAAGCATATCAGAGTTATATATTATTCTTTACATCATTAATTCAGGTTCATTACAATTTTAACAAAAACTAATTATTTTAATTATAACACGTGAAAAACCATGTTCTTATCAATTTGTGCTAAAGGCGATATGTGCTAGAACTCTTAAAAACTATCAATGCGTAGAAAATCCTACACTATATTGCGTCTTGTGCCTTGATTCCAAAATGCAATAAATGGGGTTCACAATAACTTCATTACTGCTCCCTTTCAACAGCTTCCCAAATGTTAACTATAGCTAATAATTTAACAAAACTATTATTATCATTGTTTCTCTATACTCCAATTTTTTTTTAATTTATTTTTTAATAAAGCCTACATCACTTGGATGTCTCCACACTGCAATGGAAGAGGTCTTACATCATACTACAAGGCAACACCTCCCACAGGTGTGACTTACACAGTTAGAATAATCCACTTGGATTGGCATTATAAGGCCGTTATTGAGTCATGGTTACTCATATCGTACAAGACTTATTAAAAAACAAAATTTTAGAAACTAGTTAGGTTTTCGTGATTACTACACATTGTAAACTATTGCGGAACCTGCGAAGAACACAAAATGCTTGTGTTTTGAAATTCGAACAAAAAAGATAGATAAACTCTTTATTGCTATCATACATACAAATAAATACAGCACATAGACAACTTAAAAGTAATGTGAGCAAAGGTGGCCTTATCGCTAAGAGCGATCTCTTCCAGTCAACCATACTTCTTATAAAATTTTTCATTGTTTTGTAAAATTGGATAACAATTGAAATAGTCCAATTGTGGTCTAAACTGAAACGATAATTAAATATTTTTATTATCAGTATGTTTCACCACTATAATATTCATATCTTTCACTACCATGTATTCATTCATTCATAATATTCAATATTTTTTTGTGAAATTACTCCGCTAGTTTTGTTATAATTATTAATACAAAGATGGAACACTTCGTATCGGACGGATAAAATCCAAATAACTTTGCATATTGGTTTTGATTTCATATACTTCATGTTTATTCACTACGATTAAAAGACTTGAAATAATTAATTTTAAACCTATTTGTTTGGCTTTTAACCCTCCTTTACAAATATGTTGACCCTTGAACCTGAATTCATTGCCTTTAATATGAGGTTCTCTTGTATTGGATTGTTTCTTACTTATCAAATATTTATAGATGAACTCTATTGTTTTTTTAAGTATAATATAAAATCGATCATATAAAACTTTCATTGTTATTATTCACATAGCATTATGAACCATTCATCCAAGTTATCTAAACCTCGGTAACTAGATATGTTAGCACAAAACATGCTTATTGTGTTTAGAGTTTTTACATTACTATGCTTGTTTCATTCAATTCAGATTATAAAACTAGACTAGTTAAACAATAAAAAAAACGTACACACTATCACAAAAATGGTCCAGATTTACCTGATATTCATGATAAACTTACATCACAAGCGTAAATTAAACTTGTTAAAAGAGATAAATGAATTCGTCAGTGCATAGAAAAATTCTCATTTTTGAACGAGTCATGTTGTTTAAAAAATGAAGATGTCCCCATTATTAATCTCTTGAATATTCCTCCAATATTTTCAGTATAAATTAATTCTTATTCCATCTTCTATGATAATTTTCCGCATTTGATGTTAACACCCGTTCATATCAAAAGTTCATGTTACTGAACGAAAATGATGAATAACGTCGATTATTTTAAACATACTAAAAAAATTTATTAGGACTGTACATACATATGATTGGTTTGATGTTGAGGCCATTTAATGATTGATGCTGACTGCTTTTTTTCACTAAAAGTTGTTTTGTTAAGTTGATCACCACCTAAAATAATGATCGCCGCATGTTTTTGTTACAACCTTTGTAATTTAAGCATTGTTATATGAATCTGTGGGTGCTACAACTTGCTTATTGAAAAATAAAGTAAAAAGTTAGAACATGAAACAATATATTCGTTTATTAACTTACTAGCTGAACAGCGTTGTTTCAATGCTGTTGAAAAAAAATTGGCTACAAAAAAAGAAGTCACGAAGTGGAGAAGTACATCTGCAAAAGAACCTTTTTGGCTATAGACACATTTGCCTTTTTTTAATGGCGTAAGGCTTCATTTTCAATAGGAGTTTCGAGACGGTTTAAGTAGCTGTAACGCCATGCAAATAATATTGTTTTAAATAATTGATGCCTGACTGAATGACGAAATACTTTCATAGATTTCTCATAGATGGCGCTACGGCTAAAAAGTCATTAAAAACCAGATACAACAAGCACATAGAAAAATTCGTAAGGTCCACTGGCTCGTTTCGTGGCTTAGTTGGCATAGCGTCTGGCACGGTTAGCTAGAAAATGTCGGTTCAAATACGGTCGGATCGAAGGATTTTTTCTAAGTGTTCGATCTTATTAATAATTTTTTAAATTTCACAAAAAATAATAGACTATTAAGGTGGTGAAGCATCCTGACATTTTTAAAACGTCCTGACATTCAATAAACACTTAATATTGTTTTATTTACAATCAAAATTTAAAAGTGAATTAAATATAAATTCATCAATTTCAATTATAATATCATTTCTTATTTATTACACGTGTATATGGATCACTATACTGTCCTCGTAACGAAAAAAGGCACGACGTACTTTATACAGCAGTTGTTGTACATAGGGCGCACTGTATGTTTCCGGAACTGGGCACTTACATAAACAATATTTAAAAAGTAATTACAACATTTAAAAATGGAACTCTTTGGCTATAGAATACAGTTTGTTTCATCTGACTGTCTCTTGTTTTTACATTGTGGCGTCATTTTAGAAATTGGTTGTCTACATCACCATGGATTTAACTCGTGAAAATTAGTATGTAGTATCGTAGTATGATTTTCTACGACTTCAAGTGTAATTTAGCAGCTCGGCTCGCTCGGCTTCTACTGCTGCACTGCTTTTGGCGATGAAGCACCACGCAAGACGACTATTTATAGCTGGATTGCAGAATTCAAACGCGGTCGTGTGAATCTCAGTGAGGAATTTCGTGATGGTCACCCGTCCACTGCTGTGAACAACAAAAACATCGATACTGTGCGTCGCATGATCAAAACAGACAGGCATGTGACATGCCATGAGATTCGGGCATCTTTAGGCATAGGCATGAGTCAAATACAATCAATACTACACAAACATACAACATTAGGGTGTGAAAAAGCTGTGCTCTCGGTGGATCCCACACAATTTGACTGAAGGTCAAAAAACGGGTCGCGTCACTTGGTGCAATGCCATGCTTACCCGATTCAAAGAAGAGGCGTCAAATTTGGTGTGGGACATGGTAACAGGAGACGAAACATGGACTTATAGTTACGATCATAAAACAAAGCAGCAATCGAGCGTATGGGTCTTTCGAGATAGCCGAAACCAACCAAAGTGGCGCGCGTGGAAAGTGCCTCTAAGCGGATGATTGCTTCTTTTTTTAATAAAACTGGACACATGGTTACTGTTGCTTTGAAGAATCGTTGTACCGTGAATAGTGACTTTTTGATTGTTTGCCGGAAGTTATTGACAAACTCCGTATAAAATAACCGTAAACGCCATATCATCTTGCACCACGATAATGCCAGTTCACACACAGCCAGACAGACAAATGAATTTTTGAAGGTGAACAACGTTGACCTTATGAGCCATCCCGCGTACAGTTCCGATCTGGCACCTTGTGACTTTTATTTATTTCCAAAAATTAAGAACCAGTTACGTGGTCAACGAATTTCATCACCTGTAGAGGCTGTCGTATGAAAAATATGTTTCAGAGATTGTCATGGAGGAGTGGCATAAATGTTTTCAAAATTGGTCCATTCGTATGACAAAGTGCATTAACGCTAACGTATATTTTGAGAAACAATAAATCATTTCTGACCATTTATAGTATTTTTTTCTTATTCATTCCGGAAACTTATAGTGCGCCCCACGCAATGCTTGCTTATACGATACGTCACAAATATAAATACACACTAATTCGAAAAATCTTTCTTCAAAATTGTTCTTTAGGCCGCAAATTCGTAACGATGGGTGGGTGCTTTCAGCGGGGCGTTCAAAGTTTGAGCGTACATTATGGGCAAACGTGTGTCTTGTCTTGAACCCCGAAAGCCCCGCAGCAGGGGGTATACTCCCTTTCTTCGTCCAACATCCGTCCCAAACAATTACCATCACATATGTAATAAATACTGAACCAAATAAAAAAGGCTCTTCTTCTGATTTGATCGAGTATTACTTATTTGTCAGTAATTGTATTGGACGAATGTCGGTGTGAGAACGGGAGTGGACACCCAGCATGCTGATTTTGATTCAAATCGGGGTCGATCTGATCGGGTAACCCATCCGGGTCTCGAAATCAGATGAGTTTCCGAGCCAGAAGATGAACCTGATTCCTACTATATCTTTCTAATTTGTTATTTAAATCAACTATTGTTCCTATTTGAAATGTCAAAAGTTTCCGTTCGGCCATGCGCCTCGACTCGGAAGAGACGCAATTTCCGATCGGGAAAGGCCATTGACTTACAAATAAATGGACGACGGGTCTAATACAAAAACCACGAAAAAAATGTCCCAAGTCAACCTTTTTAAAAAAAATTTAAATTGTAATGTCATCGCAGTATCGCGCTGTCAGTCGAACAAATGAAGACTAAAGCGGAGTTTGGCGCTCTGTATACGATTTTAGCGCCTTACAAGTGCGGACACTTTTTAGCGCGGACCCGACGTCCATATAATTGTAAGTCAATGGGAAAGGCAATCAAAATCAAATTGCTGGTGCGAATTTGCGGCCTCACTGTCATAGCGTTCCAAAAAGTGACAGTATAAACCTATGGCTAAAATTAAATTTTATTGGTATGCGTTCCATTATTATTCATCCTGTTGCGATAAAACTTTCGTGAGTTGTTGTGCTCACTCTCACAAAAATTAAAAGATGAATACACCAATTTATTGTTTTAGCAAATTGTTAAACTACCAGTAGAGCTCCATGTGAAAGAGTTCGTCCAGGAAAGTACTGCCATCTTACTTATTTCTGCCGCCAAGCAGTAGGTAATGTGAGCATTACTGCGTTTTAGTTTTGAAGGGTAAGCGTGCTGGCGAATTATAGGCACATGGGATTTGTCAACTCAAGTCTCAGGGTGACGGGTCCAGTGACAGTGCCCCTCAGATCTTTGCGATTTATATCATTGAGTGACACTACAACTGCCATGAACAGGCGTGTTCTATACCTTTGTCTTACCACTCGCACGATTTGCTCGTCCCGTCACTTGATAACTTAAAAAACTTCAATACGTCGCAAGAAAGTATTTTGTATTTTATATATATATTTTTCCAGGTAACGACAGCCGTTAAGTTCCTGCAGAATCCAAATGTACAGCGGTGCACCATGGAGAGCAAGGAACGGTTTCTACGTAACAAAGGTCTTACAGACTTAGAAGTACATAAGGTAATTATTTGATTCTCCATTGGATACAGAAAAATATAACCCACATCCTCGCCAATTGGAGGTTAGATACCGAAAAATGTAACCCATATATGGAGAGGATATGGGTTATATTTTTCTGTATCCAATGGAGCAATAAACATGTTTGACATAACTCCACTAATGCCATTCTTCTATGAGGAATTATTACATGCTGTCGTATATTTACCAAAGTCGTTAGTGACATTAGCAACTTTTTTTTATATATAATAGACACACGCTTGGCCACAATCTCACCTGATATTAAGCGACGATGGGACGCGTTTGCCTAAAAAATGCCTATTCACTCTAGCCTTGAACAGCCCCAAATTGTACTTTTCGGGAAATATAGAGCATTCCATCCCTTAGCCGTACGCATCAGAAATCTTGATAGTAGTAATACGGGAAAAGTATTATTGCCCGTACTACTAGTGGTAGTACCACGGACAAAAACAATTACCCGTGATACTACTACGTCTGTCGGTAGTTACACGGGAGATTATTATTGCCCGTGTAACTACTAGGCCTGTCGGTAGTTGCACGTGAGATTATTATTGCCCGTGTAACTTATAAGTAGTTCTGCTGGTAGTACCACGGGCAACAAAGGTATTTTTCTAGGCCGTAATTTTAAACACTTTCTGAAAAATGGCTTCAGTGCTGGTCTGTGCTTTTCGCTGGTCTGTGCTTTTCGCTGTTTTCGTTGGTTATTTTTGTGATTAAATCCCACAAAGTCAAATTGATTTTACGTTCGTCTTTTATCGTCACTCAATTATTGTTATCAGACTATTACTACTGACGACCTCTGTGGTTCCGTAGGTAACAATCTAGGCGCTTGTTGAAGAAGATCCCCCGGGTTCGATTCCCGGTAGGACCAAGTCACGAGACAAACTTTCTAAATATTTTTTAACGCTTAGCCCCGCACTAGGGAAACCCTGTATCGCGGATGGCGGACACAAATAACATAACTTAACCACAAATTACACCCAAACTCACGAGAGAAATAAATGTAGACCATACAAATATTTCTCACGGCCCGGGAATCAAACTCACGATCTCTGCATGGCAGTCCAGCATGGTAACCGTTCGACCACGGAGGCAGTTTCAGTGAGAAATTGGTTCTGGTATGGGCAGTCTGGGTAAACCCCTCAGTCTATTTCGTCAAAAAGAGGGGGGTTATAAGTTTGAAGCCTTTGTCTGTGTATCTTTATATGGGTTTTCCAATAAGGACATAACAATTTTGTATTTCAATAAAACACTGAGTAATTAGGATATCGACCGGAATTTTATTCCAAGTGCAGTAACCATGTTACATTTAAGAATGGAATTCGATCTCGTTCATATGGCTACCGCGAGCACGTTTGCCGCGGTCACACAGCTGGTCAAACAATCGATCTATTGAAGACAAGTTCGATAAACCGCGAAATGGTCCGGTCGAATGGCCACCTCGCTCATGCGATCTAACTCCGCTGGATTACTTTTTATGCGGTTACGTTAAGTCGTAGGTTTATGCCAACAAGCTAACAACGTCAAATGAGCACAGGAACAATGTCAAACGCAAAATTGCCAACGTTTCGGCCGATATGTGTGAACGAATGGGCTCCAAAGAATTGAACGAGATCGAATTCCATTCTTTAAATGTAACATGTGTACTGCACGTGGAATAAATTTCAACTCAATAACTCAATTATTCTGTGTTTTATTGAAATACAAACTTGTTATGTCCCTACTGAAAATCCCCATATCTGATACACGCATCGTCGTAAAAGAAATGGACTGATCTCAAAATGTTTTTTTTTAATCTGAACGCTAATTTAATCAGGATGGTTCATGTGAACTTTTGAGTAGGCACAAAAAACAGAATTACTAGAAACAAATTGTATAACAATTTACGATTATACCCTTGTTTTATAACTAAGAGAAGGTGTACTAATTATGTTTTTTAAGCTTTAATTGCCTGAAGTTACGCTTGAAGAGTAAAAAAGAGATTTTATCCAGAAACGTAATTACGAGGTTTTCAAATTCAGCCGACGGTGGCTTTGTTTGATGAAGGCGATGAATGTTTTCTAGTTAGTGTAGGGATATCCCTACACCGCCACACCCCAAAATAAAGCAGTGTTTTTTGACGATTGACCGGTTGTTTTACTTCATTATTTTAAGTCTAATTAGAAAAAAAAATTTTGTTTGTCATTTTTTTTCATGCATCATCATCAAACTTGAGAGCATTCTTGTCGGTGGAGTCTGTGGAATGTCTTCCATAAGTCAGCTCCCTGTCCTCCTTATATGATACGACACCGGCCTTTTCCTTTATTATATTTCTATGTAGCTGCGCCTATTTCGATCTCTTCCCCTCGATTTTTCCCTCCAAAATGGTCTTAAAGAAGCTATCAAATGTGCACTCTTTTTCCGCGTCAATACTCTATAGTATTTTTATTATTTTTTTCATTAATTTGTTTTAATTTCCCACTAAAACAGATTTGTCGGTAGTTTTGGTTGTTTGTAAATTTCGTGCACTGTAGTTAAAAAAGTTTTATTTATTTATTAAACTTTGATTTAATCAATGTTAAACTAATACAATTTATAAATTTTTTGCTACAAAATCTTAAAAAAAAAGGATCATTTTATATATTTCGATTTTTTTTTATAAAAATTGAGTAAAGCTGTTTGTACCTACTACTAAGTTGATGTTAAAAGATGTTAATTTAATTGCTATTTTATGTCTAATCCTTATTGATTTTAATATAAACGTTACTATTTTATATTCTCACTTTTTTTAGTACCGCTATTTAGCGACACATTTGTGCCGGTGTGTTTAAATAAGACGCTTTTATTGATTTGAAGTGTCAGTTAAGTATAGTTTTAATTATGATTACGACGTTTAAACGTGACAGATAACATCTGTATTTACATAGTGCGACTTGACCTGCCACATTGTATGTTGTAAATTATCACGGAGAAGTGAGCAAGGTGAACCGAAAAATAAACTTGTTTTTTTTAACCGACTTCCAAAAAAAGTAGAATCTCAATTCGACTGTATTATTTGTGTCTGTTACGCGATTACTCTGGCATTTGTGAACCGATTTTGATGATTCTTTTTTTGTTGGAAAGAGGGTACCTCAGTATTGGTTCCGTTTAAATTTGAAGGAAATATTCCACCTCTAAAGGTGGCAAATTAGCTGATTAATCCGGTTTCGTGCACTTTCCGGTAACCAAATTCAATAGTACTTGGCAAATAGATGTAATTCTACGAACTTTAGAGGTTGAGTTAAGTTAAGGTAAGTAAGTTAAGGTAAGTTACTAAAAAAAGAAAAAAATAATTTGCAATTAGTTATTACTGTATTAAGTAGAAATGTAAATAAAAAATGAGAAACAATATGACGATGTACGGTAAAACCCAAAAGGGTTTATGTTACATCGTTTTAGTTCATAAGCTATTTGTAATCTGTTTTTTTTTTAAATAAAAAAATAAAAAAATAGTTATTTTTTTATAACATACATACATATACTTCACGCCTTTTTCCCATCGGGGTAGGCAGAGATAACAGTTTTGTTATTTTTTTATTTATTTATTTATTCAATTATAAATGGTGTAACCTGACGGTAATTGACCATAGCATTACGCCAATTTAATTTTAACAAAAAATAAAAATAAAGATAATACAAAAGAAAAATTAACAAAAATTAAAAACAAGTAAAAATCTTAAACAAAACATATTACTAATCTAAACTTAAATTAAATAACTAACTAATAAACTAAAATCCATCCTGTCTTCTCTCTAGCACTCTTTTCCATTCATTCAACAGTCTCGCTATCCCTGTCACAAATAGATCATATTGCGGCGTTGCTGCGAGTACGGAGTTGAGGAGAGAAGCCGCAGGTTTTATAAATAAGTTATAATTCTTTTTGTTGGTATTATAGTAAGCATTGTATTTATTATTTTTATGTCGTCGCATCGACTAGATTCGTAAACCTCGTAACTTCCATTAATATGGACTTTTGAGTTGGCACAAAAAACGGAATTACTAGAAATAATTATATGCCAATCTAAGATTAAATCTTTATGTTATAACTAAGAAAAGGTTCACAAATTATATTTTATAGGTTTATAGATGACGGTTAAATTTATATGCTTCTATTTTTTACAGGCTATAGAGAAATGCGCGGAGCTGTTAGACGTACCATCGATGACGTCAGAGCTCATGGTCTTCCACCAATCACGGCGGTCTTGGTTCAGAGAACAGTTCGCACCTATTCTAGTCTACGGAGGAATGGCATATGCTGCTTATTTGTTCTATAAGGTAAAAGTTACATAGATTTTTAAATGACTAATCGGTTACTTCATTGATTTATAATCTTTAACACGAAGCGCAGCAAGCGAAACTTTTTTGGCATCACCTCAAATTGAACCGTCTAAGAAAGGAATTATTCTGCCGTTTCTAAATCGATGTGTATCAAATTTGAAACTAGCATAAATATACAATTCGACGAAGCCACGAAGCCAGTTCAAGATCAACTACTGCGCAGTGTACTTATTTTAATCATCAATCCATCAAAACGTATCATTATCAGCAATCAAGCACATAATTTACTTATCAATTATCAAAGTATCATTTTATGAGATTACGGATACACCGTACAGCTCACATTTTGAATTTCAATCCTGTAGGGCTACCACAATAAGGCGCAACTCGCGCTAATCTCTGCGATAATAGCCGTGTATCACGCTTTATGTCGCTCTCGCGCTAATCGCGCCCGCTAGCCCTACTCATGTATTAAGCTTATGAAAAAATATTAAATACGCGTGTCGATGTAAAAATTGTGAAAAACACACTGCAACATTTTTATTTAAAAAAAAACTGTCTTCAAAACTTTATTGTCCTCTATTGTTGTATCCTCAACGACAATTGAAACGCATGTAGAAGTTTTTGTTTTTATATGATATTATAAAAGTCCTCCTCAAAACGAATCGTGTGAGCCCAAACACAAGGGTAGATGATGTACACCATTGAGAAGTTGCTCTCACGTGTCTGCCATTTCCATCAACAAATCACATGACATTTTATTTTCATTGGAATTACATAATTTTGCTAAAATCGGTTAACAGAAAGCTGGTGAAATTAAATAAACTGGTTCATCCCCTAATTTGCTACCCTTAGAGGTACAATATTTTCGTCAAATGTAAATGGGGCCATTTCTAAGGTACCCGCTTTGTAACAAAAAAAGAACCACAAATGTTGGAGTAGTCACGTAAGTAATATGCAAACAAAAAAACTGTTGATTTGAGAACATCCTCCTTTTTTCAAGTCGGTTAAGAAAAAGGTA
Source organism: Hyposmocoma kahamanoa (assembly GCF_003589595.1). NCBI lineage: Eukaryota > Metazoa > Arthropoda > Insecta > Lepidoptera > Cosmopterigidae > Hyposmocoma > Hyposmocoma kahamanoa. Next base: position 3,606,422 of record NW_020654466.1, read on the forward strand.
GACTGCTGCACTTTGATAGGAAATCGACATTTCGCCTAATTTATTTTTTTACTTCTTAGTGGGTAACGATATTAGTAAACATACTTGCGTACATACTTATACCCACGCCTTTGGATTCCAAAGACCATCACATACACAGTTTGATATAATTTAAAATATTAATGTCTCAAGCTATTTGTTTTCTTGTATTATTATTTTGACATATTGCATATCATTTTGACATTGTATAATTATCATTATTATATTGCCCCCATTCACTATCACAGCGTTTAAATTATTGGCCTACATATTAAATCCGTGTGATATTTTATCCAAATCGTTCTAGGTTGTGTTTTGTATGAGAGGAAAACAAAATTTCACGAATCGAATACGTTCGACATTTTCTGTATCCCGTATAATGTCGGACAATGAAATTTCAGACGTAATTTTTTACTATCCTGTATACTTCGGCTGACAATCTTTAACATCGATCAATAGATGAGCTTGTCATTCTGTAACAACTTTTATTAACGACTAGAGGTGGGTGATAAATAACGTCACGATGAAAAAATCACGATGATCCGCCGTCAAACGGTATCACCGTGACTCGTTCCGAAGGAACGACATTCCAAAGTCACATAGGTGTTCCTCCGTTCCATAACTATCCCCGTCACTCACATCACGACATAGGTATTTGATACAATGCGCGATCTCCGTTCCGTGGTGACTGAGCGCGCCACGCGTTGTAGTTTTAGCCGTGGGGCGACGGCTTAAGAATACATTGTCGCCTCCCCATACATGCCCGTGGGGGTCGTAAGAGGCGACCGAGGGCGTCACAAGTGTCCATCTGCTTAGCATTGTGGTAGGCTCTGTGCCGACTGGATAGCGACCACAGTACACACGGCGGAAAACCCTCCACAGTGAAACGCTTTTGCGAATCGCGTTCAGGGATCAGTTGGTGTACATCCAGTGCATTTGGCCAGACCGGCAAAATGATAGTGACGGAGTGAAGATATTTGTGTTTTCCATCCGTTACTCTCATCTCTGGACTGTATTCGCACTTTCCATCAGGCGCGGTGCAGTCATTTTGTCGAGTCGCAATAAAAAAAAAAAAAAAAAAAAAAAAAAGTGTTCTCTTCAAATCGGGCCATTTCGGCGATGGGAGTGCGTGAGATAGGATGACTTTCTTTGCTCACTCACAAGGGTCGTAGGTGCTTATTACTACTAGAAAGGGCAGATGAAAAAAATCTGCAGCAGTTATTATAAACCTGTTTATGAACAAAATTAAATATTTTTGTATATTTGTTTTATTATAGGAAGAGTTGGTGTTTTATATTTATGTACTTTGTGTATTCTACTAGAAATATAATTACATTACATTTTATTGCTATTTTTAACAATCCAAAGATTCGCGTTAAATAAGTAACAAACAAAATTATATTAAATACAAAATCAACTTTTTGAATGGAATTTAAACTTATTACAAACGGAGCAAAAACTAAATCATTCTATAAAAAACGGCTATAAGTATTAGAAAGAAGCCGCTGGCTAAAACCGTATATCGTGATGTAAGTTATAGGCGTGACAAGGTCACGGAAGTAACAGTGGTGACAAAATCACGATGATTTATCACTGTGATTCTTTTGGAACCGTAATGACAGTCACGGCGATAGAAATGTAACGCTATTCCCCATGTCTATTAACGACCCTACAACGACGCATGTACAGAATAAACTATATTATAATTAATATGGCATAATTAATTTGGTAGCAAACCATAATAAAAAAGCATTTTAGTAAATCGAATTGTAAATAATAAGTATGTAATGTAAAATGTAAGTGTGAGTATAATGCTCATTGTCTTAATTTTGAGGCCCAACGTGAAACTATCAAAATTAATTTATGCAAATCAAAGATTTCTTGCATAACTCAGAAAAAAATAAAATATCCATTGATTTAATTTATTTTACATCTCAGAGAAAAAATATCAATCATTAAAAAAGATGACCGTTTAGATTTTTTTGCAAATTTAAAGTGACGATTAAATACATACCCTTAAGAAATAGGCAATTTAGATTTCTGTGTGTGGCCGTCTATAGGTGAATTTATAAATTTATATGTATATTTGTTTCATTTTAAACCTTTTCAAGATTATCTTATACTGTAATGTTAATTGTAGCTTTGTAAAGGGAAATGAATGAAAATGTATCCAAACGTTACATCAAATAATTTGTAACCCGGAACAGCACATTACTCTTATGTAAAACACAATTGAACAGTCATTATTGATTATTATAATAATTATATTATTTATTATTACAAATCATTATTTATTATTATTATCATTTTTTTTTAAATACGCTCACACTCATAGCCCCGCACTGGGGAAACACACAAACTCACGAGAGAAATAAATGTACAAGTATACAAGTTTTACTAGCTCCTTGTGAAATTGTTCGTCCAGGGAAGTAGTGCCACCTTACCTATTTGCCTAATGCTCACATTACTGCGTTCCAGTTTTGAAGGGTACGGGGCTGGTGAAATTACAGGCACATGGGACTTGTCAACTTATGCCTCAGGGTGACAGACGCAGTGGCAGCACCTCTGATCTTTGCGTTTTAAGGCTCTGAGTGGCACTGCAACTGTCATGAACAGGCATGTCGCGTACCACCAGGCGCACGGCTTGTTCGTCCCGTCAATTGGTATTATATAAAAAAGAAGTATTTCTCCCGCAGCGTGGTAACCGTTCGGCCACAGAGGCAGTTGAAAGTAGATATTATAATACCTGCCGCACAAAGGGCATATTTTTTGATAGGGTAGTCAGACCCAGAGTAAGGTACCCAGTGTTACAAGTATTGGAGAGTATGTGGATTATATTTTTCTGTATCTGATGGAGCTATAAACATGTTTGACGTAACTCCACTTATGCCATTCTTCCATGAGGGGTGCGATTTAGTCGCAAGCATTTTTTTCATTAAAAGTAATATCTAAATTTCAGGAAATTGTACCTTATTAGCCATTTTCTGATTTAGACAAATTACGCTCAACGTTTACCGAACTGGATAGCGGTACTAACTTAAAACGTGTTTTAAGTCACTCTTTCCCTGATCTCTTCATATAGTAAGGCAAAAATATGACGAAAATATATTTTCAGCATTTCATCCGACAACTTCTCTTCGTGACGGAACCAAAGAAAAAATCAACAGCAGAATGCATCGACGAGCTTCGCAAGTCGTTGGACATATTAAACACGAGCGTGGCGTCTCTGCGCTGCGATATGCAAGCGCAGGCGCATCAGAACCTTACGAGATCACAGTTGGACAATATCAAATCGGATATTGCGTCGGTCAAAGGAATATTGCTTAATAGGTAAGAAACGGGTTGTAAAGCGTTAATATTGGTCACGGTATTGTACAGTGCAGAACACGGCGATCTTCGCGCTTAAAATTTAAATTCGCAATTCTGTAATAAGGCCCTAATCAACTTTTCAATAGCATAGTTATAACATTTAATACGTACATAAGTTGTTTAATGTAGTACGTTTTATTTTTATAAATAATATAAAAGTCGTCTTTATTTAACATGTGTCTGCAAAATACATTAGAAACAATTATGAAATATTAAATAATTCCTTCATTAAATACAAAAAAAACGTTAAAACATATAAACAAAAAAGCCCGGTCGTGCATAGAGTACTACTGCCACTTTTGGGATGGCTCTGCTACATACCAACTGGTCACCTTGGATTCAACTGACAAGCGTGGCAAGATGCTTATAGGTAACTCGGAATTAGTGGAGGCGAAGCTGCAGAGCCTTGAACACCGCCGTAAAGTTGCCTGCTTATCGATATTTTACTGGATATGTCACGGAGAGTGCGCGATGGAATTACACTATTTCATTGCGTCTTCCCCTTTCCATCACCGGGGGCCTAGACGTAGGCTTGGGTTCCACCCTCATGTTGTGGATATTCCAAAACTTCGCACAAAGCGTTACGCTTCCACATTTATATGACGAACGGCTATGGAGTGTAATTCCCTGCCTGCAGACTTGTTCCCAGAACGTTATTGGGCTTTTTCTAGGCGAGACTGATTAGGCATTATTTAGGTATGCAAGCTCCATCGTCGACCTCATCGCCACTTTCCGTGATATTAAATGTGCTCTTACATACATTTAAAAAAATGTCAAAAACGTCCACGACTCAGCATCTGAGGACTATGCTAATTACGTAAATAATCAAATTGAGTAATAACAATAATATTAAATTGTACAATACTAAATATACACAAATACACAGAACAGATACACAGACACAAGCTACTTTGCAAAACCTGCGTCCCGAAATTGCTTTTCAAACAGCCATAGAAAACATTTTCGTTTAAAGAGATTGCTAAACATTTTTAAACATTTTCGATTAAAAATTGGTAGTGCTTGAGACACTGCCGTCCGTAAAGTAGGAGGAAGGTCGTTCCAAATTTTGATACGGAACGTTTGAAGCAACCCCAGGTAGCTGACAAAGATATTTTCAACATATGACTCGCATGATAAAAGCACTTCACGTATGATTACAAGTGGCTTTGTTATATGAAGGATACAAATTCAACTCAATTCTTAAGTGTACTTATGATCCGATCATTTCTGTACAATCTACGGTATTTAATTTAAGTAAATGACTTTCCCCCTCTAAAGGCCGTACTGCATGCCACAACAGGCGTAAGGGAATTTTCGTACCTTTGCAACATCATTTGGACTTACCCTTACATATACACTCATACGACATACGAAATGACCGAGGACCAGTGGCGGATTTGCCCTAATGCCCTGTAGGCCCGGGCCTAAGGCGGCCAGATTTTAGGGACGGCCAATCGTGACAAAAAATTTACTAATAACAAGAAATAACTCAAAGTACCTAAATATTCTAAAGGCTCGCGTGTATCATGGCGAGCCTCACTGCACCGCATCGTATAACAATGATCTTCCTAAATTACTTTCGTACATTTTATGTATAAAATATAGATATGTTACATATCTATAATGTAATGTATAATCACTACCGCGTCTGTCTGTCTTTCTGATCGCGATAAACTCAAAAACTACTGAACGGATTTTCATGCGGTTTCCACCAATAGACAGAGTTATTCATGAGAAAGGTTTAAGTGAATAATTTATTTAGGTTTTGTGTAAATTGGCTGAAATATGACGATAAATGTTGAAGATGTCGGAAAATATCATGCCGGCTGGGCGCATTACCAACGTGCGCCCCGTGAACTAACAGAGATATATTAAATCAATGTCCTAAATAGTACATTTCTGAATTAAACTCAATAAAAGTTGGCAACAAAGTAATAATAATAACGCACACACTCTACATAGCCCCGCACTAGGGAAACCCTATGTCGCGGGTGCCATGGACACACACATAGACAACCACAAATTACACCCAAGCTCACGAGAGAAATAAATGTAGGTCATAGAAATATTTCTCCCGGCCCGGGAATGGAACCTGAGACCTCTGCGTGGCAGTCCGGCATGGTAACCGTTCGGCCACGGAGGCAGTTTCATCAAGTAAATTCATTATGTAGTCTACCAGTATATGATGAGTGCTGAGAAAGGGGCGGCTGGTACTGACTACATGGCCTGGTGGAGCCTAGGTCGGCCAAGACTGCAAATCCCCCCCGTTCAGCGTGTACTCGCGCAGATTCTCTCCAACACCAGGCTCTTCTGGCGGAAGTGTCCAGTAGCGTTCTGAGCCGAGGCTCTGACACGCTACTTAAATTTTTAAACGCGTTAAAAACATTCAGTTCGCCCTATTGTCCGGAGGTGCAGTCAATGCCATCAACAAATAACTGTTGTCAAAAAAATCGATGCTTATATGATACCTGTATGTGATACTATGTTACGTAAAAGGAATCAACCCTTATAATTGATACTACTTTCGCTCGGCATCATAAAAATAAAGGATGTTCTTTTTCCACATTTATAAACGATACCGGTCGTATAAAAAATATACGATACATTTAATGATAATGTCTAAAGAATGTGCTAAAGTATTACACGATAGGATGTACTTTATTCGATCGTATAAAATTCTGAAAACAGGTTGAAATTAAAGTCTAAAACTAATTATTTATGAATAAAGTATCTAACTTTGCACATAATTTTTATAAGAAGACATTTCTCTTTGAGTACTACAGAGAACCTGCAAAATTTTGGTTTTTGAACTGAATTCCTATTAGTCATTACATTCAAATTTATCCCAAAATTTGCCAGTCTGTTGCCCCATCAGTCGTCATCGGACGCTAGTCGACGTCGGATCTTTGTCAACTTTTCTCCGCCTGTTCTTATTTTATTCATATTATAACGCGGGAAATCTCCCACTTTACCGCTCCACGCATGGTGACTCCACCTGTGAAGGAAGGGAGAAACTCTTCCTTCGGTTCGCGAGAAAACGTTTTACTAGCACGTTTTCGAGTGTAACTTATCGTGTATTCTGTACTAAATGTTTGTAAAGTGTCAAAAGTTGCTAAAAGTTTTTTCTCCTACAAAGCCACGGAAACAAAAGCTGATGGAAACAAACACCCATCACAATATTAATTTACAACGCGCGGATTGCGGGACGCGAGGGGCGACCCCCACACCTCACCTCCTAATATCTAGGCTCGCGTTTCGCGTTGAAATGCCTCGCCTTAGTACTATTTTCTAGTTCTTCTTCTTTTAAATGTTATGGCCTCATCAAAGTTATCGATGATTTCGCCAATGTCCAGGTGAGGAACACACGCGTTTTTACTCAAAAATTGACCGGTGAATTTCGACAGAATTCACTGAGAGGAGAATCTAAGGGTCATATTCCAGAACTCTACTCAATGCTCAAATCAGGATTTAAGCAGACTTGAGTATGATTTTAAGCACTGGAATACGACCCTAATGGCAAGGACTTGAGTATGATTTTCAGTGATCACTGCAATACTCAAGTCCTGACTTGAGTATTGAGTAGAGTTCTGGAATACGACCCTAAAACTTACGAACATACGATACGTTATATTTTTTACTTCCTAGTTTCTGGTTAAATTCCAATTGTTATTGTTCGTTTATGCTATTGTATTAATTTAACTTTAAATGCTAATCTAATATAATATACTAGGTCATAACCTGCATATTTATTTTTTCAACGAGTAAATAAACTTGTATTCTTATATTTATAAGCTGTGGTACTTCTATGATTCTCACCATAAAATAAATATCGATTTTACAAATAGGACTACCAGGAACCTAGGTTCCTGTAGTCAGATCCAAAGATCTGACTTACCTTAAACCCATATAAAGTATGTTGTAAACTTCGTTTCAGGAACCAATTCCCCTCGCTAAAAACGCGTTCAGAGCCCCCCTCTATCCCAGCGTGGCAGCGCCAATCGGAAGAGGCCACCTCCACTGAACCCCCCGCTGAGGAAAAGAAGAAACCTCATAGAATCCGCAGTAACCGCTCAGAGTCAGGGGGATCCAATTCCAGTGAGGGAGAACAGGCTACAAAGAATAGTGACAGCAGTTTGGAAATTATGTGAGTGAAAGGGAGGGATATAGTTTTGTAAGTTAGTCTTTTTTTATGTTGTACTGATAATAGATAGGAAGATCTTTTTTTTTCTTGTTTGAATTACATATCGTTCCGATATATGGTGATAGAGGATGTGGATTGTTATTCTTTATTTTTATCTTGAACAGTAACCCAACCTAGACAATCCCTTGAACTGCGAGCAACGAAATTAACTCCGAGGACATTGCCCACAACACCCAGGCAAGAACCAATTTCAGAAATGTTCTATTCTAAATAATTCCTATCGAGAATCAAACCCTGAACCGTTTTTGATATTCGATAACGCCCAATTCGACAAAGAAGTTTTGTAGAGTACGTTTTATACCAATCAAAGCGCGCGTATTGCCTTGTGAGATTTAAGGCGCCTTCAATTAGAATCGCAGCTCTACCGTGTCAAACCAAGACACTGTGTAATATCAAAAACAGCATTTTGAGAAAATAATATAAAAAGCAATTTTGAAAAATAAGATATTGAAAACCTGTTTATAGGGTGTTGTAGATCCTATTATTCTTGGACATGCAGTGTTTTGGTTTTCTCTGAATATTGATCTGATGTTATTTTTACTTTAGTGTACTGTAAATTTACGTCAACAAAAGGTATTCATTTAAAAGCGAGCCTTATAAAAATGTTTTATGAAATACGATAATTAGGCACGTTGTTACAATGTTATATTTTGTAGAATTCCTATCCTATAGCCATATCTTTTGGAAGATGGAGTAAAATGACAGTTCATTGCTCAAAAGTGTTGCCCGCTTGCAAGCAACTAGTGATTGCAATCGATAAATATATAGATTATCGACTGAATGTTGGTTACGGTTATGAAATAAATAACGGAACTTGTTTCATTCGAATTATCGTCGGCCCATTATTCGTCCAACTGCTAATTTGAATTGTTCATTACACAGGTACACTAAATTTAGCAGTATGTGTATAACAAATACAAATATGAGACATTTTAAAATTTTTCATGTAAGTTTAATATACATAATCAAATATGCCAGTCGTTATTAAGATGTGTATGACTAAATTTCGATACTAATAGACGAACTGTCAAAATAAGATTAAAGAATGCAATAACGCAATTAGTAATTATTGGAACGTTGCAACTTTCACAAGGACATTTTTGGCGAAATTTTGCCTACTTTCACATTCTATCGATAAAACTGTCGACAACAATTACATGACTATTTAAAATTTTACGAAAACTGGCTACCCTACAAATGTCATTTTATTCCATCTTCGAAAAAGACAGATCTTAGATTATTTTTAGTATAGTAGTGACGCGACTGCAGCGCCAACGTGGTATCACTGCAACGCTTCTACAAGCGTCTACTTTGAAGGCACCTTTAGTCCTCCTCGCTCGTTTGCTACAACCAGGCGCACTTAACCTAACAATGTTTTCTTTTCTTTCAGAACATGAACTTCGTAATGATGCTGCTAGTCTTGTATAACCATTTGAAGACAACGGTGAGTCAGCTTAGTAGTAACATTCTCTATTAATTTGCCAATGTCCACACAATGTATACGGCTATAATGTTAATATATGTTTTGTTCGTAGAAAGTCTTATCTATTGGGGTTTTGTTTCATTTGCTCGAAACTTTATTTTATGTATTTTTATTAATGTGAATAACATATGAAACTATATTTTAATACGTCTCTTTGTAACATATTAAAAAAATTCGATGAAATGTTTTTTTGGGCAAGGCTAGTGTGTGAAGTAATTTTGAAATCGTGTATCATTAATTCAATAAAGATCATAACTTTCTTTTGAATACAGGTTGATTGTATGTATGTGTGGATCCCTCTCAAATAGATGTACCACCCATACATTTTGATCCATGGTGTATATGAACATTTTGTATGTGATCACTGTTTTTTTTTCACGTGTAATATTATAAAATAAATATTTATTGCATCATCTTTTCTAATCTTTTAGTAACAAAGACAACAACTGCGTCTTTGATTATTTTTTAAAATTTATATTTGTCTTAGTAAATCGATGAATCGATTCAGCGCACTCCGTTGTCAGTGAATTTGTTTATTACTAAGTACATGATTTCAAAATTAACTGATGGTTTTCTTAAAATTTATTGCCAAATTAACTTTATTTTAAATTAGTATTGTGTGATGGCTCGTTGACATAATAAGGTACCTTGGTATTAATTAAGATGTTGTACAGTTTTTTTAAGTGTTTTCCTTAGTACATAATCATGTATGATAGATAAACTACGGTCACTATATAATCGTCTCTGACAGTCGATAAATAGTTCACTTATTTTCTGCTCTTCCTTCTTGGGACAGGTTAGATGTGTAACCGGAGCATCGTATAGCGACCGTAGAATAGTTTTTAATTGAAATTTGTTATTTTGGGCTTAATTTGGATGCACCAAAGCGGCTGAAATTTATGATTTTTATGTAAAAATTTTGTTATTGCCAAGATTTTGCCTAGATTAACAAATGTCAGTAATTTTAGGTAGCAATTCGTTGTACCTTATGTCAAATATACAAAATACTCAATATGTACAATATGTAACATGTCACGGTGAAATAAATCATATTGGCCGTAGCAGTGTCTCCAAAATTGACATCTAACGGATAAACGCAGCGGAAGTACGCACAATAACGCTCTGTCGCAACGAGTATACATTACCAGCGGTGCTTTTCTCTGATCGTTAGGCTCAACTTATATTGCGGCGGAATGGACGCGAAGCGAATTTTTGTAACAATTATTAACTTTATGGTCAATTGTGTAACGTCCAAACTAGATACGAGGCACAATCTTGCGCGGAATTCTGGCGAATACGCGAGATTTTAATGTACAATAGCGTTACAAAAATTTGTTTCTAATATAAATTGAGCCTTAGATTCAGTTACTCCGTACCGGAATTGCCTCGAATTTTTAATCGAAATTGTACATAACCATCGTCCTTGACAGAGCGGCCGCGGCTTGACAGGGTTGATGTGACTCGCCTCTCAATATCTCGCCATATCTCCCTCACTCGTGCTTTCATGCAAAGGACCGCCCACTGCAGATTTTATCGGGTCCGTCCATCGCATGTGTGACCTTCCTTCCTAATGAGCTTTACGTAACGTACAAACTAGATACGATACGGTTGCGGGAATTCCCGAGACTTCGCGAGAATTCTTCGAAAGACGCGTAATCTCTTTTTTGGCTATGTAATTTGTACTTTACATAAATGACGATAAAGTTCATTATTCTAGGGTTACAAAATTCGCTTCCATTTAGTTCCGCAGCATTGCAAATTACGCCTTACTTGTCACGACCAATCTCGTAGACTTGAATTGCCATGGTCGATCTATAAAGGTGGCTTCCCACGGTCCGTGACTGCACGGGCCGCTCTGATTTGCACGGGAGTGCTCGCGCCGCGACCCCTGGGCCGTGAGAAGCCAGCATAAATCTGTAAATAATCATAGGACTCAGGTAAAAGACAATTTGTTCTAACCCGGATTATTTGTACGGTGTGATTCAAACTATGGCCCACCTCACATCTGCTGAAGATGTGAGGTGGCGGCTACTAATGACGCAGTGTGACTTAATCTGGGTCGTAATGGGCCGAGCGTGATTGCGCGTACACAATCTGCGTAACTTTCCGTAGATTTTTACATAGTTTTTTTTATTAAATCCAAAAATAGACCACGCCCTTTATTAGCATGTCTAAACTTGGAATAAAACGTAAAAACAAATACTAACAAAAAAAAATTCTAAGACCTATTCAAGTCAGCGAATAAAATAATCTAACATATAAAACAAACGAATATTTCAATTGCCTTCATATTTGTTACTAATGTCCAGTTGCACTAAACGTCTTAAACCAATGCTTAAATTGATAAGAAGTTCTTTGTGAAAGAGTTTGTCCAGGGAATTACTGCTACCTTACCTATTTCTGTCGCCAATCAGTAATGTCAGCATTACTATGTTCCGGTTTTGAAGGGTAAAGGTGCTGGAACTTACAGGCAAATGAGACTTGTCAACTTAAGTCTTAAGGAGACGGGCGCAGTGGCAGTGCCCCTTTAAAAGCTCTTGAGTGGTACTGCAACTGTAATGGACAGGCGTGTAGCTTACCATCAGGCGCACGTCTTGTTCGTCTCGTCACTTGATATTATATTAAAAAACACACTCTTAACTCATTGTATTAATGTCCACTTGCACTAAACTTAAAACGATGTCTTAAAGCCTCACAGGCAATGCAAAAGAAACTCTTAATATATTTTTGTTAGGTGCTGATGTGGCTAGCCTCTCGATATCTCGCCATATCTCCCTCCCTCGGCATTCAAGCAAAAGAACCGCCCACTGCCGATTTTATCTGGTCCGTTCATCGCACGGGTGACCTTCCTTCCTAATGTGTGAACTTTACGTAAAGTACAAACTAGATACGATACGGTTGCAGGAATTTCCGAGACTTCGCGAGAATTCTTCGAAAGACGCGCAATTTGTTAAGAGTGTCTTATCTATTTAATCCTTGGTTTAAGACGTACTTAAGTTTAGGTGGACATAAGTCTATGAGCGAATACCAAATGAAAGACGACGTAAAATTAAACTTTCAATTAGTTACCTTTTAAATTCTGCCATCTGCACTTTTTGTGTTGAAGCACTAACAAGTGTGGTTCAACCCTTATTGTATTGCTACCCAAAATGTTGAATAGTAATAATTAATTGGCTTGTTAACATGAATGTTATTTTATATTGTTATTGTTATGCAATTTGGTATGTTCTATTCCTTCTTCTAAACAGCATATTTTTTATGTGTGTGACGAAAACAAAAAGACATTTTGTTGATAAATTACTGTAAATAATTCTTGTGCTTAAAATATCTATAATTAAGAAATGTAGTAAAGTGTACAAAACTATGTAAATCGCTTGGAAGAAAATGTTGACCATGTATGTACAGTGGACCCACTCGTTTCAGTTTTAAAACTTGCGGTGAATACTTTGTCTTGTACGTACAAAGCTAATAAGTCTCACTATTATTAGAAATATAGATTTGTTATTCTGCACTACGAACCTACCACCTATAAGGTGTACTACGTGAGTGCGAATGACGATAGTGCGAAGACGGTTGCGCGAAAGCTTCAATGCGCGATCGTTCATTTGCGCGAATGACGATAGCACGCAGACAGATTTGCGAAAGCTGAAAGGCAAATTAATTGTTGCAAGTACTCCCTAATAAACTTTTACAAAAGTAAACGTGAACTTTGTTATGAAAGCTTTGCATTACAAAGAATTGCAACAACCTGCAGCCATGGGAGTCAAATCTGTCTTCGTGCTGTCGTCATTCGCGCATTTAAGCTTTTGCGCAACCGTCTTCACACTGTCGTCAATCGCGTAATCGGCATTCGCACTCGCGTTGTACACCTATAATGTGCAGATGGAAATTGAATTACCAGCAAATACTTACTCAACCAATAAATATGCTATTTATTTATCACAAAGAACTGACTCGACTAAATTGTCACCTGTGGCCCACTGTGTAAAGCTCAATTTAGATTCTGTACAGCTGTGTGTTGTGAATTTTAGAAAATGATATACATCATTCCAAATTGTATTTGTATTTACTACTATAATATATTATGTGGTGATAAATAAACCAATGACATTGATTTAAAAATGTTTTTTAATTGTCTTTGCCCTTGACACAGAATTCTGCAATGCTGTCTTTGAATTATCTACTGATCAAGTTTTTATTTTGAGGTCCAAAATTCGCCAACGGCCGTGTGGTGCGATATATAATAATAATGCAACCACGCAAACTAGGAAATTCCCTATGATAAGAACCCAAAGTATCTAGTAGCAGTAGATCTCCTTATGAAACAGTTCGTCCAGGGAAGTACTGCCACCTTACCTATTTCTGCCGCCAAGCAGTAATGTCAGCATTACTGCGTTTCGGTTATGAAGGAAAAGGATGTTAGTGAAATTACAGGCACATTATGGGACTTGTCAACTTACGTCTCATGATTACGGACGCAGTGGCAGTGCCCCTCAGATCTTTGTGATTTAAATCACTAAGTCTGTCATGGACAGGCGTGTCACTTACCACCAAGTGGGCGACTGGTTCGTCCCGTCACTTGGTCTCAATAAAAAAAACGAACTCGGCGAACAACACCTCGACCAGGACCAATTCGTTTTTTTTTTTTCAAATTAGTTCTACCGAACATAGATCTAGGGACTCCTCATCTAGCGCCTATCTTTAAGTGAGTCCCTACACTTGTCGACAAGGAATCGCATTAAGTCCGCCTTTAAAAAGGAAATAGAGCTAATCGGAGACGGTGACACACATGAACCACATAGGTGAACCAGTGAAATGATCCACGGTCACGAAAGGACTGCGTCGATGCCCAAAAACAGCAGTATTGTACCGATGGCGCCGTCACGATCCGTACTTTCGAAATATCGTCACGATAATCTAATCGATCCGTCGTCGCTACTCCCTCGGCGTTCAAGTTAATCGTTAACGACATAAACATACACAATCGATCAATCTGAAACGAACGAATCGTGAAGACAAATCGTCGCGTATACGGGAGCCTTAAAACATGATCACCTCAAGCAGACTTCCTGCGATATGTGGTGACGCGAAGTTCAATGACACTCCTTACATTCGTTGAATCGTATCATGCGTGTATATGCCTCAGTGACTGGATACGGCAAATTCATACCACAAGCGCTTAGGTAGACAACAGAAAAAAATGGCTGTCAGAGACCCTCTTAACATAATATCATAGTTTAAATGATACAACGTCCGCCACTTTAGTGGACAGTGGGGTATCCAGTCATTAAGTCCCACACGTGGTCCTTAGTCCTGCAAAAGGCATTCAAGGGTGAATATAAAATAAAACATTAAGTTACAATAGTACAACGAGTTTTATTTATAAAAATACATCACGATTGAGCTCAATAGAAGATCCTATACGGAAGAACACCAACACTCCGAGGTAGGAGTTGAGATCTGATTCATATAATTTCAACATTTAAGACTGCATAGTTCGAGAGTTACACCAATAATAAAAATGGTTAACAAATTTTATGAAACACTTGCCATGTTGCTGAATTGTAAAGAACTTAAAGCGCGCCATTCGTTGAAGATTATGCTGCCCGTGTGAATGTATGCGATAGCTGACTTGTCATGTAAAATATCAGCTAACCTATGCATTCCTTGTGGAAGTGTTGGCTAGTTTGGCCAACTCTAGTCTCGATGGGAAGGAGCAATTCGGGAAATCAACTTTTCTAAATTGGTTCAGGTCTGGGTGAATTCCATTGCTCTGGTACTCATAATAAAGGAGATTCCCTAGTTTGAGACCAGTAGCAGTAGAGGTCCTTGTGAAGAGTTCGTCCAGGGAAGTACTGCCACCTTACCTAATTACTGCGTCTGGTTTTGAAGAGTAAGTGTGCTGGTGAAATTATAGGCACATGGAACTTTGAACTCTCAGGGTGACGGGGTTTGTTTTAAAGTTCTGAGTGGCACTGCAACTGTTATGGACAGGCGTGTCTCTTACCATCAGGCGCGCGACTTATTCATCCCGTCACTTGGTTTCATAAAAAAAAAACAGGTTATTTGTGTGGTTGTCGTCACGTTATTATTATTCTGTAGTTTGGTTAGTGATAGAAAGGACAACAAACCGGGATATTAAACCTTATTTAGTGCCAGCAATTCGGTTGTCCAAAAGAACGGAAGTATTAAAACTAAAGAAGGCTCAATGTCGGTACTTCTGTTAGCGTCGGTAGCGGACCAAGTAACCAAACCATTGAGACTAGAGACGGCGAACATGCTCGTCGTATGTTCTTCCACTGACGAAACGAACAATGAATGAGAAGTTGATACTAGCGACCTCTTAGGGTCCATTGTACTGATTCCAAGTCTTGTCTTTTCCAACAAGTGAACCATATTTGCGGAATTTATTAACTATTTAAAAATTAGGATTTCTGTTAAAAGTTGTTCTTTGCGCCACAATTATAAAGTTATTTTTGTTTAGTATACATTTAACACACGCCAGCATGGCTTAAATTCTCTTTATAGAGGAGACTCCGCGTCCTGCAGCGAGATGAATGTGGACTAAACGATAATCACAATTACAGGTTGATTGATAACCCATGACCTTGAAAAAAAAAATTACGTGCTAAAAAACCTGTGAAAAGTGACAATTGTTTAGTGAATAACCAGGAATGTAAACTGCAAAAGACTAGCAACTAGCTTACACTTTACAAATTAAACATAACTCTCATGGCACACCCAAGTTTACATTAACTCCATTAATATAAATATTAAATGCAAACAGAGAAAGTTTGAAGAAAGAAAGCGTTCACAGAGTTTTAACAAAATGGTTTGGTACTATGACTAACTTTGATTTGACACGAATTCCTAATTCTTAGAAACTTCTTTAAGTGCAATTTATGCCCAAGGTAGTCGAATGGATCCTGTCAATTTTAAGATCAATCTCAATTAACGCTGCAAAATTTAGGAGCTTTTTGTATTCAACAACACTCCTGGCGTTCACATATTTATTATAGTATCTCTCCTGATCATTATTGCCTTAGTACGTAATAAATATATTATCTTTTTGTTCCATAGTTTTAGTTCAACAAAAAATAATGAATATATTGGCTGTAATGCGATTTAAGAAGGCTTCTGGTGTTATTATTGTACCAGCCACAGACGTGCCAGAATGTCTAACCCTCTTCCGACATTCAGGCACGTCTTGGTACAAGCAAAGTTACAATCATGCCTTGTGCATCAGCATAGAACACACGTACCAAATTAGTATAAGTAGCTCATACAAAATGTAAACCTCACTCAGTCAACCAGACTCAGTCAACCAGAGTCAGTCAATCCTCATTCAGTATCCAGTAAACTCTCATCAAATATCCACAACATATATATTTTATTTATACCATGTAAAACATGGTAAAGTGGTGACCCCGACGTGATACATTAATACAAAGATTGAACAAACACTAAGAAAAATTCCTTCGACTCGGATGGATTCGAACCAGCACCAGTTTGCCACACCGGAGCTAACCGCTCTCCCATCTGAGCTACGAAAGGAATCAGCAGATCTTTTTCTATATCTATGAGCAGACCTCACGAATTTTCTTTACGTACTTGTTGCCGATCTTTCATCATCACTTTGAAAAAAAATATATAGTACAATTGAGGATATACACTGATTACAATACGATGTGAAAACACGATTCCCGAAAATTTTCACGACAAAAGTTGTAAAAATATAAATTCTGATATAAAGCCAGTGTCCCAGCCGCTCGACCCAAGTAAAATGAACCGATTAGTTCGGAAATTTGAATTAGGTAGTAGATCTCTTAGACGGCATTTTTGCCATCTGTGAGAAACCTATTGAAGATTTTTCTTCACTCAGCCAGGTACCTTCGAGACATCTGGATATCCAAAAGAGGACGACCTCCTCAAAAGGTCTCCCGTCTACCAAAGGTGATCTACGTGAAAGAAATTTGTTGGAATTCGGAATATTAAGTTTGACCAAACCATTTTGTGAACAATTTTTTTTTTAACATCTATTATTTTAACAATCTATTCTTAACCAAATTGTTACCGCTAACGTACAAAGTAGACATGAAATAAAAGTTTTAAACTTTATATCAACAAACTTAAGACTGGGGATTCAAGAACCATATTTTAACATTTATAAATTATCACAAAAATATTTTTTTATATTTTTTTTTTTGCTTTTTTTAATGTCCTCTGGAGCACGTCACCACGTTTATGAAATATTAAACACGTTTGTGAGACACATAAACATGGTATGGAACAAACAGGCTTAAGATTTTTTTTTAATTGTCCTCTACAACAAATTTATACTAATACAAATATTCGATTTTTCTGTGTTAATTCAAAATTAAATTAACATGACGAAAATTGCCATCCCTTTCGCCGTTAATGACGACCAGGACATCACCGATGCTGCACCAAAATTATCGCGTATCATTTAATCCTGTGTGTTCTCAACCTAAGACAGATGGGCTTCTTACCAGCTTCCTTAAATTCCACGTCGAAATACCACAGAATCGAAACAATAATATCATATTAATAAGTCCATAATTGCACACAATTCCATAAATATATCTTTATATTAAGACTATATGCTGCTAGCAAATCTTCAGATGCTTTTTAAACGCTAAACAATATTGCTGAAAAAAAGAATCAAATTACGTATTGGACCTAGTGTAATTATTTATTAATACATTTGTTGCGTTACAAAACGAAATTCATAGAAACATGAACCAATAAGAGAACTGCTAATCTCCATATTACAGATCGTAAACCCTGAAAAAGGTCAATATTCCGTCTTATACCTGCTGCTTATACGCTGATCTATAGCCTGAATGTATTTTATATTATGTAAAGGGCCGTGAATATCCATTAATTCCTCTTTAGTATGAATTAAAAACTCAGTTTTTATTTCATAGTAATATTATTCAAATATTGAGGTAGCATTATTTTCTGAACTTTGACAAATATGCGTGTCAATAAATGGCCGTGTGTGTTACAAACTAATTTATAAAGTAACGCTTCCTAATACAATGTGTTGATTTGCATTCTCGTCATATTTACAGAGATCATTCTATATCCGAAACTGAACCCAAATCACTAAAAAATCCTAAATTCCTATTTTTTATTTAATTGCGGTAAACAAATTTGATCCAAAGGCCAGAACCTGTATGGTAATTCATCAAGTACAAGTGCGTGTTTATCTTATGGCATGATTTGAAACGTTTAATATACGCGGAGGATACGAATGTCGAAGTTTCTGCTTTCAAAGTTGTGGAGCCTAATGTTGAAATGAAACTCGCGTGGGAAGCTCTGCGTGTGGCTCCGGTACGGAGCCAGCCACCAGCTGTGGAGCTAGGTACTTCTAGCAATACTTTCATGTAACCTAAAGTTGGTAAGTACCAAATCTAAGTTACAAAAAACCTTTTTCAGTCAACTTTTCTAATAAATGTACATAAATAGTAAATTATAACAATACTAACATAATCATAATTAAGAAAATAGGTAAATAAGCGATCAAGAAAGATTAGGTACGTATCGCTCGGTGAAGCGGGTGGCGGGGTCACTGCGTGGTGCATACGTCTTGAGACAATTTTGCAAAACTTTACTAGATACAATTAGCTAGAATATTAAACAGAATATTTATTTAGATATCTTTAGGTGATTTAGCATTATTTCTATTATTAATTTCTTACATATGGCCGAGAATGCAAATCAACACACTGTTAGGTAGATGGCGCTAATCCAAAATAAAAGAACAGCCAGCACTATCCAAAAAATCTGTGCAATAAGCGCCATCTAGTTGATTTGTTTGTTATCACTGGAAATCAGAGTAGTTTTTTGGTACTGGTCGCGACAGCTGGTATACCATTGGGTACTAAATACCCGAGTACACTGTTATATCGCTATTAGCAGTCCTCTTGAGCTATTGGTCCATGATAAAAATAAGGGTCCAGAACTTTTCAAAACATTCTAAATATCTTGGAACATTCTAGCAAATATTGTCTTGTTTCCCGCTGAGCAGTTTTTTCGCTTTATTCAAATCATCCAGAAACGTTTCGCCGCGCTTGCATTTCTTAATCTGATTGGCTGGGAACAGGTTTTTAGACAAATAAGCGATGAACTTTTGCCAATCTTTCAGCAAATGATATGACTTTTCACGTTTCGTCTCAACCGGGACCGGTCCGTTGGAGTAATCGAAGAAAACATTCATGACATCTTTCTTGTTCTTCATTCCACGGTCAGCTTTGATCCAGGAAAGAATCAATGTGTCTATATTCCGATGTGGGTTAATGGGTTGATCGTAAATGTTACTGCAGACATTGTTAGTTTCTGATGCCGGACCGACAACATAAATGACATGGCTGGCCATTCTGAAAGCGTCATCGGCCCAAAGGAATGGGTCACCATGCGTGGTGTTCGCTATGTCTCCATCATACATCATGTCAATTCCATATTCATTACGAATGTAGTTGACGAACGATGTTATGCATTCTGTGTGGAGACGGCTGGCTGGTGAGTAGACAACAAGTACTTTTGGTGGTTCTTCTGCAGGGTAATAAATAGAAGCGGTTAAAATAGTGTATAGTCTGTCTTCTTTGAAGATGGAGTAAAATGACAGTTCATTGAGCAAGTGTTGCCTGCTTGCAAGCAGCTAGTGGTTGCAGTCGAAAAATATTCTATCGTTATGTTACGCTTATACAGTAAATAGTCGAACTTATTTAATTTGAATCATCAACAGCCCATCATTCGTCCAACTGCTTGGGACAGGTTCATTTGAATTTTTAAGTTCGTACATACATCTGCCTGAGGAAAATTTAAAAAGTCAAGAGTGACAGTATTGGGACATGAACCAGGGTAATCGATGTGCTTCCAAAGATAGATCAGGGTAAAATGGAGATGGACAGGGCTTCTGTTGCGTGGGCCGGAAAAATGGAGCAAAGTAGTCACCAATTGGTACCCACGTGATGGAAAACGTAATAGAGGGCGTCAACATCCAAGATGGGAGGATGAGCTGAAGCTAACTGCAGGACCATATTGAAGAAGAGTAGCTCTTGATAGAGCGCACTGGAAAGATCTGGAGGAGGCCTATGCCAAGAGGCACGCTGAGTTAGAGATTTAATGTAAAAATTTAAAATGCAACGTTCGATTCCCGAGCCGGGAAAAATATATCTATGGCCTACATTTATTTCTCTCGTCACCTTGGGTGTAACTTGTGGTTGTCTACCTATGTGTCCATAGCATCCGCGATACATGGTTTCCCTTATAGGGGCTGTGAATGTGTGCGTTATTTATTATTTATTTATTTAAGGGTCATTTAGATGACAGAGTTTATCGCACGATTAGTGGCGAGAAATCGTAAGCTATTATCGCAAGCAATAATCTTTATATCGGTGGCCATTTTGAAACTCCTCAATGCATTTGATTAAAGATGTAAACACTCAGGCCGTAGACCCGACCATAAGTGGATTAATGATGGCCAAATTGTACTACCAATTAGAAACCAATTAATAAAATTTATCGAGTGGCTTGATATGAACTATAGATTCTGGGATAGTAGTAAGTTATCTTATCGATGTAAGTTCTTTATAATATTAAATATAATGTAGATTAAAAAATATAAAGTTTACCTGCAGCAGGAATATAGTCCTTACACCAATATTTCCTTATCAACTTAAGAGCGATGTAGTAGATGAAAAGCGAAGCCACGATCAGTGAGGTGATGCTCGCAATGCATACGTTCAGACGTTGAATGTCGGTGGCTGTGAAAAATAGTCTATTAGTTATAAGTTACGACTCAAATTAAGCTAGAAATGATGGGAGACTATTTTATACTAGATTATCTATATTTTTTTTTAATTTTCTAAGTTTTTTTTACGATACTATGTAAATAAACAGGTCTTGTGCCCGACGGTAAGCGACATGCCAGTCCATAATGGTTACAATGCCGTTCAGAGCTTTAGATCGCAAAGATCTGAGTTACTGCCTCTGCGCCCATCACCCTGAGACATAAGTTGAAAAAGTACCTTGTACCTGTAATTTTACCTAGATAATTTCACATAGATATTCTTTATAATTTACAGACGGATTATTTAGATATCGTACGTTGAAACCAATACTGTCACTAAGCGAAAATCTCCAATTTAAAAAAATCAGTAACTTTAACGGCTATTATTTCCCGAAAATTGACGACCTCGGCGATCCAACGGTTTGCCCTGTGGGCGTTGAATGAGGAAGTCGCAGGATGGATTCCCGGCAGGACAAACTTGGGAAATGAATATTTTAATTTTTTTCATTTTTTTGTAGTGAGCGCGAACTCTGGCAGAAACGGGAAGCCCGAGGGCGTCGTAGTGGTGAACCAGGGCCTCTCTGGGCTCAAGGGTATGCATAAAGCATTTCCCCTTGGAAAAAAAGAGTGGTAATAGTACAGATCGACACTGGAAAAGCAAAACGTCAAAATTGTATTTGAAAAATATTACGGAAGAGCGATATAAAGTAATTGTTTTAAGAAAAAATAAACATAACCAATTTTATTTGTTATGTAGAAAAGCTGAAACTTTCTAGTTTTCCACATAAATGAAATTTGAGTTAATATTTTACGGTTGTTGCACTGTACAATATTTCTGTTGAGAACCTACTTATTGCACGTGTAAATGCCCATAAAAGACAGTTAATAATTCGCTTTACTAGGTAGATAGGTAGGTACATAGAAAACTTCGTGAAGTCCGCTGGTTCGTTCCGTAGCTTAGTTGGTATAGCGTCTAGCACGGTATGCTAGAAGACGTCGGTTCGAATCCGACCGTATCGAAGGAATTTTTTCCGAGTGTTCGATCTTTATATTAATAATTATAACAAACTAGTGGAGTAATTTCACAAAAATAATTGAATATCAATTCAATAAAAATTCAAAATATTCTCAGTAACTTTAATGGTTGTTTACATCAACTTATTACGGAAATTGTAATTTACGTCAACTCAACATCCTACTCTACTCACTATTCTAACTTAACTATCAACATTAAACAAACTTAGACGTTCATCCACACAAAAATTACTTTAAATTGGTCTCAAACATTTTTTTTATTCAAATGCACGTTATACAGTTTACCTTTCCAGCGTTGAGGAAATTCCCTACATCAGAGACCAGGTTATGGTGGTCTAGCACATAAAAAAAAATTTGTTGTAACTTTTAGAAATGAGCAATACGGTCATTGACTTACAAACAAATGGACGACGGGTCTAATACAAAAACCACGAAAAAAATGTCCCAAGTCAACCTATTCGAAATTTAAATTGTAATGTCATCGCAGTATCGCGCTGTCAGTCGAACAAATGAAGACTAAAGCGGAGTTTGGCGCTCTGTATACGATTTTAGCGCCTTACAAGTGCGGACACTTTTTAGCGCGGACCCGACGTCCATATAATTGTAAGTCAATGAATACGGTAGTAACAACAACACTTACTTATCTTTATCTTCGGACTTTCTACATGCTGGCATCCCTCCTCGTCGCCATTTGTACAATTCGTATGCAATGGAGTAACCAAATAGTGATATGACCCATTGTACATCAAGCTATAGTCGTAGGTGATTTCGTTTGTCCTGTTCTTTAGTTTCATTGTGGTGATTTTTTCAATCTATAAACGTGGAAAAAATTTAGATCAGGTTCATGGGGACATAGATGGATAAACAGTGTTTTTTGTACTTAGAGTGTCAGACTGTTTCAACTTTATTATGTATGCAAAAAGATTGAGTCTTTAAATGGGATATAGCGATACACTACATTTGCTCACGTTACCTTGCTTGGCGCCAGAAATAGGTAAGGAACTTATAATATAGATTATAATCAATATATTTTTTTACTACCATGACATTCATTTATTTTTATGTGCCTATTTCTTTAATGGCGTCTTTTTCAAATTTATCATTATTTTCACATTTCCAACATTACAAAAAATATATAATTATATTGCACTGCTATTACAATAGTGTCGTAACTCAAAACACGTGAAATTCAAGATGATTTTACATTACTGAACTTAAACGTTGATTCTCTACACGTCAGCAAACCCGTTCCGGCAAATCAGACAAAACCGTTGTTAAAATATTGTAAAAAAGAATTACAATATATCTACTTAACTCAAAATGAGCCAAACTTTATGTGAGCTAGTTCTGAATGAAAAAAAAAAACAAAACAGTCAAAAATATGAAATTATTTTTTTTCCTAGGAAATCGCGTATATTTGTTTTTTTCAAACAAACCAACGTAAAAAAACAAATATACGCGATTTAAATAGTGTTTTATGAAACAACGGGTTAGATTTAAGAATACTTTCCATAAAGACAACTGATTGAGTATTAACAATGACCGGAGGTGAGTATTACCCGAGACCGCTGCGTGTCGCGCCCCTAAAATAGTAGTTTTAATGTGCCTGATTACTGGCAACAGTTGCCACTGTACTCTGAATTTTTATCAGACAAAGAAATAAAATTAGTTTTTTTTAAATACTGTTTTATTTTACTTTCACTGTAGTTTTTTCGCAAATGTATTAAAAAACGTTGTTTGATACACGTGCAGATTTGTCATTTTCACTTGCCTGGAGTCTTGACTCTCGCCTCTGGCTCGGGCCAAGAAACCTCGAGACTCGTGAATAATACTAGCTTTCCGCACTTGTATCAAAAATAACTATTTTTCCTTTTATTTTTAAATACATTTGGCAAATAGGAAATTGTTTAGTTGTCTGTAATAAACATAACCTTAACCTGTACATAAATTATAATAATCTTTGACGAGAAGTGAGCAAGATTCATTTTTCATGAATTCTGAAACAGTACACTTTTTGAGTTAATACACTATTGTATTAACAGTGCGATATATTAGAAAATTAAGCACTTTTTATTTACCTATGTGGTTTAGTCCGCCGAGCCTAGATATAGGAAAGTAGTTTTAATAAATGTGATACAGGTAGCCTTCGTTCACACGGCATTGCCCTGCACGTTTTTAACCGACTTCAAAAATGGAGGAAGTTCTCAATTCAACTGTATGTTTTTTTTTGTATGTATGTTACGCGATAACTCCGGTATTTGTGAACCGATTTTCATGATTCTTTTTTGTTGGAAAGGGGGTACTTCCATAGTGGTCCCATTTCATTTTGAAAAAATCTTCCACCTTTAAGGGTGGCTGTTCACGCATGAAGATTAATTTTTATAAATAGCGCCAACTTTAATTTAGGAGCAATTATTTTAATTGTTGATTTTGCTATTTCTCCAATTCAAGGCGTTTTTCTCTCAATATACTTTGAGTAGTGAGAACCGATTATTATTATCTCCAGTGTAAAGTCCTGTATAGTGGCGAACTAGGGGATATTTCAATAAAACTTAGCAAAAAGACGTAATTCCACGTACTTTTGAGGTCGTTTTTTTTAGTACTCTGTACCGAGATTATT